>NW_023270494.1:4838930-4947067 GCF_011800145.1 Mirounga leonina
GAAGCAGACTCCCTGCCGAGCAGGGAGCCCGATGCGGGACTCGATCCTGGGACTCCAGGATCATGACCTGAGCCGAAGGCAGTCGTCCAACCAACTGAGCCACCCAGGCGCCCTGGTTTACTCTCATTAGAGCGCCGTGTGTTGGCTTGCTAGGGCTGCCGCGACCACGTACCAGACTGGGCGGCTTGAAACGCAGACCTGTCTTTTCTCCGGAACAGTGAGGTCCCAGCGCGGGCAGGGCCGCTCTCTCCCGAGGCCTCTGTCCCTGGTGTGCAGGTGCTGCCTTCTCGCCACATCCTCACAGGGTCTTTCCATGAGCACACGCACCCCTGGTGTCTCTCGCGTGTGTCCTTTCTTACAGATTTCCTCTTAAAAGGACACCAGTCAAATTGGGTTGGGACCCGCCCCATGGGCCTCATTTTAACTTAATTCCTTCTTCAAAGGCCGTCTCTCCAAATGTAGTGACAGTCTGAGATACTTGCAGTTTGGACCTCAGCCTATGAATGTGGGGAGGGACACAGTTCAGCCCACAATGCAGGGTACCTTGCAACCCGCTCAGGACCAAGGGCATTGACCGGAAATGGAGAGTGATGGCCTCTTGCTGGCGTGCAGTCAGCACTCTGAGCACCTGTGGGGTTGTGCTGGCCCCAGGCGTGGTCCTAGCCCAGCTATGTGGGGAAGCAAGCGCAAGGGTGGGTGGGATTCAGACCTCGAGACCCCCAGGGGATTGCCTTCAGCCAGGGGCAGCCAGTCCTTCGCTGATTCATTCAACAAACACTGAGCTGGGGGCCAGAGCCCCTTCACCTCCCAGTTCAGGCCTGACATCCCCTACCTGCGCTTTGAACCCCCTTCTAGGAGTTCTTCCTGCCTCCGATCCTGCCCTCACTATGCCATTCCACTTCCTGCTCCAAAAATTCCAGTCTCCTCCCGTTTCTCCCCATTTAAAAGCTGCTGGGGGCCCCTCATTGCCTTGTCCCCTGTAAGATCTCCCCGGTCTGAGCCCTACCTCCTGACCCCCACCCTGCAATCCCCTGCAACCACATCAAACTCCAGCAAGTCATTGCAATAGCTCTGACGCTCCCTGCCTGGCGTCCCCTCTGGGGCCTCACTGTGCCCCTCAAGCTCAGCCGAGCTGCCCTCCTCGGGGCCCCTCTACCCTGTTGCTGAGACACACAATGTGCTCCAGAAAACATACCTTCAAAACTGCACGTGCCAAAGCAGGATGGAAGGTGGGACGTGTCGTAAGAAGGAAGGTAAAGAGGTACGGCCTTTCCGACGGCTCTTGCTCCAGCATTTTGTGCGTGGTTGCACCTTACCGCCCTCCTTCGCTGTCACACACACAGTTCACCGTCTGGAGGGATGCCCAAGGGCCACCAACTCCAAAAGGACGGCCGTCTTTGTCCCAAGGACACTGTGTACGAGACCTGCGCCCATCTTATTACTGGTATCAGCACTTCCCGTTTTCCTTTCGTGTACACGTTTTTTATAAAATAAGGGCAAAATGCAATAAACAGTGTTTTTTGGGGGGGCGTTTTAAAGATCTTATTTATTTGAGAGAAAGAGAGGGATCACAAGTATGCAGAGCGGCAGGGAGAGGGAGAAGCAGGCTCCCCGCTGAGCAGGGAGCCCGATGTGGGACTAGCTCCCAGGACCCTGGGATCATGACCTGAGCTGAAGGCAGACGCTTAACCGACTGAGCCACCCAGGCGCCCCAACAGTGTTTTGTTTAATAATGGACTCCTTTCCATCATGGTGATGTCATCTAAAGTAACCCAGAGAAGCCTGCAGGTGGGGGGGCTGGGGGGGCACCTCCCCGCAGCACCATTGGAAGCTTCTGTCACTGCCCAACCCTCAGCTGCTGTGCTGCTGGAATCGGACGCAGGTAGCCCTCTCCCACGAGCACTTGACCCGTTCTGAGCTTGCAAAGTAGGGTGTGATCAGACAGTGACAGGGTGACAGCCACTTGGCTCGGTCAGCTTTCGCAGAACTGGGAGTTGAGTCGCTCACAGATAGGGAAAGGTCAGGCTGGAGTGGCCTCGGGGACAAGCACAGCCAGGGGCTCCCACCTCGGGGACCAGAGCTCCCTTCTCCCCTAGCAGAGTTGGGCCATGGGTCCCCTCTGCATGCTGGTCCCTTGCGAGAGGGGCACTGACTGCCTGGGGCAGTGCCCACCGGGCCCACGGGCTTCAAGGGGCATCTTCTGAAGGAAGGAGATTTCTGCACAGACAGAAAGCAGGACGTGGCCAACTCAGCACTACTTTCCAAACTTGATGAAGTCTCCAATAAAAAAAATCTATTTTAGGGCGCCTGGGTGGCTCAGATGGTTAAGCGTCTGCCTTCGGCTCAGGTCATGATCCCAGGGTCCTGGGATCGAGTCCCGCATCGGGCTCCCTGCTCCTTGGGAGCCTGCTTCTCCCTCTGCCTCTCTCTCTCTCTCTCTCTCTCTCTGTCTCTCATGAATAAATAAATAAAATCTTTTAAAAAAAAAATCTATTTTAAATTGCATCCCCATATATAAAGCCACAGAAGCACGCCAGAAATTTTATCAAACGGGAGGCGCCCGGGTGGCTCAGTCGTTAGGCGTCTGCCTTCGGCTCGGGTCATGATCCCAGGGTCCTGGAATTGAGCCCCGCATCAGACTCCCTGCTCTGCCAGGAGCCTGCTTCTCCCTCTCCCACTCCCCCTGCTTGTGTTCCCTCTCTTGCTGTGTCTCTCTCTGTCAAATAAATAAAATCTTTAAAAAAAAGAAAAGAAAAAAATTTTATCAAATGGTATCTCTGTCTACCACACACATAACACTATTTATCTTTCATTTAATTCCGGGATACAGGGGTACCCCCAAAGTCTTAGTGCAGTTTTAAGTTTTAATAACTTGAGAAATGTAAATGCTACAAAGCTACAACACACATCCGTTGAATATTTACTTATTTAAATTCCTCTTATACTTAGCTTCCTGACATTTGAATGCCAAGTTTTTCATTTTAATTCTTTGTGCGTGCCAGAGTCCGGATGGGTAGGCAGGTGGAGGAGCCCTCTCCCACGGGCACCTTGGCGAGCTGGTCAGCCTCCCTTGAAGTCATGTCCAGGCGGTCAGGTGTGTATCAAATCCTCGTAAGATCAAAAGGCTGGTGTCACAAAGGCGGTCCCTCAGCCACTGAACCTCGGGCCATGAATATTTTTTGGAAGTTTGAAAATCAACTAGAGCTATATCTAGCGCTGGACTGTGGTAATTACATGAATTTGAATGAGAAACAATCAATATATTTAAAATGTAAATAACCTTTCCAATGTCGTTTTTTGGTATGTTTTTAGCATTTATGCTTCTGAAATTATTAAAGTTGAAAACCACACTAAGACTCGGGTTGCATATTTTAAAAAAAAATCAGTAGCGACCTCTAAATTGCTTTCCTAACCTGCCAGTGGGACCACAACCACAGTTTAAGAAACAGAACACTTCAGAAGTCAAGTGCAAGATTTAAACGTAGACCATTCTCCCCCCGGGGAGAGTGTTGGCAGGTCAATCTTCACTGTGTCCCTCTGGGATGGTGGGGTCTGCCTCGGCTCTTGATGTTCTTACCTTGGACGGCAATTATTTGTGTAGGTGTCTTCCCAACTGGATCATGAGTTCCTTGAGGGAGGGACTGTGCTTATTTCTCTTTTATCTTGGTGTCCCTCACACATAATGGGAGAATCGACCTCTCTAGTCTCGATATTGGGCTGATTTCTGGGGTCCAGCCCTGAATGGGTTAATGGCTGTTTGTCTCTCTTTTTTTCTTTTTCTCTTTCTTAAAAAAAAAAGAAAATCAGATTTCACAGTTCAGAGACCCCTGTGTAGCATTCCTTAAATATGTTAGGAGTAATTAATGCATATTCATGTATATTATTAGAAAATCCAAATATACTGAAGTGTATCAGATGAACAGAGAAGGGCCACCCCTCCCCCAAGGTAGCCCCGCCCCCAAAGGTAGTCACTGATCACAGTGCCTTTCGTGTCCTTCCAGAAAACCTTTCCTCAGCATTTATGAGCATGGAGGTGCCTTTCCATTTTTATATTTACACCAAGAAGATTGCCCCTCTCACATTGCGCTGCCCCTTGCTTTTTCACTCTTGGTGATTTACCCTGATGCATTTCTCACATCAGTTTCTGTGGTTGCCTCCTTTTTAAAGCACAGTGTCGCATGGGGCATGCATACCGTGCCAATTTTAACCTATTAATATCGTGGTGAACTTGTTAACCAAATATATTTAACTGTAAGAGATTTAACTCTAAGGATGAACATTTCCTTGTTTCCAGTTTGGCGTGTTTTCTGCTGCACACAGAGTCCTTGTATAAAAACCTGAACATATGGTTTTCCAGTCCAGGGCAGATCCCCAGAAGTGGGTTTGCTGGGTCAAAGGGGTGTCTCCTTTTCCTGCCTCCCCCGAAGAGGCCTGCCCCCCTCCCCACAGCCACAAAGACGCTTTGCTGTGCAAAATCCTGGGGGGCATCACCGCGGTGCTCAGGGCAGCGTGGCTCCCATCTTGGTGGTGCTGAGCTTGCTGGACACTGCTAAGCGGAGAAGTCCGGCTCCTGCCTCCCGCCCTGCCCCTCCCGGCTGCATTTTGTGTGAGTCCCAGGAAACTCAAGGCCTTTCGGGGTTTGCCACTCATCACCGGCCGTTGGGCTTGTGCAAACTTGCAGGCCAGCTTCGCTCGCCCTGTTTTGTGAGGGAGCCTGCTGCAGGCCGCTTTGTGCGCCTGCCCTGGGAGTGGAGTCCCAAAGGCCTCGGTGTTCTGCACAATGAAGGCCCCAGGGGAGGAGACGCCTGATTTCCAAGCAGCTCAGGCTAACTGGCCAGACCTCCCTGCCATCAGACTCTGGCCGGCCAGGACAAGCAAGCGGGCGACTTTCTCCTCCTGTGTGTGCTTCCCTCTCTAAACCCGCAGATGTGTCCGTATTTGCCCTCTGGCTTCCCCTCACAGTTCCCTGGGCCTCGCCTAAAATCCCTGTAGCTGGAGGATCAGCGCATCCCAGTCCCCCCCAGCATTCCTGCAGGTTGAAGTCACTCCTTCCTCCCAAGAAGGCCATCTTGGGACACTCCTTCCAGCCATCTGTTTATTGAGTCCATTGGTGGGAGAACGCTGGGCCTGAAGGAGGTGGAACTCCAATTTTGGAAAGATGGACACTGAAACTGTTAGGGGTAGAAACAAGGTGCCAGGAGGCAGAGACAGAGTCTGCGCCCGTGAGCGCAGCTCCTCTGTGATGGCCCAGCCCTGTCTGGGCTCCAGATGGCCCGCCAGCCCTCCTCTTGTGCCTTTAGTTCTGGTCACTGGAGCAGGGTGGGGGCGGGGGCGGTCCCCTGTCCTGTTACCAAAATGGCATCCAAAGGCTTTGACAGGCCACCCACCCAGAAAGCATAAAGGGACTGAGGTTCAAAGGTCAAAAGCACAGCTCCTTGGGCCACAGCCTCCCCCTTGTCATCTCGGCCACACAGCGTTTGCGCAGAGCTCACACAGCTTCCACCCGCTGGTTGACCATTGCCCCCAGGGTCGGGTGGCTTTCACCAAGGAGTCAGGCACCTGGATGACCGTATCAGAGTGAACCCTCTCGAGCTCCTGGCACCCGGTGCTGACTCTCTCCTTGTCTTGCAGGAAGAGGAGCAGGAGAAGGAGCAGGATGGCCAGGAGGGCCCACCCCAAGCAGTGCCTGAGGAAGAGGATGGTGAGTAGGACCCAGCCTCCAGACTGCAGCCCCCCAGCCCTGTCGCCTTTGCTCTTTCTCTCCCCACTTTCCTGTCTCACACTGAGTTGTCTTCCGAATACAGAAGGCCCATCTCGCCAGTAAATCGAGCACCCTGACCTTCCATTTCCTGCCCTGCCTCCTAGCTCCCCTCCGGTCACTGCTTGTGCATTTCAGTTTCTTGCCAAGCGTCTCCCGATCTATCTGATGGGGACAAAAGCCACTCACAGGGCCACTGCCCAGGCGTTCTGCACAATGAAGGCCCCAGGGGAGGAGACGCCTGATTTCCAAGCAGCTCAGGCTAACTGGCCAGACCTCCCTGCCATCAGACTCTGGCCGGCCGGGTCAAGCAAGCGGGAGTGACCGGGAGCATTAAGAAAACTGGCCAATTGAAAAAAAAACAAAAAAAACCAACAAAAAAAAACTGGCCAATTGGAACCTGACCGGGTGGAAGGCCGTGGGTTTGCCCTGGGCAGCCCCAGGGGCCAGTGTCCTGGACAGACAGAGACAGAACCACACATGGTCTGGGTTTCTGCTGGGTCTGTCGTGTTTTATTTCTTTAAAAAAACAAAAACAAACAAACAAAAGCAACATGTCAACACTTGTTAAATCTATATGGAAAGTACATGGAGGACTTATTACTCGTACTTTTGTTTATGTTTGAAATATTTCATCATTTTTTAAAAAGTGGGACTGTTGCCGTGGCTTTCAGCTGACTGCTGGCGGGAGCAGTGGAAAGAGCGGGTTGCAGGAATGCCGTGATCACGGCTGGTGTGGGCGTGTGGGCCAGCAGCAGGGCAGCGCTGGGGGGCCCACAGCTCCCCACTGAGGCCCCATGGGGCTGGGGCTTCTCAGTACTGCCTCAGAGGAGGAGGGAAGGGCGGGCAGCTGCAGAAGTGGGAGGGGGGGTCACCTGCTCTCCCTGGAGCCCTTGGTTCTCCATCATCTGCAGGTTAGAGATGCACAGGAACTGTGGCCCTGGGGTCTATCCCTGCCCCGTGGCGCCAGGTGGCTGCAGGGATGCCCAAAGTCAGGATCCTGTTAGTGACTCGGGGACACAGAAAGGGGCTGGAGCCGAGGCTGCCAGAGGCCCCTGGCCAGGACAAGGAGAGGCTCACACCAGCCTCACACCCTGCGTGGTCAGGGGCCCTCCCTCCTTGTCTGACTGCTGCCCCCTGGACATCCCCCACCCCCCAGCCGCCTCCTGCCAGCTCTGACAAGGCGAGGGAGGGGAGGTTTGTGGCCGCAGCTGTCCGAGGAAAAGAGGAGCAGGCCCCCAGTCCCTCTGCAGTGAGCAGCTCAGCTCTCAGGCTAATTGATTAGTGTCGCTCAGACACCCTCCCTGAGCGACCTGGTGACTCACAGAAGGCTGCAGGAGGAAGTCCTGCTCCCAGGAGGCCCTCACATCAAAACCTCCCGGTCTAGCGAAATTGGATGCGACTGTGTATCCCTTGGTACACCACATTCGATGTGATTCAGTGAAAGCCGTTTCTAGTCGTTTGTTCTGCCTGGCCCCGAAAACCTCAGACTAATCAGACCTGCCCCATAAATGGAAACCTTGAGTCGTACCCAGCTGGCAGAATTTTTTATGTTTTATTTTTCTAAAACATAGCAACACAGTGACCTTGACGTTGAGGTTAATTGGTTTTCTTTGTCTGATGGGCCAGTATGGAGCGTAGGTTGTGAGCTCATGCTGAGACCGCAATCTCTGTGTGATTCCGCCCCTCTGGCAGGCTTTTTGGGGCTTTCCGGACCACCAAGGACCCAGGCCCCTCAGACAGCAGCTCTGAATCACTCAGCAAAGTACCCAGATTGCCCGATGCAGGCAGCCCACACCCGGTGCTGTTGGAAGCCCCGGAGTTCTGTGGGCCCACAAGGAATGGAACTCTCCCGCCTTTGCTTGTTGGCCTGAGCAGAGCTCAGCCTGGAGGAAGAGCCGGCCAATGGGGGCTGGAGTCCCCAGTGAGGAGCGGTGGGACTTCACTCCCCTGCCTCTGCACCAAGCCCCATCTCACCCGGAGGAAGAACCAAGTCCCCTCCCCCGCCCTTGATGACCTGGCCCCCCCCTCTCTGCCACCCAGGGCCACTGGCCTCCTTGCTTTGCTGGATCTGTCTCCCCAGACACTGCAGGGCTCAACTCACCACATCCTCTCAACTACCATCTGCAAAACCCTTCCTGATGCCACCCCCACCCCACCCCCGGTGAAGCTTCCAAGCAGCTCCCTCCCTGCCTCCCACACCCCCATCCTTTCTGCAGAGCACACGTGACCAACTTCAGACTGCATTTGACTTATCTTTGCTTGCTGTATGTTTTATTCACTGCTAAGTCCCCAGCCCCTAGCATAGTGCTCACTAAATATTTGCAGAAAGAATGAAGAGCAAAGGAATCCTTGTACAGATGTAGTAACTTCTTCCTAAGGCAAGGCTTCAGCCCCTGGGCAGTTGGCTGGGGTGAGGGGGCCACAGGAGGACTGTGGAGCCCACCAGCCTTCTCCTCCCGGGCGAGGTTTTGGAGAGAACATGGCCCCCATCTCATAACATTTGGGTTTTGAATTTGCATCCAGAACCTTCTTCCTTCAGCCCAGAGAGAAGCTGAATCCGAGGGGCCAAGGCGTTCTCCTCCCCCTGGGCCCACACCAGCCTGTCTGATCAGGCAGGACAGCCCCCAGCCAGAGGTGAGGGTGGCCTGGGGCAGGATGTGGAGGTGTTTGAGATTCCTGACGTTGGAGTGACAAAGAGGTAAACCCTCTAGAACAGAACTGAAAAGGACTACATCTGTGTGGGAGGGTGATTTGCTGGCCTCCGCATTTCCCTTACTCAATTCTTTAAGCCTTCCTGGGAATTAGACAAGACAAGCCATTCAGTCTCTGTTCCGGGGGTGGCCGGAGGCCGTCTGCCCTACACCTACTTCAGGGCATCAGTTCCCGAGGGGACTCTCTCCTCCTGGATGCTCAGCCCAGGACGATGCTCTGGAGGGCTTTCCTCTTCTGCCCTGCCGCCCGCATCTGTGTGCCCAGCCCCTGTCCTTGCTCCCTGTGTCACGTTCCTGCTTTCCTCTGCTCAGACCTCTGGTGTGCCCTCCTCAGGCCTCGAGAGCGTTTTTTGTTTTTGTTTTTGTTTTTAAGATTTTATTTATTTATTTGAGAGAGAACACATGAGAGGGGGGAGGGTCAGAGGGAGAAGCAGACTCCCTGCCGAGCAGGGAGCCCGATGCGGGACTCGATCCCGGGACTCCAGGATCATGACCTGAGCCGAAGGCAGTCGCTTAACCAACTGAGCCACCCAGGCGCCCCGAGAGCGTTTGTTTTAAGGCAGCTAGGAGTCTGCTCTTAGGGGTTGGCAAATCCTGGTACAACTATTCAGTAATATGTGCCAGTTGTGATACCCAAATTCAAAACGGTGTGAAAAATGCCACATCACTCCCATGTCCTACCGTGGGCTGGATGCATTGTTTCAGATTTCTTTCTTTTTTTTTTTTTTAAAGATTTTATTTATTTATTCATGATAGAGAGAGAGAGAGAAACAAAGGGAGAAGCAGGCTCCCAAGGAGCAGGGAGCCTGATGCGGGACTTGATCCCAGGACCCTGGGATCATGACCTGAGCCGAAGGCAGACGCTTAACCATCTGAGCCACCCAGGCGCCCCTGTTTCAGATTTCTAATCACTGGTGGGCATCCCCAGGCCCCGGAGCTGGAGGACCACAGCAGGAGGCTCAGGAGTCCCTGTGAGTCAGGGAGCCCAGCACCCTGGCACAGCCTGCTCTGTCTGATGTGATTCACCCCCCAGTAATGGGGGGACTTCAAAGACGAGGGTAGGCCATCCTCACAGACAGCGGCTTGGCGGGAGCCTTTGCTAGAGCGGGGCAGCCAGACTGCCGTGTGGACGGCTCAACCCAGTCTTGGAGGGGAACCATCGTTTGGTGGCTGGAGCTGTGCTGTTTGAGGAGGGGGACTGGTTTCTCCCCAGCTGTTTTGTTTTTGTCTCTGTATCCCCACTTGGAGCTCCTAAGTTGCCGTGGGACTTCACGGACAGAGTGTGGGAGGAAGGCCTGTCCGGCAAGAAGACACGTCGCAAGCACCCTCTCTGAGGCCCAGCAGCACCTGTGTGGGGAACTGGGGGGACCCCCTCTGGCCCAGACGGCCCTTTTGAAACTAACAAAAGGGGAAGGGGACCCTGAGTCTGGGGGAGGCCCCCAGCACTCAGACCCTTGCGCCGGCTCTGACCCCGTCTCCTCTCTGCAGGGGGAGAGGTCTTCTCCTTTAAATACAGCCCCGGGAAGCTGCGGGGAAACCAGTACAAGAAGATGATGACCAAAGAGGAGCTGGAGGAGGAGCAGAGGTAGGCCGTGCACCTTCCTCTTGGGACCGCAGGGCACCAGGCGCCGAGCCCTGACCGTCCTGCCCCTGCGCACTCGGGCGAGCCGCTGCCCCCACCCGCTGCCACTCCCCCATCTCCGGTTTAGGGGATCTTTCCTGTCCTGGCTCTCCTCAGCCAGGCTCGCTTTCCCCTGGAGACAGTCCCCTCGGGGGAGCTGGGGAGGAGGGCAAGGCGGCTGAACCCCTCCCCTGCCCGCCTCGCCCCCACTGGAAAGGGAAAAGCGAGAGGCCGGCAAGAGCCCGGAGCAGATCCCTCACACGCGAGTTCATGACAAAACCGGTCTGTCACTGCAGGACAGGGCGCCATCCTCCCTGCTCGTCCATTTGGCAGCTCCCCTCCCTCCCACCCCTCCTCGCCCAGCGTCTGCGGCCGGTTTGTGTCTGTTCTCCCACACAACTGCAGCTGCCTAGCTTCTCAGCTTCACGGCCCGCGCCCCCGCCAGACACCCACTGCACACCCGTGGGCCTCCCTCCATCCCGCCAGGGTGCTAAGGAACACTCTGGAAGCAGCAGAACAGCTGGGGAGAGAACCAGTGGTCAGACCCCCAGCCCAGCTGTCTCCTGCACGCCCCCCTGGGCCGGCCTGGAGCCTGGCGTGCTGTGCGTTGTGCTTTGGCCCAAGCAGGCGTCTCAGCGGGAGCCCAGGCTGGGGTCCTAGGGTCACAGAGGACAGGAGGGCTTATTCGAATCCATAACTCACACACCCTTTCGTTGCCGCTGGCCACGCCACTCAGGGTCCCTCAAAAGTCAGAAGCTGCTTTGCCTGCGAGAATGCCCACTTCCCCTCCCCCAGCTGTCACCCGCCTCTTCCAAACCTGGCCTGGAAGGCTCTTCCCCTGGGGCGGAGGGGTGGCAGCGTAGGCACAGCCTGAGGAAGACCCGGAGCAGGGGAAGGTGGCCTCCACGGGAGCCCCCGCACCCCCGGTGCTGGTGACACTGCCTCTGAGTGTGACCCGGTTTGCTGCCTTTATATTTCAGGATTGAGCTGACCTCTGACCTCACTTCCCTGTAGCAAGTTCCTTAGGTCCTGAGCCACACATATTCTTGCAAATCCTTTTGGTAAGGAGACTGACTTCTTAGACCAGTGGTGCTTCCCTCCTCCTGTCTGGTAATGTGTCCCCAACATGAGTGTCGCGGTCTAAACCTCCCCTCCTCCGCCGCCTTCATAAGCAGTTGGTACATTCTGTGCACCAAGCGGTCTCACTCTTCGCTAGCACGGGGGTCGCTGTGTGACCCGGCCCCCCTCCCAGGGCTGCAGGGTTCTGGGAGCCCAGGGGACATAAGTTCCGGGTGGGCCTCATGGACCAGCTGGTGGGGAGCTAGCGCCCCCTTGTGAGGCTGGGGCCGAACTGTCGTCCCCCTCGGGAACCACTGGGTGTCGCCCTGCCACTTCGTCCTGCCCTAAGAAGCAAGCCTCGTGTGGAAAAAAAAACCCAAACCCTTGTGGTGGGACAGGCAGGTTTTCCGGGTCAGAGGAAGGAGTGGCCGACTGCAGCCCTGGTCAGTAAGCTCGGTGTGACTGAAGCGTGGCCACTCTTTCGTTTTCCCGTGGTCTGTGGTGGCTTCCACGCCGCTGTGGCCGGGGCAAGTAGTTGCAGCAGAGAACACGTGGCCCACAGGGCCCAGAAGAGTCAGTATCAGGCCCTTTACAAAAAACATCTGCAGCCCCTGGATTAAGAATAGGGAGGGCGGGATGCACCTGGGGTCCCGCAGAGGTCCCCGTGGACAGAGCTGTGGCCAGGACAGGCCTGATTCCGGGGGCTCGGGCAGGTGCTCCCTGTGGATGTGAGGAGCCATTGGAACAGAAAGGACAGTTAGGGGACAGATGCCAGGCCTCAGGCTGCGGGGTCAGATGGCCACCATCCCTGGGCTCCGAGCCAGGACCTCGGGAGGAGGGAGGGAAAGTCTCTTCTCTGTTATGATTAGACAGCAGACTCTGCATCGCCCAGGGTGGGTCTCTCCCCGACAGGGTCTTGGGGGGCCTCTCGCACCGATTCACACTTGGCTCTTCTGTGGGGTGGAGACCGTGCCCTAGGGCTGCTCTTGGGGTGAAGGAGGAGCTCTCCTCTCCTCATCTGCAGGCTGTGCCCCACGTTGAGAAGGAGGGGCTGGTGGACTTTGCGGCCCTTAAACACGGTCCTCGCTCAGTTTGATGCCGTCCTCACAGGGTGGAGCTGGAGTTCATGTTCATTTTCATTCCTGCCCTTCCCCAGCATGCTCCCCACAGCTGTTGCATGCATCCACCTGTGCCGTCTGCTTGCTGTCTCCTGCCCCTGCATGCAGCCAGCCCACAGGGCACGGCGTGGGGCCCCTTGACCTGCACCCCTCTTGCAGCTGCTTCTGTCCCTCTTGTGGTGATGCTTGGGGTTGCAGAGGCTGGCGAGTTTGGCTCCGTCTCCTCTTCTAAGCACGGTAGTTCCCGTGTGGCCCGGGAGAGCCGGCGGGCGCAAGCTCGTTCTGGTCCCAGCCGAGTCTAGGAGACGGTCCTAGGAGTGCCAGGATGAAGAAGAACATGTATATGGTTGTTAAACCACTGAAACCGCAGGCCAGCGAAGTGTGCCCTCTTCTTTGCCTGTCAGATTCTTTCCCACCAAACTCTGCCTATTTCTAATCCCTTTCCTGGCCCTCTGGGTCCCAGTTGAGTTGCAAGCTAGTAAAGAAATAAATGCTGCAAGTCCCTGACTAAATTTATCAACTCAGTCAATAAAGCAGTAGTAGGCAGAGCCCGAATCCTTAGTGGGTACATGATCCAGCATCCCCTAAAGCCTCACCTTATACATTCTCAGGGCAGAGCACTTAGGAAGCAGGACTAAAATCAAGACCCCAGATCGTTCCTCTGCGTGTTTAAATGAACATTCCCATCCTTGGAATCGCTTACAGGTCAGCTTCCTTCTGCCCGAGGGGCTGAAAATGGCCGGGTTTGCGAATCCAGAGCAGGTTGCTGCCTAAGGAAGGCCCTGTTCTGTCACGGTCTGCCCCCTCCTCCGAGGCTTCTCCTGGGGCTCAGGGCTCACGGCATCCTTGGCCAGCCAGTCTCTCTGGGAGGTGCCACGTCTAGCTTCAGAGCGTGGCTGGGACAGTGGGCTTGCAGGCTGCTGACGCTCCTCCGGCTCCCGGAGCTAGTGAAGCTGGAGAGCTTGGCCAGCTTGGCAGGAAAAAGAAAAAGCAGCCCTGCCCACTCCTGTCCTGTGCGCCATCTGTTCTTCCTGCCTTCTGGTCCAGAGGAAAGTCTAGACCAGGCTGGCTCTGATAGACGGGAACCTGGGACCCCAGCACCCACTCCATTCTGAAGGTCCTCAGAATGTCCTGACCTTTCTGGAAGGGGACACGACTCTGGTGGAGGGTGTTTTGTACGTCATCACAGGCAAGGGGGAGAGGAGGCCGGGGAACCCAGGCTGTGGGATATTCTGGTGTCTGCAACCTGGTGAGTCCACAAAGGATTAGCCAGTGTCAATGTTTGGAAACACGCGTGTCTCTGATCTCCAGAAGAGGGCGCCGGAGGGACAAAATCAGGTCCCCTGCGATCCCTCGTCCTTCGGGGTGTCATTGAGAAAAGGTGGACACACATCCTAGGGTGCCAGTGGCCCCAGCGGGGACAAACCCCGCCAGCGGGAATAGGGAATAGAAGCACGTGATAGGATGGCCCCAGTAAAGCAGGTAGTCAGAGATCGGAAGCACCCAGTGTCTGACCTGCCCAGAGGTAGGGTCTGCCCGACCTGACTATGTGCCTCATGGACTCCGGACTCAGAATGGGGTGCGGCGGGCTGCTGAGGTCCCGTGCCGGGTCAGGCCAGCTCTGGGGAACAGAGTGTCCTGCTGCAGGTGACGAGAAGCAACCTGCCCCGTGTCGGAGAAGCCAGTGTCCGGCCTGGCGTCTGCAATCCCAAACATCCTCCTCCACATCCCCGTTTCCCATTTCCTCCCCCACGATACTTGTTAGATGGAAGAAGTAAAATAAATGATCTTTTCTCCCTATTTCTCTTTACAGAACCGAAGAATAATGAAGTTATCCTTAGCCTCCTGCTAAAGGCTTTTCCTTTTGGCATCTAAAAAGCTTGAGAGATAAAATGGAAATCCCCAGAGAGGAGCCATGCAGGCTCCCAGGTGCCTCTGGCCTGCATAAATCCGCTGGGACCCAGACCCTCCATCAGGACCTGTCCCTCAGCGGGGAAGGTGCCGGGAGTGCCTTGGCCCCCGGGGTAGAGGTGTTCGTCCCTGTCGGTGTGGATTGCTTGGTTAAGCAAGGGTTTCGTAGACTTTGGTTTTTCTTATCGCTGAACCCTACTCTCCACTCACCGTTCACACCTGTGATATCAGCGGTGACAGCCCCCTTATCATTTTAAACCAGTGTAGCTTCACTCTAGTGCCCCCACCCCACCCCCAGCCCACACTGGCCTTTTCCTTCCCTGGAGCCAAACCGAGAAAGACTCTGAGGCAGAGCTCCTGTGCTCATCAGCTGCTCAGGGAGGGTGGACTGCCCTCCTTTCCCTGGGGGCCCACTTCCCTCTTTCTATCCGGTGGCTCGGTTGTTGGGGGTGAGGGACGCGTATTGATGGCCCCACAGCAGGGAACCAGCGACAACTCTAGATCTGTGTCGCCCTTAGTCTTCATTTAGAGGAGGCTGGAATCCAGGCCTCTAGTGGCTCAGAGGCCTTTTCGCTCTCACCAGCTCAGCCGAATCTCCACCTTCACTTTGGCAGAAGCAATAAGAATAGTCTGCTTGAAATAAATTTCTTGACTATGCCGTTTCCTAGAAGGTGTCATAGATAAGTTAGAATTTCACCAGATAATGAGATCAGTCCCAGATCTGTTTCTTGGAATTTTATATTGGACAATATTTATATTATACCAAACTAATCTGCAGTTTTTAGATGTGTTGGTTAAAACATTTTTTTAAAGCAGTAAGTTTATAGAAAAATATTTTCCATTTAATGGAAGGCCGGGATGCCAACCCCTGGGGCATGTTACATTCCCAGTGACCTTCTCCTCTGGGCCTACAAGCTTAGGTTCAGGGCCGTAGTGCAGATAAGGCGATGGTGGGCGCGCCCACATCGAGCCACGTGACGAGTAGATTTACCCTGTTGGCACTCCTGTCCCCACTCGGCAACAACAACAGCCTTATCCAGGCTGGGATCTTACTGCTACAGTAAGTAGGTGCCGCCCTCCCGGGTTAGTTACCGAACTAGTTAGCTGTCTGGACTCTTTCTGCACGTGGCTTGTAGGCGCCAAGCCTCACGTACTCCTGATGGCTTGGATCTGTGTATTCAGCCTTTGTTCAGCCCAATAAACTTTGAGTAGATGATCTCGGTTACTGTGTGTTTTTTCAGTTTTGCTTTGTTTTTAAGAAATAATCTCCTTTGAAACCCATTAAAATTTGAGCTCTCTCTCATTTTGATGCCTATTACTCTCTAGCAGAGTGCAAGTCATAGGTCCACCCTGTTAAAAATGCCCAGGCGCCACAGCCGTCAAAAATATCTGAGAATATGTGTTCACTCTGGGTGGGAGGGACTGTGATTCCGTCCAAGGAGCTCAACACACACTTTCTCCTCCAGAGAGGAAAACGGACTGTAGAAATCACATTCCCAGGGCAACAAAGTGAGGCTGGGATTTGGGACTTCAGTATTTGAGTCTCTAGATGCTGCTCTAGCCAGAAAACCAACTTCGGGATGGGAGATACGGGGTTCCTGCAGGAGGAATCTGTTGGGACGCACGTGTAAGGCCAGACGCTCGGAGCCCGCCCCGCCTCAGGCAGCGTTCTGGGTGCTGGGTGGCCAGAGGTCGTGCCAGAGCCCAGCCACGCGGGACCTGCCGTCTTTTGGCATTTCTGGCTGCAGGGAGGGGCTGAGAGGGCCGGGGTGCAGGGTGTGGTGGCCCGGAGACACCACAGAAGCCAGAAGCCAGCGTGCTGACAGCCCCGCGCATGGAGCGGAACGAGCAAGCCCCAGACCGTCCCTGCTTTCTGCGGCAGTCTTGCCCCCACCTTGCAAACTGTTTGCGCTCCTGGGAGTTGCGCTGTGCTGGTCAGATGGTGTGGCCGAGCCTCACAAAGACAACAGCACGTCGGTCCCAGCTGCCCAGCCCATTCTGTGGCAGGAGGGACGGGGCCCCACTGGCCACGAGGTAGCTGTGCTAATCAGGACAAGGCGCTCCTTCCTCTGAGCAGTGAGACCCCATGCCAACCCTGCCCCCCGGGTCAAGCCCCCATGTACACCTCCGCGTGTGCCCCCTACGTCTCGGCTGGTCATGGTTTTTGTCCTCATCCCTCTAAACTGAGGCTGTCGCTAACCTGTTTCTTCACGGGCTCGCGCTCCAGCCACTTAACAGAACGGGCCTCTCCCCATTACCTCCCGGGACGTGCCAGGTCAACGCTAAAAGGGGGCCCAAGGGGAACCCACAGGGTCACTTGGGCCCTCCCCAGACCCGCAGGGAACACCCAAGACATAGAGCCGGCTTTTAGAACCTTCCAGCTGAGGTCGTTCGGCCACGCGAGCTCGTGGGTTTTGAGTGGGTTTCGCTTCGGTTTGATTTTCTTCTTGCCTGGAAAGCAGACACGGCAGCAGCCAAGAGCGCAGGGCCCCAGCCCCGGGCGCACATGGCGACCCCCCACTCCGGGCTCGGAGCACCCTTTTCCTCTCTGTCCTCTCTTCCCCACAGAGTGCAGAAGGAGCAGCTGGCTGCCATCTTCAAGCTCATGAAGGACAACAAGGAGACGTTTGGGGAGATGTCCGCGGGCGACGTGCAGGAGCAGCTCCGGCTCTACGACATGTAGGCGGCCCTGGCCCTCACGTGCAGACGTCAGCGGGCCCCTTCCCTCCCCCACGCGTAGCCATAGAGGTGGATGACACACGGATCGCGCAGTTGCCACAGTTAGGCCTCCTTTTACGGGAATCGGGATCCTTGTCGTCAGAGTCAGACTTGTTTGCTAAGAGCATGCTCCCCTCCTGCTTCCTCCCATGCACTTACAGAGGCTTCCAGAAAGCCTTCTGAGGCAGAAGGAGGGTGCAGCGTTGTTAGACTGGACACCCAGGCAGCAGGACCCGTTACCCTCTTCCCCACAGCACCCCGAATCCTTTCCACACCAGGTGCCCGGAGTGGTGGGGGGCTGTGCCCGGGGGTTCAAGCTGCTGCCTGCCCTGACTCGAGCGTCCTTTTAGCAAAAACCTTAACTCAACACCCACCTTCCGTGCTGGAACGGATCAGTGTAATCAGAGCTGAGACCCACGAAGAGCTCCTCCCATTTAAGCATGAGACTTAACTTTCCATGTAAGGAAGGGAGGCTCATTTGAGTGCTTATCACGCAGCCGGGACCATGCTCGCTGCTAGGGAGAGACATCCAGGATGTGACATGGGGCCCACCATTAGGAGGATGAAGGTCCTCCAGATGCTAGGGAGAGACCTCAAGGATGCGACATGGTGCCTACCTGTAGGGGGACGAAGGTCCTCCAGAGAAGACGGGCATGTGTGCAGGGAAAGAGCATCTCCCCAGACAGCATGCAGGAAAACACCAAAATGACCTGACGGGACAGGACACCTCGGGCTCAGTAGGTTTCCGGGAGTTCAGCCAGCGCCGGACAAGGCGAATACAGCAGCTCCTTCATGCTGCACGGGCCCTGTTTCTGCTCACCCCATTGGCAGGAAAACTCACAGCAAACGGAGTTAGGGAGGGTCTGCTGAGGAGAGAACCTATGAAGTTCTTATCAATATTTTGTATTTGCCGAAATAAAGCTAAATCAACACAGTGAACTCAAAGAAGCAGTGGCCTTTTGCGCACCTGACATTAGTGATGGTGGGGGTGAGTTACTCTCCTTCCTTCCTCTCTCGCTCGCTACTAGAATTCTCCTTGAGCACCTCCCCTGCCTATGGCTGTGATTCTTTTGCTTCCTTGCTGACACTCTGCCCAGGAGGAGGGTCTGCTCTTCTATCCCAGTATCGGTGGTTCTTTCTTTTATAAAATTTATCTTTTTGTCACTGCTTTTTTTATTATTATTATTCTGATTTTAGAGTTCTTTGTTCCTTTAGTCACCTCCCAGGGACCCCTTCTCCATCACTGCATCTTCCCACGCACTGGGTGCGCACAGCGAGCAGGGCCACCACCCCCAGGGGGCCACCCTGCCCATCACGTTGCTCTGCTGCCAGATGATGGCCCTTCCTCTTCTCCTGCCTGGATCCTTCCTCTCTGATTATACCAAACACGAAGGACTCGTGTGTACATGAGTCAAAATTCCCACGGCTATGGGAAGTAAACTCAAGGAATTTTCATATCCTTGGATCTGCTAAGATGTCCCAATAGCAAGGAACAGAAAGCTCCAAATCCGCCGGCTTACACCAGAGAAGAGCTGGGTCACAGAGGAGCCCAAAGGCAGAATGGGCCCACGCGGCCGTCCCCATGGCTCAGAATTTCTCACGCTGCGGGCTTCTGTGGCCCACTAGCTCTCCTCGGGCTTGCAAGACGGCCGCAGGAGTTCGCGTGTCATGTCCAGATGCAGGAAAAGGGCCGTCTCTGGCTTGTGTCTCTAGGAGTTAGGGAACCCATGCATCTGCATCCCCCACCTCCTTTCAGGTCCCAATTGGCCAGAATATGTCATGTGTTCATGCCTCAACCAATCTCCAGCAAGGAGATGGGCCAACCACGGTTGGCTGAGGTACCTGGGGCTGGGGCTGCATCCCCTGAACACAGGGCCATTCACAGGAGCAGAGAGCTGGAGCCATCAGGATTCTGTGAGGAAGGGATGGGGGAGGTGGTTGCTGCGTAGACACCAGGACCACTCTGTCACCTGGTGGGGACTCAGGAGCCTCTGAAGTATGCTGCATACAGCACCCTGCACACCTCCCGGGTGGCGGTCCTGTTGCCCAGGTTCCACACTGGGCCTCTGATGCTTCCAGGAAGCACTGCCAACTCACTGGGGCTGTGGGGGTGGCTCTGCCGCCATTTTCAGCTGAGCGTCCACCCGTGTTTATACCATTCCTGTTACCTCATCCTGCCTCACTGGGGTGCCCTCGAGTCCATCTGTGGCCAGAAGAGTCCTCTCAGAACCCACTTCAAACCCATCCCCAGGTGTCCCACCAGATCGCAGGACTGCTCCAGCTCAGGAAACTCGAAGTGCCTTGGAACAAATGTACCTGCAGATTCAGAACCCATTCGGAGAAGTTTCCCGGAGTTCTTAGAGTCAATGGCAAGGCCATAACTCACAACCACAAGGCACCATCCCACCCTGCAAGCTGAGAGCAAGAGGAGACCCCCTTGTTCACAGCACTGGGGGGAAGAAAACCACCTTGATGCCATTAGGGCCACTAAAAAGCACAAGGTACGGGGGAAGGAAGCAGCAGGACCGGAGGGAGAGAGCAAACATGGAGTGAGCCTTCTGTAAGGCAGGCCACGGCAGGATGCCACCGACATGGCACCGCCGACGTGGCACCACCAACGTGGCACCGCCGTGCAGGGCCCAAAGCCACAGGCGCTGACAGAAGCCAATCTGAAGACTCTGTCCAGCCTGGGGCTTGAGAGACTTTCGGATGCCCAGAGTCTCCGCCCTCCCCCTGCGCCCCCTCACCACTCCACCCTGGAGCCCTGTGCACGGGCCGGCCTCCCTACGTGACACGAGGCGGTGGCTTGTCCCCCATCACACACATCACACACCCGCTGTGCGCGAAAAACCAAGTCCACAGACAATTCATTTCTATTTACCAAACTCCACTTGCTAGAAACTTTTCAGGGGCACCTTCCTTCAAAATGTCCGTTGTAGGGGTGCCTGGGTGGCTCCGTCGTTAAGCGTCTGCCTTCGGCTCAGGTCGTGATCCCGGGGTCCTGGGATCAAGCCCCGCGTCGGGCTCCCTGCTCATCAGGGAGTCTGCTTCTCCCTCTCCCTCTGCCCCCGCCCCCACTTGTGCATGCTCTCTGTCTCAAATAAAAAAAATCCTAAAAAAAAAATGTCCATTGTAACTGCCACCATCCAGACTAAATTAGGTGTGTCCTCACTTCCTGTACTAAAAATGGCCGTGTGAAGAAAACGTGCAAACTAAGCAGCTTTAAGGGCAACCTAAAACCTAAAACCTGGAGCAACTTTGCTGTGAACTCTTTGTGCACACAGCTCTTTTTTCCCCTTTTTGGATGATTTGTACTTGTTCTCAATCTTTTTTTTTAACTACTCTCTACACCCATTGTGGGGTTTGAACTCACAACCCTGAGATCGAGTCACACCCTCTATCGACTGAGCCAGCCAGGCGCCCCTTGTTGTCAATTTTTTAATATTTGAAAATGAAAATAATATCTGAAAATGAAAATAGTTTTCCTAAGAACAGATCACATTGAAGATGTTTTGTTCTTCCCAATTTGATTGTGAGAAAATACATTTGTCCACAGGACCTCCCTGAACTCAGATTAACAGTTTGTCCTCTGGGCCTGGAAGACCTCAAGTGTCAGCACGGCTGGATCCGGGCAGGCCAGGCCACGTGCCTTCTGAAGGCCATAGCATCATTTCTCTGGAACCAGACAGTGCTGGAGAAGGGCAGTGAGGAGCTCTGTCTCTCTCTGAGCCACACCTGCAGGGTTGCGTGGGCACAGAGAAGCCCACAGTCACCTACTGGCCCTTCATCCTCATTGTCTGGGATCCACGTCCAGTCTCTACTTCTCACCGTGGAGGGAACATATATATTACCTGGAAGCAGGTAAAAGTCATTTTCTTTCTGTCCTCATCGCCTGGAGAAGCCCTAGAGAGGAGCGGGATGCCAGAAATCCTTAGCTCCGTCTACTGTGTGGCCCTATTTAGAGAACTTGAGGCCCTCCCAGCCCAGCATGACTGCTTTTTGACAGAGAGAGAGCACAAACACGGGGAGCAGCAGAGGGAGAGGGAGAAGCAGGCTCCCCGCTGAGCAGGGAGCCCGATGTGGGACTTGATTCCAGGACCCTGGGATCATGACCTGAGCCACCCAGCCATCCCAGTATCACTTTGTTTTTATTCTATTTCCCCCCTAAGGCTCCCACCAGATGCACCACCACCACCTCTACCCCTTCCGTGCAACCATTTTTATTCCTGTTGGTTTTGTCCTTGCAGGGTCTTTTTGCTAAAGGTGGCGGTCTGTATAGTCTCTGGAGATCACAGCAAGTACCGCTGGCTTCCTCATTCTCTTTTTTTTTTTTTTTTTTTAAGATTTTATTTATTTATTTGAGAGAGAGAGAATGAGAGAGAGCAAGCACATGAGAGGGGGGAGGGTCAGAGGGAGAAGCAGACTCCCTGCCGAGCAGGGAGCCCGATGCGGGACTCGATCCCAGGACTCCAGGATCATGACCTGAGCCGAAGGCAGTCGCTTAACCAACTGAGCCACCCAGGCGCCCTTCCTCATTCTCTTTAATGCTTTAACGTGGTCTCCTATATAATGCTCCATAGCGCTGACATCCCTCAGTCACTTCAACCATTCCCCTGCTGATGGCCATTCGTGCAGTTTCCCATCTTTGGCTAATTCAAATAATGGCACTGTGAATAAAACTCTGTGCATATAGAGGTCCCTGTTTGTGGAGGCGTATTTTCAGAGCAGCCCCCTAAAAATGGAGTGCTGGGCCCAAGGTGAATGAATACATGATATTTCGTTAGATGCCCACCCACCCTCGGGTCTCGGGCCAGTTTGCACTCCACCAGCAACACACGGGAGAGCCGGTTTCTGCACCGTCCTCTAGGCAGTACCTCGTCAAACTCTGAATTCCTGCCAATCTGACAGGTCAGAAATGTCAGCTCAGGGAAGTTTTAATTCGCATTTTTCCTATTATGAGAAAGGCTGAGCATCCATTCAAATTTTTAGGGGCTCTTTGCATTCCCCCCCCCCCCTGCAAACTTCGGTTCTCTTTGCTTCCCGTTTTCTACTGAATGTCGCCCACTGAACCTTCGCTTTAACTCCCGGAACACGCATGGTTCCGGGGATCTCGGTGATCACTGCGGGCGCAGCGCCCGTTTTCGTCCAGCCCTGATCCTGCATGTGGAAGGGGGTGCTTTATTAAGGGGCCCAGAAAATCTGGGTAATTCCAGGAAAAGCCTACCAAACTCAGGAGCCTCCATGAAAGCCTCGCGCCTAACACAAGAAAAGACGACAAACTCGCCGCAGCGTCAGCCTATTTATACGTTAATTAGGCGCCCCTTTTACAGAGACTATGGCTATGAGGCTCCCCGCACCTGAAAAACCCAAGAGCTGCCACCAATCACCCAGCCTAGCCGGTAACCCACCGCGACGTCTCAGTGGTTAGAACATCTGCCAATCTCTCGCGCAGGCAAAGAGCTTGACTGCTACTGGGTACCGCCTCCGCCCATCTCCCCAGAGCCCGCCTTGCCCCGAGGCGGGGAAGTCCCGGATGTCCGGTCGCATTTCCTCAGCGATTGACAAGGGCATTTGTCCAATGAGAAGTGCGAGCTGGCCCGTCCCGCCCACCCCAGGCCTCGCCCCCGCCACAGGGGCTGCGGGGAGCGGGGTCTGGGGTCCGGCTCGGGGTCCGGCTCTGCGGCCGCGCCGCCACCCCTGTGCTCGCAGTCCCGCGCGGCGCCGCCCCTCCGGCTCAGGTCGGGAGGTCGGTCCCCGCGCCCAGCATCCCGCCGCGTCGACGTGTGGTCTGGCGAGTTGGACGGCCAGGGAGCCGGCTTCCAGGTCCCTCCCGCGACAGGGCCAGGAGCCCCGGACTGCCCCTGAGCAGTGCACCGTGCTAGACCCCGCATAGGGAGATGAAGTGGCGCCGGTCCCTGCACCCAGGAGCCCACCATCTCCACCTTCGTCCCCCAGCACTCCCCAGGCTCGCCCTCTAGTAGCTTCGAGAAAGTGGCCCAGGGTTTCAGAGCTGAATCCAACACACACACACCCCGCAGTCCTGCAGCCGAATCCAACACACACACACAGACACTTTGTTTTTCACATTCCCGGTTATACCCGGGCCTAAGGTAAAATCCAGCAGAGCCCTCTTATGCGCACAACTGCAAGTAACCGTGTTCCCACCAGGGTGCCTTTGGTTTTGGGCTGACCTTCAGGACGGTGCAAGGTGAAATGAGACGCCTTGCTCCACCTGTGCTGGAGCTTTCACGTCATGGCCCAGGCAGCTCAGCCGGGTTTACTAATGCACCGCTGAGTAAGTGTGAAATCAAGTAGGACTTGGGGGTCTCCCGTCCACCCACCCAAATCCATCCACACCCTAGCAGGGACCCCACCCCCACCCCTCGAATCTTCGGGCCGCCTGGTGTGGCCTGGTCCCCTACAAATGAGAACGAGGGCCATGCCTCAGACCAGGCTGGGTCGTTACGGGTTACTGAACTGCTAAATAACTGTCAATCTGCAGTCAGGGTTTTTTGAAAATCTCAATTTTCTCACTTCTGTAATGACTTTAATTACTTTTTGTTGAGCTCTCCAAAAGGGGACAGGTTGTATTGACAGGCTGTCAGTCCTTTAGCTCCTTCAAAGGGTTCTCATATTCACGTCAGCCCTGTTGGGTGGTGTCTTTGCCTGTCTTGTAATCAGCTTCAGCGGTGCCGCCAGTTAAATTTCAGGACAGGAGGTAGCTGGCAAGGGGAATAAAATTAAGAAAATTGTTCTCAGAAGAAAAGGTTCACTGAAAGTAACGGGAGCAAGGGGGTGAAGCACATAAGATTCCAATTAGAATATTGAGTGGTGTGAATTGGCACATTCATGCTTTCAGACGTTTATTGAGCCTGCCTTCATGCAAAGCACTGCACTGGCTGATGTAATGCTGAATGAATTTGACTTGGTTTCTACTTTCAAAGCAGGGTGAGATGAGAGTTCACTAACTTTTTGGAGCGCATGCTGAGTGCAGAGCACTGTGTGAAATCTCCACAACAAATCTGTGAAGGACACAGTAAACGTCTTCTTTTGTGGAAAGGGAAACAAGACTCAAAATTGTGAAGACCGGGGTGCCTGGGTGGCTGTCACTTAAGCACCAGACTCTTGGTTTCCGCTCAGGTCATGATCTCAGGGTCATGAGATTGAGCCGCACTTGCCCACATACATGGCACTCCACCCTCAGCGGGAAGTCTGCTTGGATTCTCTTTCTTCATCTCCCTCTGTCCCTCCCCCCACTTGCCCACATACGTGCTCTCTCTCTAAAACAAATAAATAAACCTTAAAAAAAAAAAATATATATATATATATATATATATATTCAAGATAACCCAATTTTAAGATAAGCAAAGGATCATGGGGCGCCTGGGTGACTCAGTCGTTAAGCGTCTGCTTTTGGCTCAGGTCATGATCCCAGGGTCCTAGGATTGAGCCCCACATCGGGCTCCCTGCTCAGTGGGGAGCCTGCTTCTCCCTCTCCCACTCCCCCTGCTTGTGGTCCCTCTCTCGCTGTGTCTCTCTCTGTCAAATAAATAAATAAAATCTTAAAAAAAAAAAGATAAGCAAAGGATCTGAGTAGACATTTCTGCAAAGAAGATATACAAATGGCCAATAAGATGATCAACATGCAAATCAAATGCAAATCAAAAACATGAGCCACTACTTCACAGCCAATAGAATGGCCAAGACAGATAAAAAGGAGCGGTTGATGAGGATGTGGGGAAGTTGGAACCCTCACACTCGCGATGGGACTGTAAGATGAGGCAGCTGCTTTGTGAAACAGTGGCAGTTCCTCCTTCCTCCAAAAACTAAAGAATTGCCATATTCAGCAAATTTTACTCCTAGCTATATACCCAAGTGAAATCAAAAGGTATGTCCACACTCACCAAAAAAACCCCCAAGTGGTAATTAATTATGTGACGTGATTGGAGGTATTAGCTAACACCGTGGCAGGAATCGTTCCGCTGTGTGTGTGTATTAAATCAATGCGTTATACACCTTAAACTTGCACGATGTTATATGTCAATTATATCTCGATGAAACTGGGGGAAAAACAAAAAACTATGCCCACAGAAAAACTTTCACATGAAAGTTCATAGCAGCATTATTCATAATAGCTAAAAGTGAAAACGACCCAAATGTCCATCACCTGGCTAATGGATAAACAAAATGTGGTCTATCCACACAATGGAATATTCTTCAACCATAAAAACGAACAAAGTAGCTATAGCATGGATAAACCTTGAAAATACTATGTTAAGTGAAAACCCCAGACACAAAAGACCACACATTATATCATTCCCTTTATATGAAATGTCCTGAAGAGGCAAATTTACAGACACAGAAAGCAGATTGGTGGTTACCTAGGGCTGGGGGTGGGGCGGAAGGAAAGAGCAGTCCCCACTAATGCGCACAGGGTATTTTGGGGAAGTGATGAAAACATTCTAAAATTGACTGTGGTCATGTTTGCAAAACTCTGTGACTATACTAAGAGCCACTGAATTGTCTGCTTTCAAGAGATGAATTGTACGGTATATGAACTAGATCTCAAAAAAGCTAAGAGTTCTTGCTTCTGTGTTCGTTTTTGGGCATTCCAGTCAAAATGGTAACATGAGCACATACTGAGGTTGCCTCTTTTGGGCTTTTGAGAGGATTTTTAAAAATCTCTAATCATAAGGAAAAAAAAAAAAGACATGCCCTGGGTTTGTAATAGCACAGCTAATTCTCTTAGGTGTTTGTGCCTGGCTCTGCGATGAGAATTTTAAGTTGTGTGCACTTTAGTCCTAATGAGAAAGCGGTATGTGACACGCTGGGTGCCTAGGTATCTCTGACATGGAGATCCCTGTACCAGAGGCTCAGGAGAGAGTGCTCCAGCATCATCACCTACCAGAGGAAGAGAGAGGCAGCAGCAGACCCCGGAGGGAGCTCTGAAGCCAGGATGGCCATTCAGAGTAGACCGCGTGGAGTGTGATGACCATGTCCTAACACTGCCTTGTCCATCACTCTTTGGATGCCGGCTGCAATGAAAGGGGCCTGCTGTCTCCAGCGAAGTGCTCCCGCAGAGGGAAAATCCTCCCTTCCCGCTGGGGAATCTGGGAGGCACATCAATGCGTCCCCCGTGATTATTATTTGCATTTTACAGACAAGAAAATTGAGGCATAGAGAGGCGGAGTCACGAGCCCAACGGTGTGGGTGAAGAAGCCACCGGAGACATTCAAATCTCCTCCCACTGGCTGCAGAGCTGGGGGTCTGCAGCAGACCTGCCTTTGCTCTGAGAAGCCCTGAGAGGCTGGGATGAAGAAGGAACCACACAGCCCAGGGTACTGCAGAGAACGGCTCCCTCCGGCGCTGCCACACAACCCAGCGCGGACTCCTCTGGGACCAACCCAGTGACCCGTTGGAGAACCTCCTCCATGCCCCACACCCTTTTGGACCGGCTCAGAAGCACCAAGCTCCCTTCCCCCAAGAAGATACACAGTAGAGCCACCTAGTGCTTCTGATCCCCCCTCCCCATGCCCCAGGCAACCCTGCAGCCCTTAATGTAAACATGGACAGCGGATCTCACAGGGGAGGTGAGCACACGAATAATACAGATAATATAGATATCAGACACCAAAGATGGGGTCAAACAGAGAAAATCATTTCTACAAATGCTGGAATTACTGTTTTTCACTTATACACTGTATGGGTTAGAGTTCATGCTAGTAGGAACCAGCTCTGGCAGACTTGGGGGGTGGACATGCTGCAAGGAAATGGGGAGATCAAGTCACCATGAGGGCTAGAGAACCAGAAGTGGGCCTGAGGGGACAGCGATACTTCCAGCACCCAAACTTTGCAGTTGGCCTGACAAGCTCGAGGACCTCCTGGCTGGCTGCCCCAGGAACTGTGTTGTGTTCAGACACCTCCTCAAGCACCTTCCATGTTCTCTCTTTTATCTTTGGGCAACTTGGAAGCGTAAGAGCAAAACATGCCCTCTTCTTCCCTAGGACTTTTTTTTTTCTCCCCTTATCAAAGATTTCCACTCAGGAAGTGGGGTAGGGAGAAAAGATGGTGAGAAGAAGAAGAAAAAACCCATCCTGGTACAAGCAAATATGAAAAATCAATTCTGTGGCAAAGAGATGATCAAAATTGAAGAATCGATGTTCATTGTGCAAACATTAGAATTTAAATTTTTCCACTCACGTCCAAACTATTGCTTGAGACTGAGTATTGCAAAGTTTCTGTCTGGGCAGCGTGTGAGTTTTGACATGTTCTTTCTTTATATCATACTTGTTAGCAAGAAGTTAATCTGCTTCTCCCATAGTTCAAGATTTCTTCTGCTTTTCCGTGTGTTTCATCTTGGTTTCCACAGTAGTGGATAGCAAAAGATTATATAGCCTAGGGAGGAGTGAACTGTGGAGCTTAAGAGAAGAATATCCTTGAGAGTCTACTTCTTGAGAACAACTTATGAAATTCAGTCACAACTTTTAATTGGGACTTTACTATTTTCATCTTTCCAGAGTTTTCATTAGTGAATTACTTTCAGATAAGAATGCCACGGACATGTCAACCTCACTACTGAATAGGGGTACACGTGGCAAAGTTCAAGTCTGCATATTATACAGTAAAGACCATATAATTTTCTGTAAACACTTGACTTTCTGCATTCTACATTTGTGGAACTCATTTCTTTGTCGAAAATTCAGGTATGTGATCAAGTGAGACCAGGGACATTAATTGAAAGAGAGACAGGTAAATGACATCATGAGTTGGATGGTTGCATTTTAATTTCATATGACTGCGATCTGGGTTTGAAGTCCAGTCAAATTAGATTTCTTTCTAATCAGCAGGAAAGTGCAGGCGGGCCACTCACCAGCAGGATCAAAATAGACACCAGACCACCAGGCAAGGACCAGAGAGAGACTCTGAACCGTATTTCCTGAAGCCTTGACTGGCGGGAGAAAAGGAATAGTCATCTGAAATAATGGAATCTAAATTGCAGTCATTGGGCATAATTGATTTAAAGATTTTTATATGGAAAATTTGAAACATACACAAATGTAGAGGAAATCAGGTAATGAAACCCTACATCCTCGTCACTCAGCTTCAGTGATTACCCATGCCTTGCCAATCTTATTTCATCTAAACCCCTCACCCCTTGCCAGCCTTCTAAAGACAAGCCCAGACATTGTGTCATTTCTCCCATAAATACATGAATATGCATCTTTTTTTTAATAAAGATTTTATTTATTTGACAGAGAGAGACACAGTGAGAGAGGGAACACAAGCAGGGGGAGTGGGAGAGGGAGAAGCAGGCTTCCCACGATCAGGGGGCCCGATGCGGGGCTCGATCCCAGGATCCCGGGATCATGACCTGAGCCGAAGGCAGACGATTAACAACTAAGCCACCCAGGCGCCCCTGCATCTTTAATAAAAACATTTGGAAAAAACCATAGTCATGTGCCACTGTCACCCTTAATAAAATTAATAATTCCTTAATATTACCTAATCTCTGATTGTCTAAATTAGCTGGTTTGTTCAAAGCAGAATGCAAACAAGAGCCACACACTGCAATTAGTCATTATGTCTCAAGTCTCTTATTAGCTAACAGTCTATCTACCCTCCTTTTTTTTTTTTTTTAAATGGCATTGATGTGATAGAGAAACCAGGTAACTCATACGTCTTATAGAATAGTCCACCGTCTGGATTTGGCTGATGGTGTCCTTAAGGTACAGTTTCCCTATTCCTCTATACCCCGTATTTCCTGCGAACTGGTGGTTAGCTATAAAGGTTCAGTTGTTCAAGTGCACTGTTTTGGGCCAGAATTCTTCACGGGTGGCCTCAGGAGTTCCACAGTTAGCAGTGCTAGGATCTGCCAATGGAGTCAGGTGGTGTCAGCCACCCGCCCTGCCCACCTTCACTCCCACCTCAGGGTATGAGCATTCACGGATGATTACAGCTGTAAAATGTTGAGTTTCCAGTTCTCGTGTTCTTCCTGCACTTACTAACTTGAAGTCTATAAAGAACTTCCCCTTATCAGTTTTGTGGATTCCTTAAAACACAGTTTATATAGGAAAGGAAACCTTTTACGTTGACTCCTGTGACCTTGTTTTTTTTTTTGTTTTAATAATGTTAGATTTACAGGATAGTTGCAAGAATGGTGCAAAGGGGGCGCCTGGGTGGCTCAGTTGGTTAAGCGACTGCCTTCGGCTCAGGTCACGATCCTGGAGTCCCGGGATCGAGTCCCGCATCGGGCTCTCGGCTCAGCGGGGAGTCTGCTTCTCCCTCTGACCTTCCTCCTTCTCATGCTCTCTGTCTCTCATTCTCTCTCTCTCAAATAAATAAATAAAATCTTAAAAAAAAAAATTAAAAAAATAAAAAAATAAAAAAAAAAGAATGGTGCAAAGGGCTCTCACAGACCCTTCCTCCAGGTTCCCCAATTGTTAGCACTTGATCGCATTTGTTTAACCATTTTCTCTTTCATATGTATAACATTTTAACCACGTGAGTGTGAATTGCACACAGGGTGCTCCTTGTCCTCCAAACAGGAGAGTGTCTGTTTCCTAAGAACAAGGACATACTCTCACATAGTCATGAACAATGATCACTATCAGTTTAGCAGGTATACTTCCATTATTTCATCTATGATGTATTCATACTTTGCCAGTTGGCCCAACAAAGTGTCTTACTTAAAACAAAAACAAAAACAAAAAAACAATCTATTCCAGGATCCAATCAGGGATTAAGCATTGCATTTGGTTCTCTTGTCTCCCTTAATCTGGAATGGCTCCTCAGTCTCTTTGTCCTTTGTAACCTTGACATTTTTGAAGAGTACAGGCCAGTTCTTTAGGAGATTCTGTGAACTTCTAACACGATTCATCTTTGATAGCTTCCTTGCTTTCTGGAATAACAAGATGTCCCAAGTCTATGTGTACATTTCCTGCTCTGGAGTCTAATTGGCTACTTCTCCAGAGCTCCCTGGTTTCCTTCCATGGAAAATGGGATTTAGAGAAAAGGACTGAATCCTGGTGACAGCTGGTGGTGGAGGCCAGATACGAGTGCAAGCCGGGGGCGGGCGTGCAGCACCCAGGACTGACTCCCTGACTGCACCGGGGCCCCCGCATCTGGGGGAATAGCGGTTCCAGGCTGGCTTTGGTGGACCCAGCTCTTCTGACCAGGAAAATCAGGAGGACGTGCGGATGTTTGCCCACCCGACTGGCTTTGGGTGTAATCCCTGAGTCGTTCACCTGCTCCTTTTTTAATGGCAGACTATCTTATCTTCTGGCTTGGAAGGTGGACTTGTTTTTAATTCTCTAACATTATTGATTTATTGTAGTCATTGGAAAGGCAAACACAGAAACCGGGGCATCAGGAGGCCATTGAGGAACTGTCAGCATACCGGATGAACATAGGGTAGCCGAACAAAACTGAACTCTGGTTATAATTAAACAATAAATACACAGTACCACTGAGGACCTGCTTTGTCCCAGGCCAGCCGGCCTGCCTATCCCCGGAGGCTGTTGTTCTTGGCACAGTCCTTCCCTCTGTGGTCAGAAGGCTTCTTAACTCTCGGAGACAGCTGCTTTCCTATCAGCAATCCTCCCTCTTATTCCTGTGAATTCCCTAAAAGAACAGACTTCTTATGATGATATGCAATCCTTTGTCCCGTCCCCAGGGTTACAACAACCACGAAGTCTAGAGTAAAAGGCCTCCCCTTGGGGTGCTACGGGACCTGCACGCTTGGTGTCTGTTTCCCAGATGGGAGGGTAGCAGAAAGTGCTCCAGGCTGTCTGAGACAAGGGCCTCGGGACAGAACTGTATCCCAGGCGAGGGCCTCAAAGGACAGGGAAACTCTGGTCCAGACAAAACAATCTAAGCGTAGTCTCATTGAGCTTCAACTGACCCTGGAGAAGCAACAGGGAAACAATTCTCTAATTTCTCCCTCCAGCTCAGCCTTTCTGTGCCAGCTCTCTCCTGGTCCCTCCCCTCGGCAGGATGGGGGGCGGGGGAACAGGCTCAGCCACTGGCTGCTGGGAGAATGGGGAGACGGGCAGGGTTGGGGGGGCACAGAGGCTCCTTCTTTTGGAAAGGCTTGGTTTTCAAGCTCCCCTGGTGTGGGGAGGGAGGGAGAGGGATCTTTCCATTGAACTGGCTGTGTGCCCCAGGGTCAGGCTTGGCTTAGTTCTATCTACTACTCCTGGTCACTGACATAGAGTGGTCTTTGCATAGATGGCGGGCTTCCCCCAGTCTCCTCCATCACTGAGGCCGCCTCAGAAAGGACAGCCTCATCTTCCCTGACCCCACAGCAGTCCACTCCCCCATCTCTAGAGCCCATTTTTTGGTCGGGAGGCCACCTGGACAGCCCGTGGGTCCCACCCTTCCTCTGACCTCCATGCTTCTTCTTATAGAAACTCAGGAAATGCAGAGGCTTTTCTGCACCTTCCAAGGGCCATGGGAGACTGGCATGGGGGCACCCCGTCCTCATTCCCAGACTCACACAGTGTTCTCAGACTCCATTGGCAAAGGCCACTCACTCTAGCAGGTATCCTGCCTTCAGAAATCCCTAGACGGGGGCGCCTGGGTGGCTCAGTCGGTTAGGCGACTGCCTTCGGCTCAGGTCATGATCCTGGAGTCCCTGGATCGAGTCCCGCATCGGGCTCCCTGCTCAGCAGGGAGTCTGCTTCTCCCTCTGCCCTCCTCCCTTCTCATGTGCTCTCTCTCTCTCATTCTCTCTCTCAAATTAATAAATAAAATCTTAAAAAAAGAAAGAAAGAAATCCCTAGACTGGAAATAACAGTCACTCTATTGTGAATACTCTGTATGTTCACATGTATGCACCCCCAAGCCCCAGGGGACATACGTCAATTGTTCTCAAAAGTTCCTACCCCAGGGCGCCTGGGTGGCTCAGTTGGTTAAGCGAGTGCCTTCGGCTCGGGTCATGATCCTGGAGTCCCGAGATCGAGTCCCGCATCGGGCTCCCTGCTCAGCAGGGAGTCTGCTTCTCCCTCTGACCCTCCTCCCTTTTCATGTGCTCTCTCTCTCTCATTCTCTCTCTCAAATAAATAAATAAAATCTTAAAAAAAAAAGAAAGAAAGAAAGAAAGAAATCCCTAGACCGGAAATAACAGTCACTCTATTGCGAATACTCTGTATGTTCACATGTATGCACCCCCAAGCCCCAGGGGACATACGTCAATTATTCTCAAAAGTTCCTACCCCAGGGCGCCTGGGTGGCTCAGTTGGTTAAGCGAGTGCCTTCGGCTCGGGTCATGATCCTGGAGTCCCGGGATCGAGTCCCGCATCGGGCTCCCTGCTCGGCGGGGCGTCTGCTTCTCCCTCTGACCCTCCCCCCTCTCATGCTCTCTTTATCTCATTCTCTCTCTCAAATAAATAAATAAAATCTTAAAAAAAAAAAAAAAGTTCCTACCCCAAAAAGATGCATGCTGCTGGCAGCACCAAGGTGCTGTAGCTCAGTAAGCAGGAGACACTGGGCTCCCCTTCCACGGAGGCCCTGTCTTCATTGCCGCCCCCACCCACAGCCCCTTGGCATCTCTGGTCTTCAGCTTTGAGTCTTAGCCGTATTTCTGGAATGACATGGAGAATACCACTCAACACCTTGGCATGTATGACAGAGAAGTTGGATTCTGACCACTCCCCGAAGCTACTGCCCCTTCTCAACCACCATCACTCATTGGTTTGGGCAGTAAGGTATTTCCTGCTTAGATCCTTCGGAGGAAATCCAGCTTTTCCATTTTCAAGATACAATTCTGACTGAGGGATTCATTTTCGAAATTTGAACCTTGGGAAGAAGGTTAGTAAAAATTCAAATATTAGCAAAAATATGCTGATATATTGAGTCTACAGAAATGGCATTTTCTTCTTATTAGTCATGGCTCAAAAGGGGTGCCCAGAGGAGCCCCTTCTCCTCGTTCATGGACATCCTCCTAGGTTTCTATCCTTGGTACAAGTATGTCAGACAGAAGACCCTTACTCACCCTGCCTCTTATTTGTTAAGGGCCTGCAGACAGCAAAGTTTGGTGTCACACACAGAATCCTAGGGAACATCGGATGCATGGAATGGCCATATTACTGAAGGTTAATTGTCACGGAGCAAGAATTCCCTGTCCCTTTGAAGGTCCTTCTGGCTGGGCTAAGAGTCAACCAGACATGAGACAGATTAGGGAGAAGATCTAATTTTGTACATCTGGGGAATCCACACAGACACAGAAATTCCAAAGACAGGGGCGCCTGGGTGGCTCAGTCATTAAGCGTCTGCCTTCGGCTCAGGTCATGATCCCGGGGTCCTGGGATCGAGCCCCACATTGGGCTCCCTGCTCAGTGGGGAGCCTGCTTCTCCCTCTCCCATTCCCCCTGCTTGTGTTCCCTCTCTTGCTGTGTCTCTCTCTGTCAAATAAATAAATAAAATCTTTAAAAAAAAAAAGAAAGAAAGAAATTCCAAAGACAGACAGGTGCAATGAGGTACATAGGTCATCCTGAACTAAGGAGGAGGGGGTAGGGGTCTGGGACTTCACGCCAAAGGAACGCATTTCACCGGAAGATGAAAACCAGGAAATGTTTGCGGGGCCACTTGGGAACAATGGGACAGAGAGGACTTCGATCGACCCGGCCTTTTTAGCTTCCTCCCTGCCTAACCTCCCTGTTCCCATCCTAACGAGGTTATCCATGGTGACAGCTCTGTTCCTGGAGCAGGTCCTCTGCCTGAGTTCCTTTTAGGCTGTTGGAGGGGAGGAGGGAGTAAAGAGCTTTTCCTGAATCTGCTGGGTTTTGATTACTTTTTATCTCAAGATAGTCTTCATGCCAAAATGGCCCATCTTGGGGCAGCCTGCGCTGGCCCCTACGTAACTAATGTGAAATATTCATTTTGCAGGTGTTTTGGACGTGCGACATAATAGCAGGCCCAGAGAGCTTTAGTTCTATCTCTTCCCAAGCCCTTTTCCTGGACTAGCCTGGGTGCTTCTTTGACCACACCTAATCCTGGGCTGGAAAACAAGTGTCTTCTATTGCTTTGTGGCAGTCCCAGCCTGGGTGAGCCTCCCTCACACATCCCCCTCTCCTCCAAACCAGCGTTACAAGTGGACGGGCCCTGATGGTTCTTACCACGATGCCAAGGTGCCCTTCAGCAACAACCATCAGGAAATTTTGAAAGATAGAGGTTGATGACTTAACAGAACCTGGAAATTACACCACACAGCTGGGGCCACAGAGCGAGGTTACAGGTAGAGAGAGCGAGAGAGAGGAGTGCAGGCTTGGGGTTTTGCTTTTATTAGGGTGGAGGGAGGGGAGGAGGGCTTAGGCCTTATTAGTGAATTTAAAACACAACAGCAGGAATTTAAAAATGGGAAGAGAACAGGCAAGGCGGCCCAAATGGTCAGTTATTGAATCCAACCAAGATCCTCAGTGCAGAGGAGACAGCCAGCTCTTTATCGAGTGGGGTCGCTGGTAATGTGTTTATTTGAGATAGTGGTCTTCGAAGTGGGTACCTCTGAGAAGTGGATGCCTTGGCAAGTAAAGCTTAAATAAAACACTTGGATCACAAAAAAGAGAGAGGGAGAAACGCCTGCCAGGGCTTATGCTACATGTCTGTTTGTTTTGTTTTGATTCAGCTGATTTGCCACACATTCACTAAATGCCAACTACACAATAGTGATTGGGCCACGGGAAAGACATACAAGTGAGTTGGTCCCTGGCTCAAAAAAAAGAAAAAAAAGAAAAAAGAAAAAACCAAACACTGTATTGTCAAGGGAGAAACCAAGAAGACCTGGGACAAGCATCATTGACTGAATCTTGGTAGGGTACAAGTGAGTGTGAAGAACAGAGAAACCAATTCCAGTTGGGGTGTAGAAGGGCTTAACTTACTTTCGTTTCATTAAACAGCCCCAGAACGAGTTGTTTCCAGAAACTTTTGAGACTCTATCTGAGGCAAGAATTTCATCTAGTGTATGAATGATGACATGGGGCAAGACACTGATAGTCAGACACACAGAGCTCCATGAAGACTGGCCCATGAAGATGAGCCCTATTCGGTTCCTCCCGCCTGCAGTGGTTCCTGAACTTGTCTGCTGGGGTAAGTTCTGGGGAATGAACAGAGCTGATATAGAACATTCCTCTTGGCACTCAAACTAGTGAGCCGCTGACCATCACGGACGCATGAGGGCTCTTTGGAAGCTTTGAGAACATCTGGTCAACTAGCTCATGGTACAGATGACCACGCTAAGGTTTAACAAAGCCCTGGGCCACACAGCATCGTGGTGCAAGTGCCCAAATCCTGCCTGTGCTGCTTCCCAGCTGAGGGGCCTTGGGCAAGGTACTGTGTGCTTCACTTTATTGATAAAATGGGGATTTTTTAAAAAAGATTTTATTTATTTATTAGAGAGAAAGAAGGAGAGACAGTGAGAGAGCACAAGCGGGGAAGAGAGGGAGAAGCGGGGCTTCTCTGCAGAGCAAGGAGCCCAGTGCAGGGCTCGATCCCAGGACCCCGGGATCATGACCCGAGCTGAAGGCAGACGCTTAGCCGACTGAGCCACCCAGGCACCCCTAAAATGGGGATTTTGTTTTTAAAGATTTTATTTATTTATTTGACAGAGAGAGACACAGTGAGAAAGGGAACACAAGCAGGGGGTGTGGGAGAGGGAGAAGCAGGCTTCCCGCCGAGCAGGGAGCCCGACATGGGGATCGATCCCAGGACCCTGAGATCATGACCTGAGCCGAAGGCAGACGCTTAATGACTGAGCCACCCAGGCGCCCTAAAATGGGGATTTTAACTGCCAATCATTGGGTTGTTATGAAGTATAAGACAATATATGTAATGGATTAGAACAGAGTCTGCGCCCTTGTGAACTGTTATTATAACCATTAATGTGTGATTTGCTCACGATTGTATAGCTAACTAGTGGCTGGGTGTAATGAGCGAGACAGGGAAGGGATGAAATGCATTCAGTGTTGCTGCCAAGAGGGGCCTGCTCACTGTGGAACCCACTGATGCCCAGTTACAGCACAGAGCTGCAGAAAAACAGCCTCTCGCCCCGGAGAAGGGAGAGAACTGCCCAAGGACGAAAGGGCTTTCGCTCCCAAAGTTACCCGAAGACCCTTCTTGTTCTACGACTTGGCCAACTGTTGCTTTTATCAGTGGCAGTTGTGCAATTAGGTGACTAAGGTCTCCACGGTAAAGCATCCATGTCCCATGTGAGATTAAACGTGCGTTTTCTGAGAGCCAAGACCTTGCAAAAGAATAAAAACAAAACGAATCTTCCTGCAGATGGAGAGAAAAGATCCAATTAGCTTCTTATTTCCGAACAGCCAGCGGTCCAGAAATAGGGTGAGTGCCCCAAAACAAAGAAACGAACCAGCAACAACAACAACAAATAGCCAAAGAGCAAATAAGAGCAACCACAAACCCAAGAATTCAGGTGAGCAGGTGGATCTCGACAGGTAAGAATGAGCTCCCAGCTTGCAAGGCAGAGAGGAAACTTTCAGAGCGCTGTGGTGTGTAATTCTATTTATGATTTTATGCCACAAGCATAAAAGAAACTATGTAATCAGTTTGCTTCTTTTCAGAGACCTGTTTGTTTAGATGGAATATTCTACTGACAAACGGTTACATAAAGGAGGATTGAGGGCACAAAGGATCCAGGTGGAAAACCTGAAAAAAAACCCTGATTTGGGTCTGATTCGAGTAATGCCGTCTCTCTTTGCTGGCTTTCTCAGGAGCTGGCCACATTCACAGCCTTGCCCTACGGGTGCACACAGTACCGTCTACTTTACTTGACTTCGCTGTGCCCTGCCTTCATTAGCATTTCTTTACTCTTCTCATAAATAGCTCCTCAGAATCATCAGAATTTGTTTCCCAAAGCTCCACCTTACTTCCACCTTTTAGGGAGAAGTTTGAAACATTTGAGCACTGTCCTAGAGAAAAGACCAGAAAAGTGGAAAAATGATGGGTATATTCCATAACGACCAGATGACACTCATTATACAGGAATCCGGGGCTTCGGCAGAACAATGCAAAGAAACAGCCCTGCTAAGTGCGACAAGTGCTGGAGTTAGCAGACCCGCTTGGCTCCTAGGCACAAGCCATCAAAGGAAATCAGCGCCATTCTCAACCTTCTGGAGCCTCCAAAGTCCCCCTCCTTGCTACAGGCATCAGGCCAAGCCTGGGGACCAAGTGTCCGCTCAGCACCCAGACTGAGCCTTTAGAACACTGTCCTGCTCATACCTCCCCAGCCTTCCCATCAAGCTCAGAATAAACCCAAACTCCTCACTGAGACTTGCGAGGCCCCCACATGCTCTGCTTTTCTAGGCTAAGAGCAGATACAATGAAAAAAAAAAAAAAATAAGACGCTTAATTCCTCTGTTGAGAATAAAGATAGAGATTTCGCTCCCCCTCCCTTTTCTTAGCGTTTGCTTTAGAAAACTTGTAAGTGCTTCCTCTGTCCATTTGAAATGTATGTGAGTCTTTTTAAAGCTGAAGAATCTTCTTGCCAGACCCAGGAATGTCTTTCTCAAAGACTCCCGGAAGCATCTCTTGGAAACGTGATCGAGGAAGATGGCACCCCCTTCACCCAGTTTCTGTGGGAGGGCAGGAGCCTCATTTATTTTGTTCAAAGCCAGTTAACACAGATGGTCCCCCCAGTAGGATGGACTCCGTGTGACAAATGTGCTGTCCAGCCCTCTTACTTGAGGACTAGTCATTGTTTTTTTGTTTTGTTTTATATATATATATATTTTTTTTATTATTATGTTATGTTAATCTCCATACACTACATCATTAGTTTTTGATGTAGTGTTCCATGATTCATTGTTTGCTTATAACACCCAGTGCTCCATGCAGTACGTGCCCTCCTTAATACCCATCACCAGGCTAACCCATCCTCCCACCCCTCTATATATATTTTTTAAAGATTTTATTTATTTGACAGAGAGAGAGAACACAAGCAGGGGGAGCAACAGGTGATTGCCCATGTCTGTCTCGTGGCTCGCCTCCTTCCTTCACCTGCTCACTCCCCAGACAGGCCGTCCCTGACCACAGCTCTCAAGCCCCTCATTTCCCTTCCCAGAACCAATCACTGTCCGTTTAACTGATTCTCATCCGTCTCTGCCCTGGCAGGTAGTGTCCGTGAGGTCAGGATTCTATCTGTGTGTCTGCAGCACCCATAGGGCCTGGGGTTGGGGAAGTATCATCAAAAATCAATCTCCTGGGCGCCTGGGTGGCTCAGTTGGTTAAGCAACTGCCTTCAGCTCAGGTCATGATCCCAGGATCCTGGGATCGAGTCCCGCATCGGGCTCCCTGCTCTGCGGGGAGCCTGCTTCTCCCTTTCCCATTCCCCCTGCTTGTGTTTCCTCTCTCGCTGTGTCTCTCTCTGTCAAATAAATAAATAAAATCTTAAAAAAAAAAAATCAATCTCCTGCCAACCCAGAAAACCTCTCCACAAAGTTGCCTTCTGCACAGCAATTATTAACGCTGCAGGTGGCCTGCAGTACAATTTGGCCATTCACTCTCAGCCTTTCCTCTCTAGGTACTGATGGCACTCGGGGCTGGGATGTGGGCAGGGTGGAGTTTTCCTGCTTCAAGCACGTCCACAGCCTTCCTGGTGCTGCCTTTTATGCGTCCATGTCCCACGTTATCCTGTGGGCCTCACTGGTCATGTTGGGAGCACTGCCCGGGGAACCTTTTTGTATTCATGCACCCCCAGGTCAGCACCCCCTAGCCCTGGGCCTCCAGTGACCCTGCATGTCTTCCATTATGGAGTCACCCAGAAGCCCAGCATACAGGAGTCTCTCAATAAGTGTGAAATGAACAAATTCACCAGGAAAAACTTTGATCTCGTGCCATCTCTCTCTTTTTTTTTTTAAGATTTTATTTATTTTACAGAGAGAGACACAGGGAGAGAGGGAACACAAGCAGGGGGAGTGGGAGAGGGAGAAGCAGGCTTCCCGCGGAGCAGGGAGCCCGATGCGGGGCTCGATCCCAGGACCCTGGGATCCTGACCTGAGCTGACGGCAGACGCTTAATGACTGAGCCACCCAGGCGCCCCACGTGCCACATTTCTTTTCAATAGCACTTTCACCCTGACACTGGGCTGTGGCGGTACGTTCACCTTTCCATCGGACGAACTTCTCCATGAGGAGAGGACGTGGGAAGGGCAGACGCTTTCCCATGTGCTGAGGAAGGAGAGGCTATGATCTTAGAAAATGAAGTAGGATTCTGCTTTGTTATTAGTCTTAAGAGAATTGGAATACTGTCATTGCATCTGGAGATTGAAGAAATGTTGTCAAGGAGGTCCATCAGGGTCCGCCTGGCCTTTCTAGCCGCCTCCACAAACACCACAGTAGCCCAGAGGGCTCTTGACAGGACACCCCATCCAGATTCAGTGTTCCAAGACAAGCACACCTCTGACCATGACCACCGGGAGATAGGACATTCTGTATGGAAGAGAGGCTGTCTAGTAATAGTGAACCCTTGCCTAGGGCACCCTTAATCATCGACTCCCTCATCAGACAACAAAGACTCATGAATTAAAATTCTATTTTTTTTAACCAATTGGCATTATGTTTGCCTTTCTGTTTCTGTGAGAAACTTCTAAGAAATGAATATGCCAGTTGAGCCTGTTATAAAGACAAATATTGTAAAATACTGTAGCTTTGTGTACCAGGGCATTCTAGATAAGGAAGGAAGGAAGGAAGGAAGGAAGGAAGGAAGGAAGGAAGGGAGGGAGGGAGGGAGGAAGGGAGGGAGGGAGGAGAAGAAAGAAAGAAAGAAAGAAAGAAAGAAAGAAAGAAAGAAAGAAAGAAAGAAAGAAAGAAAGAAAGAAAGAAAGAAAAAAGAGGGGAGGGGAGAGGAGAGAGAGGAGAGGGGAGGAGAGGAGAGGAGAGAAGAGAAGAGAAGAGAAGAGGAGAGGAGAGGAGAGGAGAGGAGAGGAGAGGGGAGGGGAGAGGAGAGAAGAGAGAGAAGAGAAGAGAAGAGAAGAGAAGAGAAGAGAAGAGAAGAGAAGAGAAGAGAAGAGAAGAGAAGAGAAAAGAGAAGAGAAGAGAAAGAAGAGAAGTTTGGCCGAAGGGGTGTAGAATAATATTACATTAAGACAGAGACAAGAGGAGCCCTGGGCCTGGACCCCACACTTCAGAAGGCCCCATGTCACAGATGTTCAAACACAGACTTATCAAAGACCGGTGTACACCTGTCACTTGAAGCTGGTGCTCAACATATGCTTTTATGACTACACTGCTCACGCCCCAGAGAAAGGCTTCTTCACATCCTTTGCCCTATATCTTCAAAGTCAAAGGCGACAGTGTCTCGGTGCTGTGAAGGTTTGTAGGTTCTTCAGAGATATAAACATTTTGGGCAAACCATTAAAAGGTATGGTAGCTCCATGATCCTAGTAGAGACAAGCAAAATAGCAGACCACCCAGAAGTTTAACAGAGAGAACCAGAGAAAGAGACAGCCAAGATGAGTCCTCACAGGATCCCACTCATTCCTGGGGGTCCAGAAAGCATGCATACCCATGCTGAAACAGTCAGAGCAGGATGTGGAACAGAGTTCAGAGAATTTTCCATACCACAAAGACCCATCAGCAAAGGGCAGGAGCCTTAGTGGGCTCAAGGGACTGAAACACATCTGACCAAACACATCTGACCAGAAAGCTACTCAGACCCAAGAATTCAGACTTAAAAATAAGATCACACTGGCTGTGAGAGTGATCAGGCCGTGATACCCATCACACCATCACCTCCAGGGTTGTTTTGGCCGATCTGGCTGGCTAGGTGGTGTCCCCATCGTCCCTCACCACTCCATGTGCATCCCTCCCAAAGCTGTGTACTCGGTGTAATAGGAAGACCTTCCCTGACAGAGGAGGACCATTATTTGGTCAAGGGCATACAAATATCTGCCCTCTCCTGCTAGAATGGCTAAAGGAGCTCTCAAGGTCCATTTGTAGGAGAACATAAGGGTAGTCAAGCTTCCAAGACTCCAGACACATCCAAATGAGGGACTGCACATGGCAGTCTGCCTTACTTTAAAAGGAAAAATAAGTACATGAAATAAAATAAAATCACACTTATTCTCAGTGGCCTGGAACACTGTGTAAATGCCTAAGGCTGCTTCCCCTCAGAAAGAGGAACTTTTGGGGTGCCTGGCTGACTCAGTTGGTAGAGCATGTGACTCTTGATCTCAGGTCATGAGTTCAAGCCCACAATGTGTATGGAACCTACTTAAAAAAAAAAGAAAAAGAAACAAAAAGAAAAGGAAAATAGTTAGAAGGGGGAACTTTTAAGCTACTAGTGCCTGGATGAATAGGGGCAAAATTGTAAGATCCTAAACTGTGAAAGCAGATTCCAAGTCACACACACACACACACACAATTCTAAAAAAATAAAAACCTAACTGTCTAAGGGAGCTTAAGCACAATCTTTGTCCAACAAGTGGCTTATGCTGACCTAGGGTGACCTATAGAAAGCCAGGCTGAAAAATAAAAAATATATTTTTTAAAAGATTTTATTTATTTATTTGAAAGAGAGACAGAGATAACGACAAAGAGCATGAGTAACAATGTGGGGCTGGATCCCAGGACCCTGGGATCATGACCCGAGCTGAAGGCAGATGCCTGACCGAATGAGCCACCCAGGCACCCCTGAAAAATAAAAAATATTTTAAAAAGAAAAAGAGGGGCACCTGGGTGGCTCAGTCTTTAAGCGTCTGCCTTCGGCTCAGGTCATGATCCCAGGGTCCTGGGATCGAGCCCCCCATTGGGCTGCCTGCTTGGTGGGAAGCCTGCTTCTGAGTTCCCTCTCTCGCTGTGTCTCTCTGTCAAATAAATAATTTTTTAAAAAAATCTTTAAAATAAAATAAAGAAAAAGAATAATCTGAGCAGAGACAATGGAAGCTTCACAGTCTGCACACAAACCAGGAAATAGACTTTACAGAATTACTTAAGAATTAAACAAATAAAGAAGTATCCAGACAAACAATGGTTACAACAAGGCAACAAGTGGCCAAGTCAGGGGCTGCAGGGGTAGCAAAGTTTTTCTTCTGCCCTCCTAGGTTCTTTGGCTGGTTTAAGAATTAAATTGACACAAGACGGATTAACAGGAGAAAAACAGGTTGAATAACATGCATCCCTCCTGTATACATGGGAGAGACCCAGGAAAACAAGAGTAGCTCCCCTAAATGGCCAAAACCATCACTTTAAATACTATCAAGTGCCTTCTAGCTGGACTAAGAATCAAATTGACATGAGGAACTTTAACAGAAGAAAATCCAATTTAATAGCATACGTGCAGGGAATCCACACAGACATGGAAATTCCAAAGACAGTCAGGTGCAATGAGGTGCATAGGTCATCCTGAACTAAGGAGGAGCGGGTAGGGTCCTGGGACTTCAAGCGGAAGGAATGCACTTCACAGGAAGATGAAAACCCGGAAACGTTTTCGGGGCCACTTGGAAACGATGGGACAGAGAGGACTTTGATTGACCAGGCCTTGCTAGCTTCCTCCCTGCCTAGCCTCCCTGTTCCCAACCTAACAAAGTTATCCATGGTGACAGCTCAGTTCCTGGAGCAGGTCCTCTGCCTGAGTTCTTTTTAGGCAGTTGGGGGAGGGGGGAGGAAGAAGTGGAGCTTTTCCTGAATCTGCCGGGTTTTGATTGCCTTTTTTTTTTTTTTTTTTTTTAAGTAGTCTCCATGCCCAGCATGGAGCCCAAGGCGGGGCTCAAACTCACCACCCTGAGATCAAGACCTGAGCTGAGATCAAGAGTTGGACGCTCAACTGACTGAACCACTCAGGTGTCCCAGTTTTGATTGCTCATGAGGGTGAGGTTGCTGTGCAGATTTAAGTCCATGCCATCTTCATTGGCAAGAGTTTCTAGAGAATTCAGTATCCTTCTCTTCCTGGTACATGGAAGGAGACACCCTTACAAATGGAGATTTCCCTTATAATAGGAACGTCTCTTATAAAAGGGAAACTTATACTTGGTCTTCAGAGCTTCTCTCTCATGCCTGCAGTTTCTTAGTTTGCTCCCCTTTAAGGCATAAGGTGTTTTCTTTGAGTGTGATGAAAATGTTTTAAAATCAGATTACTGAGCGGTGCCTGGCTGGCTCAGTCAGCGGAGCGTGGGAATCCTGATTTCAGGGTTGTGAGTTCAAGCCCCATGTTGGCTGTAGAGATGACTTAAAAATAAAATCTTAAAAAAAAAAAAATTTAAAAATTAGATTATTGTGATGGTTGCATCATTCTGGAAATAGACTCAAATCCATCGAATTGTACACTTAATTGTGCGAACTAGATAGTATATAAATTATATCTCAATCAGGCTGTTTTAAAAAAGTTGGGGGTGGGCCTGGTACAGAAAATAGAGAAGGCAGGACATATAAAGGGGCATTGAATGCCGCTACTCACCGTCCCTAACAAACTGACCTCTTTCCATTTAATCCAGCATTCCCCTAAGTCACCAAAAGTCTCTTCCAGTGGAGGGGACGTTTTCAACAACTCCAGTCCTAGAGTGGTTCCAAGGTACACTCTAGAAACACTGCTGTATGTCTGTGGAGAAGGATGCATCGTCTAGGAGACATCCCTCCAGCTGAGCTGATTCTAGCCCAGCATGGTCTTTGAACTATTTTACAATTCTGTAAATTGTAGGGAGTTGATAGCCATGCAGGTTCTGTCCTGTCTGTCCTCCCTGTGGAAAAACCAGTTTTGCCCCCGCTTGCAATTCATGGTTAGCAATCCTTACTCTATATTAATTTGTGCCTCTGCACCTTCTCTTTTGAATAAATTATTACATCTGCCCGGTTCTCTCATGAGTAGTAAAAAATCCTTAACATATTTTCAGGTTTCCTATCCATATGAGAGTCGCGATCTTACCTTTTACCGAAAATGATCTTTTATTTTTTTAAAGATTTTATTTATTTATTTGACAGAGAGAGAGCACACAAGCAGGGGGAGCGGCAAGCAGAGGGAGAGGGAGAAGCAGACTCCCCGAGGAGCAGGGAGCCTGACTCGGGACTCGATCCCAGGACCCTGGGATCATGACCTGAGCCAAAGGCAGACGCCTCACCAACTGAGCCACCCAGGCACCCTGAAAATAATCTTTTTAACAATCTTATCTGCATGTAAGGTCTCATGCATCCTGTTGGCAGGTATATAAAGACTAAAGTCAAAAGCTTTAAAAGGGAGAGGAAAGTCGACCTTACCGAACGTGGAACAGTGGTGAAGGTTGGATACCCATTTGGAGAGCCTGTTTCCACTAGAACCCGTGTTTCTCTGGATCTCACGTGGCACATAAGCACACACTGCAGCAGCACTGGGGGCCCCTGAGGACCAGGAAGCTAGAATTCTGGATTATCGGGCCCCCTCTCCGTGCCCAGCCCCCGCCCCCTCTGCAGGCTTTCCATAGCTCCAAGTTCAACCCACCCCTGAGGTGGTGAGCCGCACAGACTGTTCCGTAGCTCAGCTTGCACCCAGGAGCCCACCTAGATCTCCACGCTCCGGAAGTCTGAGAGAACACTGACCCCGAGAGCCTTCTCCAGAGCAGGGGGTGAGATGAAAGAGACGCTCCTTACCGTCGAACCAGGGCTGAGGGTAAGAAAATGCCTTCCCCCTGTGCACTTCATTTGCCTGGCATTGCAAACAGGCACCAGGGTGTAGGGTAATTGTTCATGGCAAGTGCACAGGGGAATTCGGGTCAGTTAAGGGTCAGTTAAGGCAGGGTTATGATTTGACCCTGGTCTATTCAGAAAATGTTTATAGGCACTTACAGGTTAGGTGTGTTCAGAGAGAGAGAGATTCAAAAAGTACTGAGAGGAACTTTTCTCCTTGCTCCCAGCCCATCCCCTGTAATAGTGCCCCGAGTTCCAGTGCATGGTATGGAGCAAAGGAAGCCCATCGTGTGTCTATATTACTCCTAGCCACTCAGAAGCATGTCTTACCTTTTTCATCCTGCCTGCGGAAGGCAGTTTAAGCATTTACTGGTGCGTGTCCTGGGTGAAGGCCAAGGACGTTGGGTACAGAATGGGAAGCTGTGCATTCCTCTGAATATACCCTGTCATGTGTGAACAATGAATCCAGATCCCGTGACCTACAGGGCTTATTATTCCAAGCTGCATCTTCCCCATTTCAACTGCTGGGAAACACCTGTGTGGTTTAATATCCTGTGAGCAATATTTAAAAAATTAATAACCCGCAGTTCTTTATGGGGGGCTGCTTCTCTGAATTTTCTGTTTTCTACAACCAAACTCGGCATTATTCCTCTGAGTTGCACATTTCCTCTAAGCATCATGCCTTTTATTCTTCATATTAAAGCAGAGTTAATGATTTCTCAGAGGTGCAATCTCTAGGTCACTTGGATGGGTCTCCAAGCTGATGGCTCATTCGGATCTAGGGCAAGGTGCTTGCTCACAAAGGCAGTTTCCCCAACGGTAAAATGGGGTTGACAACAACGCCCAGCGCCTCGAGTAGCTGCAAGAGCATTACGCACATGGATGGCCCCCGGGGGCCTGGCTCAGCACTCTCGTCTGCAAGCATGCTGCTCAGGGCTGTCAAGGCCATGACTGCAGAAGAAAAGCAGGCAAGGTTGAGCCAGATGACTGTAAATCACTCCTCCGCTTGTCCGCACATTGGAATCACCTGGGGAACTCAAAAAAAATACCCCTGCTGGAAAAATAGCCAGCCCCAGAGATTCTGGCTTCGTTATTTTCAGTGCAGTCTGGGCACTGGGGTGTAGTACAGCTTCCCAAGTGATTCAGATGTGCACCCAAGATTGAGAGCTGTGTATGACTCTGGAACACTTTGGAAATGAGATTGTCCTCATAGCTCTAGTCTCTGGCGGCACAATGTTCTTTGAGGGAAGATTGCTAGAGGGATCTCCAAGCTAAACAGATTCCCTGTACTTTTCTCGTAAAGATCATGTTGCGCATGGAGGCCACGCAAGGATCTTCCAGTCCGTGCAGCTGCCCGGGGTCCCCAAGGGTTTGGAACCTGATAAAAGTGAGGTTCCCTATAACACATGTGTGTTTCTCATAAAGCTCTACATGCAGAAATTGGCTTCTGAGACAATGAAAAGGAAAGTAAACTTGTTTGAACAAAAGGAGTTTCTCTTCCTTCAAGCCACACCAGCCTATAAGCCTTCACAAAGCAGGGGTGGCAGCTCCTGATAGACTGAGTGGCTCATTGTTAAGATAAGAGGTGTGCACTCCCTGGCCAGGAGACCTCAGCGCTCAAACTATCGGCGGTCTACATCGAAGCGAAGCTCCAGGATATGCAGAACCTTCTTGCAGCGCCTGACCCACCACCATGAGGACCTGGCTGCCTCGACTCAGTCGTCTGGACCATGCCACCAAATGGCTCTTGGTTTTGGCCGTGTTGGTCTTCTTCATCTTCATGCTGCCCTCCTTTATGAAGGAGCCCAATACAAAAGCTTCCAGGTAAGGTTCTGACCCTTTCCGAATTCCTCATAATTTATTGGAGGCACGTTAAAAGACTCTAGCCCAAGGAAGCCCAGGGAGCTCTGAGACACTACCATGTCCACACGAGGTGTCAGGAATCAGGAATGTTGTCAACAACCACTGGCAAGGAAGATCCAAGGGGGCACCTAGGGGACACACAGAGGGCAGGAGTGGGAAAACCAAGGTGTCCGGATGCCTGGCGGCATGTCCAGGGGAAACGCAGGCAGGGCCTGGCAAACTATGGGTCTGGGTCTCCGGAAGGCCCAGACAGGAGACAACTTCCCCTCCGGGACTGTGAGTAATAATGGCGACTTTGGGGATAGTTTTCACGTGCCATTCGCCGCGTCCTAAAGCAAAAGATTTATCCCGTGGATGCCATTCACTTCCAAATCACACTCTCCCTGAGGAGTTGGTCAGAAAATGGGAGACCTCTCGCTTAGCTTAAATCTGGGCTCTAAGTTCATCCTTCAAAAGGACCTTATAGACCAGTTTTCTTATAAAATCAACACATCTCCAGCAGAGGAAGACCCTTTTCTTTCCAGACTCAAGTTTTTTTGGAATGACTTTATTTCACTGTTCTTTTTTTTTTTAATTAATTTATTTATTTGTGAGAGAGAAAGAACATAAGCAGAGAGAGCCACAGACAGAGCAGGCAGAGGGAGAAGCTAGATCCTCGCTGAGCAGGGAGACCGATGTGGGACTCGATCCCAGGAACCTGGGATAAAGACCTGAGCCGAAGGCAGATGCTTAACTGCCTGAGCCACCCAGGTGTCCCTATTTCACTGTTCCTAAATTTTTTTGAAAGTAATACATGCTCTCATAATGTTTAGAAAAATCCAAGCAAGAAGTGAAGGTCTCTCCATCACATCCCCATGTCTACCCACTCTTAAGGGGTGACCACACTTGATTCTTTGGTATACATATAATTATTACGTAATTGTAGGCAACACTTCTATTCTAAGTGCCTTATGTACATTAACTAATTCTGATGGTTATGAATATACGGAGACACAGAGAGCTGACGTGAACCGCCCAAGGTCACCCCACTAGGAAGTCACAGGGCCAGGATTCAAACCCTGATGTTTTGCTTCTCTACTCCCTCGGACGTGTTGACTCTCAAGAGACTCAAAGTCTAATGGAGCAGAATGACATAGACCAGAGAGGGTGCGTGATATTAGTAGTCGTGATAAATCACCGCAGTTAAGTCACATGTGTCAAGTGCTATGGGAGCAAATTGGAAAGAGTCATTTCAACCCTGGGGGGCAAGGTGAGAACATCCTGGAGACGGTGGTGTTTGTAGAGCTCCTGAAGGCAGTGTGACATTCCAGCACGCAGGAACATTGCACAATAAGAAAGCAGCCGGAGCAATGGTGTGGACGCGGGGAGGCTGATGACTAACGTAACTCATGCTGACTGGGGGCTTGGCATGCCAGGCACTGGTCTCCAAAACCCCTGATTAGCGACCACATATCAAGGCTTTGGGGTAAATACTATTATTAACAACACCCTCTTTTGCAGATAAGAGAGGTTAGGCAAATTATCCAAGGTCACCCTGGTCACTTAAGTTCAGACCCAAGCCAGCTAGCTCCAGAGTCCACGTTCCCAGTCACAGCCCCGGGCTGGCGTCACTCCCCCAGACCTCGCCACTCCCTCACCCCCCACCCCCAGCCCGGCTTCCTCTATCACACCCATCAGAACCAGTTGTCAGGAACCCAAAGTGTGTTTGTTTCCTGCCAGACAATGAATTTCCTGGGCGTAGGGATGGTCTTATTTGTCTCTTTCCTCAGTAATTTGAACAGGTCCTGGACACAGGACAGGCCTAATTCGGTGTTTTTTAAATGGTTGTTGATGAAAGAGTAAATGTGTGGCCATCAGTAATGTACCAACAGTTTAAATTTTATTCTACGGCTACGGAAAACTTTAGCCATAAAGGAGGAACTTGATGACATTTGTGCGTTGTGCAAACTCCTCTGCTACCAGATTATAGGGTAGGCAGTGGGGGGGAAGGTGGTCTCAGGGGGGCTGGGTTGGAGGCTCCTGCAATGGTTTAGGGTAGGAGCCCTGGGCGGGGAGGCTCTGGCGGAAGGACGTTAGGGAGAAAGGACTGAGAATAAGTCAGACCGGCTGGATTTGGCAACAAATAGGATAGGATTGTATGATTTCAAACCGAAGGTATTGGACTACCTCTCATATCTTCTTAATTTGGTCCCAGTCTCCAGGGTGCTCCCGAATATGTAGATACAGCTGAGACCATGTCTCTACCTGCTTAGGTTTCCTGGTCTGGAATGAATTTGCCTTTGAAGACTCTATGCCTTGTGTTGGCTCTAGAGCTGATGGGTAAGAGTGAGCTGTAAAATCAGGGCTATGGATTTTCTTTTTCTTTTCTTTTCTTTTCTTTTGGTCTAAGAAACATAACTTCATTTTCTAGAACTTCCCGATTTCCAATCCTGGACCCCCATTCACCGAGCTTCAGGGAAACCTAATCTCAGCCGTTCTTGGTCCTCTGTCCCCCTTCCCAGGATGGCATCAAGGGCTCCTGGATACCTGATGCGGTGCCAGGGCCTGGGTGGGGGCAGCTGATTCTTAGCCATCGTGTTGCCCTTGAGACATCCATCGCCTCTGCCTCTTGGCTCTTTCATGTCCACCTGCTTAGGTGTGAGAATTTTCGGACACTGTCTTCCTGGGATCAGCATGCTGTCATTTCCTCTCGGGGTCTTATTAGACCCTAGGAACACTACAAGGAAGTAGGGTGCAGGAACCCTCCAACCTTGGGACCCACAGATCCCTCTCTTCTCTCCCTTGTCCTCTCCCTCCTCCTCACCCAAAGGAACCTTTCTAGGGAGGAAACAAATCCTTCTCCGAGACATTTATCTATTCCACCAAATCTTCTCCCCGCTTTAGGGCTTAGGTATGGAGGGAAGCCAGAGGTCCTGTAGGACGTCCTTTACTTTCCAGCTCTTATTGGCCACATGTGTCCATGGAGGCAATGAACATGGGACTCCTAACAGCTGCTGGTGGGTGAGAAGTGGGCACCGGTGGGAAAGGGAGAAAATATAAGGACGAAAACAATTAAATAACATTCCAACATAGTAAACGACTACATTTGTAAGTCTAATAGGCATAGGAAGGGGGATCTGGATGTGCACGCCCTAAGGTGCCACCAGCAGATTCTTTGAGGGGTTACAATCACAGGCTGATAACCTTTTCTGCTTAAATTCCTTTTCTGCTTTTTCGGTAATGAGCACACATTGCTTTTATAAAAGGAAGAGTAATTCAGCAAAGTTCGTTTCTGAAGAAAGATTCGGGAACAAAAGACCCATTTAGGTACCACCTCCATAGTGAAGTGCCCGTCCCCCCCCAGCAGAACCCTGTCCCTAGGTTGTATCTACACTCTCTCCCACACATTTGACTAATAGCATTGGACCGCTAACTCTTTATAGCAGCTATTTATGTTCATGTCTGCTCCCCTCTTAGATCTGGGGCTTCTTAAGATCAGTGACCATTGCTCTCTCATCTTTAATCCTTAACAGATAGTTCTAAATGCCTGGCATCTAATCACCACTCAGTAAATATCTGTGGACTAAATGTTGCATTGCGTTTTCAAATTTTCATAGAATTTTCGATAAGATGTCTCATTTAGTTTTCATGTTTCTCCCTTTATTTATTTTTTTATTATTAAGCTGACATGCACGTGTTCCAAATAGTATTGCAAATTTTACATCAACATTGAGTGGTGCCCATGCCTTCTCCCTAGTCCAGAATCCTGATTCCCAAGGTACCTACTTCAATTCTTTCTGCTCTTTCTTTTGGTATTTACCATCCTATTTCTAAGCCACATGCCTACCTGCCACTTCTTGACTTCTCAATTAAGTGGTTTAGTGCTGTAAATGAAATACCATTTACCCATGGCCTTGACGCCTGTTGCCCTTTCAGGCTTTCATGTCTGGACACGTGAACCCAAATGGGGGCGGTTGGGGCTCTGACGGTCGCTGTGTGTCATACACGTTAGCACCTGACCCACTTGTATAACGTGGTATTTTTCCAAGTGCCTTTTATACACCGTGAAGTCCTCCCAACAGTATTGTGAGACTGGTATTAAGATTCCCATCTAGGGGCGCCTGGGTGGCTCAGTCGGTGAAGCGTCTGCCTTCAGCTCAGGTCACGGTCCCAGGGTCCTGTGTCATCAGGCTCCTTGCTCAACGGGGAGCCTGCTTCTCCCTCTCCTTTTGCCACTCCCCCTGCTCGTGTTCTCTCTCTGTCTGTCAAATAAATAAATAAAATCTTAAAAAAAAAAAAAAGGATTCCCATCTAATGGATGAGAAAACAGGGGCTCTAAGCGTTCTGTGACTTGCCCAAAGTCACACAGAGGGCTGGTTAGTGGTCTGGCTGGAACTCAAGCAGGCTCCTTCCTGCCCCAGTGGCACCACCACCCATTTGCCAAGTGCCAAGAACTTAGTTTTCTGTCAGACTTTCAAGTTCAATACGTGAGGACAGCCAGAGTTCCAGAGGCTAAGTCTTGGCACGCCTGGCAGCTCCCCTCAGCGACCTCGCAGGAGACGGGCAGCCCGCTCTGAGCTGTCAGGAAGCCTGATCCTCAAGTTCTAAGTGCCACCACGCTTGTGGGGTTTGGCAGCTTCTCAGGGAGCCCTTCCGGCCCCAACGGAGGGCAGCGGTAGCTGCCCACTGGACTCCCTTGTTCTTCTCGTTCCTCTCTTGGGCAGAGGGATGGCAAAGGGGAGGAATGTTATTTTCCCCCAAGGTCACTATCTCAAACATGCCAGGCTAAAAATGTTACCGGGACTCGGGCTAACCCCTGAAACAAAGTTTACTCGCAGGTGTGATTAGTCCCAAAAGAGCTAAGCGAGGTACCAGATCCAGGCGATGAAAACTGACTTTGCTTTAAACAATCTTGGTTCGAGGGGAGAGTTTCCCAGCCACGGGACCACGTGGTCTCGTCTTGTATCTGTGATTCTGGACCTTTATGTACCTGCCATTGTTTTGTTTAAAACATTTTCTTCCCCAGTTACCTCCGTCCCACCCACCACCACCCTGTTCAAGGTCTTCCCTACTCTCCTTAACTCTCAAGACTCACCCCTGTGGTGAGAGCTATGTGTTTGTGTCTGTGTTTGTGTATCATAGGGAGGGAGCACGTCCAAATTTTAAACCAGCTTCCCATCTCCCGGGCCATGGTTCGATGAAAGGGATCTCAGAGAATGCTCTGGGCCCCTCTGTTGGGGGAGAGCTTTGGAAATTGGATCCAGCTACTAAAGCACTAGGAACAGTGGCTTAGATGTGTTTTTCCTCTTCTGTTCCCATATTTATATTGTCCCCCATTAGGATTTAACTGGCCAGAAACTAAACAAATAAGAGAATTGGCTTTGATTTGAAAAAAGAACATTTGGAATAACAACAGAATACAGATTTCTGGGGGGTTTTTTGTTTTTTTTTTCCCAGCCTACAAAGAGAATTAAGGCTGATTAAAGCAAAGTACAGCTTTTGGTGATCGAAGCAACTTGTGGACACATCTAAAGTGTCAAAGTAAAGTTCTAAAATGTAAACCGTGCAAAAAGTTTTGGGATTTCCTGGGGAAAATATACTGCAAAGTTTGGGGCTGGGGGAAACAGAATGACTGGTTTCCATTTCAGATAAGACCAGAGCCCCTAAAGAGCTATGTGGACACCAGCTCCAGCCTGGGCTAACAACAATGTGGGGTACTGGAGATGAGAGCTGCCCATCACGGAGGGTCCTCAGCGGGGGGTGAGGAAAGGCAGTGCTGGTGGGGGAGGGGGTCCGGGTTGTGAGGACGCCAGGTGGAGGCATGTGTGTGACCGGCCACCCGGCCACTCACCACAGGGCAGGGCTGCCTAGCCTGGAGTCTTTTCCAGTGTCTGTTCCACTGAATGGCAGAGCCCAGAATTATTTAGGAAATCAAAGGGGTTTTGGTTTTTTGGGTTTCGTTGAAGAATAACTGATATACAATACTGTATATCAGTTTCAGGTGTACAACATAATGATTGGATATTTATGTACATTATGAAATGCTCACCATCAGGCTAGTTTCCATTTGTCACCATACGAAGTTGTTACAATATTATTGACTATATTCACCAGGCTTGTACTTTACATCCCCGTGTCTTATTTATTTTATTACGGGGAGGTTGTCTTTCCTAATCCCTTTTACCTAATTCTCCCATTCCCCACCACCTCTCACCCCCCCCCCCCCCTCTCACCCCCCCCCCACCGCCATCCCCCACCACCACAGTGGCAACCCACTCTACTCTCTGTATCTATGAGATACAGAAATAGTTCTGTTTTGTTTCGTTTGTTATTTGTTTTTGAGATGCCACATATAAGCGAAATCATATGGTATTTGTCTTTGTCGGGCTTATTTCATTAGTATAATACCCTCTATGTCCATCTATGTTGCTGCAAGACCTCATTCTTTTTTCTGGCTGAGCAATATTCCATTATATATATATCCATTCATCTGTCGATGGACACTTGGGCTGCTTCCATATCTTGGCTATTGTAAATAATGCTGTAGTGAACACGGGCGCGTATGTCTTTTCAGGTTAGTGTTTTTCTTTTCTTTTCTTTTCTTTTTTTTTTTAAAGATTTTATTTATTTATTTGAGAGAGTGAATGAGAGACAGAGAGCATGAGAGGGAGGAGGGTCAGAGGGAGAAGCAGACTCCCTGCTGAGCAGGGAGCCCGATGCGGGACTTGATCCCAGGACTCCAGGATCATGACCTGAGCCGAAGGCAGTCGCTTAACCGACTGAGCCACCCAGGCGCCCCTAGTGTTTTTATTTTCTTTGGATAAATATCTCGAAATGGAATTGCAAGATCATCAAGGAGGTTTTTTGAGTTCTTGTCTTCTCCTTGATGAAATAATCTTCTAGTCCTACTGGTTTTATTAGTGGCCTTTGATTCAGGGTGTCATTGCTAAATTTCAGTTTGGACGACCTCTCCCGCGTGGGAGACACTTTCAACACCCCCTATCCTATTTCTAGTAGATACTGTTGACCCCTGAACAATACGGTTTGAGCCACATGGGTCCGTTTATATATGGATTTTTTTACAGTGCAGTACTGTACATGTATCTTCTCTTCCTTATGATTTTCTGAATGACCTTTTCTTTTCTCTAGCTGACTGTATTGTAAGAATATGTACATAATACATATACAAAATATGTGTTGACTTGTTTATGCTATTGGTAAGGATTCTGGTCGACAGCAGGCTATGAGTAGTTCAGTTCTGGGGCAGTCAAGAGTTACATGCAGATTTTCGACGGTGTGTGGGTCGGTGCCCCTAACCCGCACACTGTTCGAGGATTAGCTGTGCTCTAGTCAAGGGAGAATAGTGCTCTTTTGCCAACAGTCTTTTCATGGCTTGAAGTATAAATAAACTTTGAGCCTTTTGCCATTTCTTTGCTTCCAGGTCCCCTGTGGTGTTGTGTAGTTCAGAATTTAGAGGGAAGAGGATGCCAGATAATTATTCTTTTGTACCCACTTCATTTATTGCATGGAGCCATGTGAACCCTGTTAATGATAAATTTATTTTTTGAAGTGCAGCATTTTTTATTTTTATCTCCCAAATAGATCAGATTTGATACTGAGTTGTTTTTTGCTTGCATGTGACCCCTGCATGACTTGCCTGTCCCTCTGAACCCTTAATAGAAAACAGGTTCCCCCCTCACCCTACCCTGGCCTTGCTCGTGGTGTTTAAATCCAGGATTACCCAGGGTCTGGACAAGACGAATGCAGGGCACTCACCATATGGACGGAAGGAATTTGAGCATTCAGTAAATACCATGCATGAGCATAAGGAAATGCCTACGTAAACACCCACATTCCTAGCAATCATAGTTGTGTTTAATTATAGGGAACTGAAATGAAACTTAATTACATAATTTTGTCAGTAGCTGGGTCATTGCCACGACTCCCTGTAAAACATAAAGGAGTCCTCGGTAACCCGTCAGGGACCTTGTGCCTCCTGCCTCTGGGAAGGACTGCAGAGAGGAGCTCGGGGTGCCCCGTCCCCGAGGGCCAGCTGTCTGAGAAGTCTAGTGGAGAAGACCACCCTGCCGCACCATCTCCCCGATCACAGCCATGCAAAGGTGCTTGCACTTTGGAAGGAAAACTTCTAGAGGCTTCTTGTGGTTTGGGGGTGGGAAATGCAGGGGGAGGTGAATTCGAGGTTCCCGGCTGAGTAACGAGAGCTATTTGCTAATGGAGTAAACACCTAGGCTTTTGCTGTACCTCCGGGCTGGGAGCTTCAGCTCAGTTGTGCCACTGAAGGGGAGAAGAGTGAGTCTCACCGTACTCAAACTTCACAGCACCAAAACAAAGGTGGCCCAAATCCCTCAAGAATATGTTCTGGATGGGGGTGCCTGGGTGGCTCAGTCGGTTAATTGTCTGCCTTCGGCTCAGGTCATGATCCCGGGGTCCTGGGATCGAGCCCCGCATCGGGCGCTCTGCTCCGCGGTGAGCCTGCTTCTCCCTCTCCCTCTGCCCCTCTCTGAGAGCTCGCTCTCTCTCTCTCAAATAAATAAATTAAAAAAAGAAGAAAAAAAGGCTATGTTCAGGACTAACTCAGGATTTCCACTCTGCATGGATGGTATCCTTTCAGAATGGACACTTTAGGGATGTCTACCCAGTTCATGAGCCAACAACCCTCTCTTTTGAGACTATCCTCCTCTCGTGTACAGGGTGGACCCCAGGATCCGTGTCACTTGCCATGTAACCAGGGACAGGAAAGGACACAAGTGGGCCAGAACCATAAAAATTAAAAACTGGGAGCAGAGAGTCTTCGGTCCCTGAAGCAGGTGTTATGGGGCGGCCATCCTCCTCCGCCATGAGGGCTGAGGAGCAGAGAGCGGAAAGCAGCCTAAGAGAGAGACTCCAGGTTCCAGACCGTTCTAGAGGCTCAACCACATCTTGCTCTTGGGCTCCTCAAGACATTTTCTAGCCTTATGATAAGTCCAAACCCCCATTTTTTTTTCTTAGTTAAAAATGGAAAACAAAAAAAGGAATAACGGCTTAAAGTCTTGAAGGCTGTTAGCTTTTCCAGGCTGCTTCATGTCACAGTCCAGCCTTTCTCTGCTTTCTGGTCTGGGATACCTCTCCTCCAAGTTACTTCTTTGAGCAAAGAGGCATTTGCTACGTGAGGACAGTTAAAAATGTGTGTACTCCAGGCGCCTGGGTGGCTCAGTTGGTTAAGCGACTGCCTTCGGCTCAGGTCATGATCCTGGAGTCCCGGGATCGAGTCCCACATCGGGCTCCCTGCTTGGCAGGGAGTCTGCTTCTCCCTCTGACCCTCCCCCCTCTCATGTGCTCTCTCTCAAATAAATAAATAAATAAAAACCTTAAAAAAAAAAAAAAAGAAAAGAAAAATGTGTGTACTCCAACGAGGAAGGCCCCACTGTTAGCCTTTTCCCTAACAACCTCCAGAGAAGGTAGATCCTCTGTCCGTTTCAAGGTCAGGACAGAGAGTGCCCTTCCTGGAAGACCTGAATAAATGTGCTTCCCTGGGGCCCAGGAAGCAGGAAATACAGTATCCACCGGAGGGCTGGCCACGATGCAGGAGGGAGGCCCTAAATGAGGAAGGAGTGACAGAGGTAATCGGCCTAGTGCACATACCACCACCCGGGCCAGCCCTGTATTCTTCTAGTGATGAAAGTCTCCTCTGTCTTCCACCTTTAATAACAGTGACTACACTGTACTCTGTGGGTGAAGGTCTGTGCCTTATTCAAATCTGTATTCCCAGGACCTACACAGCACATTGCACTAGACAATTACTGAACGTCTGTTGAACGAGATGTTCCGCCTGTTACATATTTCAGGGTCTATTCTATTCAGTTTGTTTAAATCCATTTCCTGGTGGGCTCAGAAAGCTTTTCGGAAGCACCGATGTGATGATGTGGCATCGTGGCGGGCTTCGTAGTAAGGACTGCTTAGAGTGATCTCTGCCTCCTCCAAGTTTGCGATTTGGGGAGGAGCTTGACGTTGCCCTTGAACGAATACAATCCCCAAACACGCCCAATTTGACCACACGTAGGATTCTAGCCTTCACGTTGTCACAGGAAACGGGGCTTGGGTCAGGCTACCTCCCATGGCTTCTTCGTGCTCGCCCATTCCCCAGCATGTCTCCGGGTTACAACTTGACGTCTACCTGTGTGACGATCTGTTGTCCCTTTATATCCTGGGCTCCGTGGGGGGGAGGAATGTGTCTGGTTGCGCTCATCACCCAGGCCCCAGTAACTAGCACAGCATTCATAGGGGGTGCTCAATAAATATTTGCTGCATAAAAGAACAAATTAGTGGCCACAGAGTTGGGAGGCAGGGAGTCGAAGCTGCAACCAGAGAAGGAGGAGACCAGACTCAGGAGACCCCCACATTGCACAGGACAAATCAAGAGTCACTGGGAACAGAGCACCGCGGCAGGGCTGAGGAGCTGGGAACTTGTTATCTGAGCATGTATTTTGTGCCAGAGGCTAAACACATGTTGTCAGTTAATGCTCACAGCAGACTTCTTGCAGAAGCAAAAGGCAGCGGCCAGTTTTATAGATAAAAACACCCAGGGTCAGGCGGGTGAAGATTTCTCCCAGTCACACCAGCTAATAAATGGAAGTGCTAAGGATTCTCACTCGGGTCTCTCTGGCTGCACATTTCATGTTCTCTCTCTGGGGCCTCAGTAAGTCTGTGATGATATGGCTTGGAAGAAGAATGATAGAAGCAGACAAAAGAGAACTGCTTGGGACAAGGGTGATCAAGGTGCTAGGGAGGCCTAGGATGTCAGGGAAAGGAGCGGGATTTAAGGACACCTGGAAATCCATGAGGGTGATGGCTATGGGTCCCCAGAGAGGATGATTCTTTTCCCCAAGACTCCCAGGAGCCCCCCCAAAACCTGTGTAGCACAGAGAACCCACCTCGAAGTCCAGTTAGAGAAACCTGCACAGCGGAGGACCCACGCTTTCCTCAGCAGAACACCTGATGCTAATTTGCATAAATTAAGGGATACTTTTGGCAGCCTCCCCCAAAAGGGGGAAATAAAAAGAAAGGAAATCTAATCCTCAGAGCCAAAAACCTGGAGTGCCAGAAGCCAGACAAGGCAGCCCGCGTCAATCTTCTCCTGATGCTAGAAAAAAGCACTGCCAGGCTGGAATTCAGCTACTGTGCCCCACCCTCTTGATCCAGCACCCCCATCTCCCAGCTGAAATTCTTCAGTAGCTCCCCCTGGACAAGAAGATGAATGATAAAGTCCAAACTCCTCAGTCTGACCTACGAGGCAGATACTAATCGGGTTCTGCCTACCTGTTTGGGCCCATCCCCTGCCCAGACAGAGCCCCTTCCCTTGCGCCCACCGAGCTCACACGCTCCCAAGGGCGAGCCCACCACGGTCTCTTTATGGGCCAGAGGTAAGTTTCCAGACCCATCGCCAACAGGTGCAGCTTAATTTGGGGTATGGACGGTGACACCCCTTGCCTTCATGTCTTAGGGAAACTGGTGTGAAGTCTACCCAAGGCACCAGAAAACATACTAATTATGCGTCCACCCTGTGGATACGATCCTCGGCCTTAATCCAGATTTACATCTGTCCCTAGGGATCAGCACATGCTTGGCAAGAAGAGGTATCCAGAGTCACTCCACAAGGCTGCATGGCAGGCCGCCACCGCGGGAGGAAGGACAAGGGCCCCGGGGGGGGCGTCAGCCCAGGAGGGCAGCACACAGGCCCCCCCGGCCCAGGCCACGGCCTCCCCCACCCACAGCGACACCAGAGCAGAGGCCAGCGTGGCCGCCTCAGCTGGGCCGGCCCCACCGAGGGGTCAGGAGAGGAAGGACACCGTGCTGGACACGCTGCCCCCGAGGGTACGGGATGGGAGGGTGGCCTCTGACGGGGCAGAGACACTGTCGCTGAGGAGTCAGGATGCCAGGACCATCAAAGGAAGGCAGGACCAGAACAAGGAGCCCCCAGCCACCAGGAGGGAGCCCCCAAACCCTCAGGGCAAAGTGCGGACCACAGCAAGGACACCCGGGCTGAAAAGCCAGGCCAAGGCGCTGACCAGGCCAGGAGCAGGGTCACCGGGGAGGACAATGAAAGGAGTGACCACAGCGGTTGTCCCCCACCGGGAGAAAGCCCGGGTCACGCCACCCTCCACCCCTTTCCAGAGCCACATCACTCAGAGAAGTCCAAGTCTGCGGGCCACCAACTTCAAGTCTGAGCCCCAGTGGGATTTTGAGGAACAATATAGCTTTGACACGGGAGCCCTAAGATCGGTGAGTCTGGCCACTACCTCCCTGCTCCAAAGCCCCCTGCAGACAGCCCCCCCAGTCCCTGCCCCCCACCTCCCTGACCTCCCAGGCTCTGTCCCCAGGCTCTGCCTTGTTCATGCCCACCCCCACCCCCCGTGCTCTCCCCTATAGCGTGGGAAGGGGTAAGGGAAAGGAGCCCTGCCCTGGAGCCCCCAGAAGGCCTGGAAGGTCCCTGAGCAGGGTGAGAGAGTGCTACCTGCTCTGGGGCCATCCTCTGGCAGGGGGAGGGGGCAAGGGTTGAGAGGGGGCACAGAGCAGCAGGACTAACAGCCGAGGACACCCCAACCTGAGGCCCGACCCTGACTCCTGGGAATGCCTTGTCTTCCCCGTACACACAATTCCCCAACCTTCCCTCTCTTCCATCCCGAAGAAAAGCTGCCTGGGCCCACAGCCTCAGGAGGGAAACCTTCAAAATTCATATGTTTGCACAGACCTGCAGCTGGGCCCTGGCCAGCGCTCCAGGCTCTCCCACAGCCCCATCCTCCTCACGCCCGCCAGGGTGCATCCCCTAGAGCCCCAAGAAGGGGCTGTTCTCTGGGACCCTCAGGGCTACAGCAGCCAGGGCAATGGCGAGGGAGGATCAGCAGGCCCTCCGAACAGGATGGAAGAGGCAGCAGAGGTGGTGCCTTCCAAACGCTGAGGCCCACTTTCTGCCCCTGCCCCGAGCCCGGCCTGGCCATGGCCTTCCTGGGCCTCTCCCTGCCTGACCCACCCTCCTGCATGTAGACCTGCCCCGACTCAGTGAAAGTCAAGGCCTCCAAGACACCCTGGTTCCAGAAACTCTTTCTGGCCAACCTCACCCTCTTCCTGGACTCCAGCCGCTTCAACCAGAGAGAGTGGGAGCGCCTGGAGCACTTCGCACCGCCCTTCGGCTTCATGGAGCTCAACTACTCCTGTGAGTCTTCCTGGGGAGGAGCCTGGGCAGCTGAGCCTCTGGCTCTGGTCTGCCTCTTCCCTGGGGGCCCCCAGCGCGGGGAAAGAGGATGGGCTGGCCCTCCCTGACGCTTCCAGTGCTCTGAGCGGAGCCCCCCTTGTTCCAGTGGTGCAGAAGGTGGTGACTCGCTTCCCTCCGGTGCCCCAGCAGCAGCTGCTCCTGGCTAGCCTCCCTGCTGGGAGCTCCCAGTGCATCACCTGTGCCGTGGTGGGTAACGGGGGCATCCTGAACAACTCCCACATGGGCCAGGAGATAGACAGCCACGATCACGTGTTCCGGTAAGCGTCCCGCCCCAAGCACCCCATCCAGACTGAGAGATCTGGTAGGGCGTTCTATGCCTGGATCCCCGAGGCCGAATGCCCGGGCTCTCCAGAGAACGTCCTGTTATACCTGCTGCCTCCCCATCTCTCTTTTCCTTCCCCGCCCGCCGCCGCGCCTTTCCCTCGGGCACTCATGGGTCCTGTCCTGTGTGGTTCTGTCTTGCCACCTAGACTGAGCGGAGCCATCACTAAGGGCTACGAACAGGATGTGGGTACCCGGACGTCCTTCTACGGCTTCACCGCCTTCTCCATAACGCAGTCTCTGCTTGCCTTGGGCGGTCGGGGTTTCCCGCACGTGCCTCTGGGGAAGGTGAGCACAGAGGAACCGGCCTGGCCACCCACAGAATCTGAATGGGGAGCACGAGCTGAGAAAGGGAGCCTGGTGTCCTGTGTCTGGAGTCTGGCTGGCGCGGGCTCTGTTCATCCGAGGGGCAAGAGCAGGGAGGACGGCCAGACAGGACTGCGAGGAGCAAGTGGGCAGCCTGGCGTCGGAGCCAACCACCCCCCCCAACCCCCCAGCCCCGGGGCCTGAAGGCAGGACTCCTGGAGCGCTCACTGTCCTTGGTCCTCAGGATGTCCGCTACCTGCACTTCCTGGAGGGCACCCGAGACTATGAGTGGCTGGAAGCGCTGCTTCTGAATCAGACCCTGGTGAAAAGTAGCCTTTCCTGGTTCAGGTACTCACTGCCCCCTACCCCACCCCAGGCCGAGCTGCGTATTGAGCGGCTGTGAAGGGCTGGACAGGTGGGGACAGCCTTGGCGATCGCCCGGAGATGGGCCCCCTGTCGTGGCCCTGGCCAGACTTGGCCCGCATCGGGGGAGGTGAACGACCCATTGCCGCCCACAGGCGCAGGCCCCAGGAGGCTTTCCGGGAAAGCTTGCAGCTGGACAGGTACCTGTTGCTGCACCCAGACGTAATCCGTTACATGAAGAACAGGTGAGAGCAGAACGGCAGGGCGCGGGGGGCAGGCATCGGGTCCCTCTCATCCCTGCAGCCTCCTGACCGCTGGGGGCTGGGCTATTTCCCAGGTTTCTGAGGTCGAAGACCCTGAACTCTCGCCACTGGAGAATCTATCGTCCCACCACGGGGGCCCTCCTGCTGCTCACGGCCCTTCAGCTCTGTGACCAGGTAAGGCTCTGCTGGAGGAGCGGAAGCCCTATCCCGGGACCTGCCCAGCAGGGGACGACGGCCGGGGCGGGAGAGGGGTGTGAGTGCGCGTACACACATAGGCCAGTGTCCATCAGGGAGCCTGCGCCCGGACCCCTGGGGAGGGAACCACGATGAAGGGTCCCCCAGTAACACACAGCCCATGAGAACAAACCTGGGAGGGAGCAACTTCAGGCCCCATTTCTCCTCCAACCTTCACATAGGTGAGCGCCTACGGCTTCATCACCGAGGGCCACGAGCACTTTTCTGATCACTACTATGATAAGTCCTGGAAACGAACCATCTTTTACATCAACCATGACTTCCCGTTAGAGAGAACACTCTGGAAGCGGCTGCATGATGAAGGTATAATCCGGCTGTATCAGCGTCCCATAATTTCCAAACCAAAGATGTGACTGGAGCCTGGGCCGCAGCAGTCTCTTCATCCGTTCCAAGGCACGGGGCACGGTGGGAGTCTTGAGATTCTACCACCATTTTCCCAGGGCTCAGGCCAGGCTCCCGGGCCCTCCAGACTCCCTAGGGAACACTGGCATCGAGGGGGAGACACTTTCAAGACGCCAAATGACTGACTGAGGCTTTGGAGACCTTGGAATGTTGCTTCGGGCTCTGTTCAAAGGAGGGAAGACTCCAGTCTTGAGACCAAGGAATTTGAACTAAACGGGGTGATGACCAGTCAATACCGCAAATCTCAGCTGAATATCACCCTTCACCGCCTGACCCTGGCGGAGAAAAGTCTGAACCTATGGAGACATGTAGATTTGGTTTCGAATTGCAAATCTGTATTAGCAGCTGTGAAATCTTGAAGGCCTTACTTAATTTCATAGAGATTGTCTAGAGGAACCTTCCTTCGGGGCTTATCTGATTCTAGAAGGATCTGCACCTGTCCTTGTCTTTGAGCTCTTTGACAACTCTCTGGGTTGCAGAAAACTGATAGTAATAAAAATAATTCTTGCCCATGGAGATGCAAATAAATCTTGTACAGTGAAGATGCCAGGGACGATTCCCCTGGGGGCAGCGACCTGTTTTGTACATACAAGCAAATTCATGTTAGCGTTTCCCATGTGTGTCTGTACTCAGGTTCTCCTTTAAACCAGTTTTTACATCTTACTGGTTCCTTCATTAATTAATACACCAAATAAAATCCTTGACATGCGTTGATTTTATATTCGTATGAAAGTCACCATTTCATCCTTGAAAAAACATCTTCTATCATGTCCTGAGGCCACTGTTTTATAATCTGTAGCAGGACTTTTAGGGTACCCATTCCGCAAGGATTTTAAAAATTACTGTCTGTAAAAAGCCTGATGCAACAAGGACCCAGTTTCCTCCCCTTTCGTTCTCTATCCTCCTGCCAGCCTGCATTTCCTCAAACCTCACGTTGAGAAGCTGGACCAAGCCAAAGGCTTTTCAGCTCATCTTACCCCCTTGAGCTCTAGCTACGGAATTTGGAATCTGAAGCCCAGAAGAACTCTAAAGATCCTAAACCGAATGAAGGCCCCCGATAAAGGAGATGGAGGCTGTGGAAGGCAAAAGAAAAAGTAAGCTGTCTTTTAGACTTCATACTCAGAGTTCAAAAGCTAATTTAATACAAATAGGACAGAATTTGCTTTGCTCAGAAGGGCTGCAGTACCAGATCTGGGCAGCAGGTGGCAGCACCTTGCGCACCCCCACCCCACCTATTTCTGGAATGCTCAGCTTGTCTTTTTGAGGTTTTCCCAGCTATTCTTACATGTTTATTCCTCCGTGTGAATTTTAGTATCCGTTTAGGATCTAGAAAAAAATGTTTTGGTATTTTAATTGGAATTGCATTAGATTTATACATTTACTTGGGAAGAATGGACAGATGTATTACATTGAGTCCTCTTCTCCAAGAGCAAGAGACGGTTCTCCACTTGTCCAAATTTACTTTTGTGTCTTTCAGTATTTTAATATTTGCTCATACAGATTTTGAACGTTCCTTGTTGAATGCACTGCTCAGTATTTTATCTTTGTTGCTGTTGTAAGTGGATTTTCTCTACATTATATCCTCTCCCTGGTAATTGTTTGTGAAGGGTGTGATATCCTATCATATCATCTGCACATAGATTCTTTTCTTTTTTTTTTTTTTAAGATTTTATTTATTTATTTGACAGAGAGAGACACAGCGAGTGAGGGAACACAAGCAGGGGGAGTGGGAGAGGGAGAAACAGGCTTCCCACTGAGCAGGGAGCCCGATGTGGGGCTCGATCCCAGCACCCTGGGATCACGACCTGAGCCGAAGGCAGACGCTTAACGACTGAGCCACCCAGGTGCCCCGTGCACACAGATTATTTTCTAATTCTTTATGCCTCTGATTATCTCTTTTCTAAATCTTTTGACTGGTACACCCAGAGTGAGCTAACACAACAGTTTACTCCACTTTGGATCCAGATAAATGAGGCTCAGCCTTTAAGTTTGGGTAGCCTGAATTTAAATTTGAGAAGGTAGGTTTGGAGGTCCTCTGCTGATAGTATATGATAGAATATGCTATATGGTGTTGATAGAGTTAGGTAGCAGTGATGTGGGAAACAAAGGCAAAAGAAAAAGTAAGTTTCCTTACTACTTACAGCCCTTTGACAAGTCCTTAAAACAGAGTAACATTCCTCTAGGAACTCAGCTGCCTCAATGTTAATACTTTGCTAAGGGCAAAGGCAATCTTAGCCCAACCCCCAGGATCCTGTAAGTCTACTTTAATATATAAAAATAACTTTGGAAACTTCCTTTATCTCTACCCCACAAGATACATGTTGGCAATCATCCCCAAGCATGTGAACCACCGATAAACATCTCAAGAGTCTCATGACTGAGCTTTTACTAAACAGTAATAAATGACTTTTCCTTAAAATAGCTAGACCCCTCAGGATCTTGGAAACCTTGTTGTCAAAATACCTGGGAGGGTTATGCTGTGCCTAATCCCCTCCCAACTTGAGAGCATATAATGTGGCACTCCTCATGACCCCAGTGCAGCTATTTCTGCCCACGGGTCCTGTCCCCTTGCTTTAATAAAACCACCTTTTTGCACAGAGACGTCTAAAGAATTCTTTATTGGCCATTGGCTTTGACCCTAACGTCTTTCCTACATCAGCAGGATATAAAATTAACACAGAAATCAACAGCCTCTTGACCAAAAAATCCCCTCTCTAGGAGTTTACCCTGAAGATATATCTCCAACAATACAAAAATAAATATGCACAAGGTTGTTCCCCGCAGCATTGCTCAAAATTGCAAAATATTGGGAATTGCTGAGGTACTTAAACATAAGAAATATAAACATGAAGAATGGTACATCCACACAATGGAGGACTGAACAGCTGAAATAAAGTGAGGAAGATCTCTATGAACTGACATGGTGTGGTTTCTAGGGTATATTGTTAATTTTTTTTTTCAAAAAATAAAGACAAGGGGCCCCTGGGTGGTTCAGTCAGTTAAGCATCTGACTCTTGGTTACGGCTCAGGTTGTGACCTCAGGGTCATGAGATGAGCCCCACGTGGGACTCTGCGCTCAGAGTGGAGTTTGCTTGTCCCTATCCCTCTGCTCCTCCCTCTGCTCACTCTCTCAAAAATAAATAAATAAAATCTTTTTAAAAAAGAGAAGAGTATAGCATTTATACCTTTTACATAGGAAAGAAGAAATCAAATATACATATACCTGCTTACTTTTGCAAATACCAAAAACCAGGGAGATTGTTTACCTAAGCCGGGTGTTGGGTAGGAAAAATTTTCCTTTACCCTTCAACAGTTCTTCTGGCTGGTCTAAGAATGAAATTGACATGACACAGATTAATGGGATAAACTCTAATTTAATTTCATATGTACGGGAACCCCACATACATGAGAGGTTCAAAGACAGAAAGGTAAAATGAGGTATGTATGCCCTTGATGTCATTTTGGAGTGGTGTTGGGGTCCAGAGCCGACAGCCAAGAAAGAATTCTTGGGACATCTTTGGTCCAAAAAAGGGGATTTTATTAAAGTACAGGAACAGGACCCATGGGCAGAAAGAGCTGCTGCACTGGGTTGTGAGGAATGGCTGATTATATACTTGGGAGTTGGGGAAGGTAAAGAAAAAGGGATGCTTCCAAAAAGACTTTCATATTTTTTTTTTTAAGATTTTATTTATTTATTTGAGAGAGAACACATGAGAGGGAATAGGGTCAGAGGACGAAGCAGACTCCCTGCCGAGCAGGGAGCCCGATGCGGGACTCGATCCCAGGACTCCAGGATCATGACCTGAGCCGAAGGCAGTCGCTTAACCAACTGAGCCACCCAGGCGCCCCTCATATTTTTTTTTTAAAGATTTTACTTATTTCTTTGACAGAGAGAGACACAGCGAGAGAGGGAACACAAGCAGGGAGAGTGGGAGAGGGAGAGGCAGGGTTCCCGCAGAGCAGGGAGCCCAATGTGGGGCTCAATCCCAGGACCCTGGGATCATGACCTGAGCCGAAGGCAGACGCTTAACGACTGAGCCACCCATGTGCCCCAAGACTTTCATATGTTAAAGAAGACTTGCTATTGTCAAGCTAAGGTTGTTTTTCCTCTAGCAAAGCATCAACTTTAAGACAGTTGGGAGTTTCCTAGAGGAATGTTGTACTCTGCCTGCCTCAAGTATTTGTCAATAGGCTGCAGGTTATAAGGAAAGGAAATTTAATTTTTTCTTTTGCCTTTGTTTCCCACATCACCATCCTGAGCAAAGGAGTGGAGTGGAAACTCAGGCTTCAAAGGGAAGGAAGGCAATTCATGGGGCAATGAGAAAAGCAGATCTTTCATAACTAGATGTTTGCCCTGCCATACAGATGGGTCACTCAAATAAAATTTATCTCTGGAAGTAACTCTTATTCTGGGAAAGAACTGCAATGTAGATTCTTCTAGGTAGTTAAAGGAAGGTCAAAACTTTCTCTTGAGCCCACAGGTCTTGATTGACTTCAGTTCTAAGTAGTCCACAACCAAAGGGGCACATTTTGGAAAGGCTTGTTCTGAGCCCCTTCAGGGGTGAATAGGAACAGGACAGAAAGGATGAGAGTGTAGAACAGAGTGTGGGGAGGGAGAGACACTTCTCCAACTGTCCCTTTTGGCATAGCTTTGCCTTTGTACCGTTAAAAAAAAAAAAATCCAACTGAGTACATTTGAAGATCTAACTGGCTTTATTTAACAACCACGAATTGGGAAGCATCTCATCTAACAAACAGAAAGGAGTTCCCAGGAGCTATACAAAATAAAAGGCTTTCATAGGCAGAAGATGGCTGGGGGAGGGGCAGTTTCTAACAAAAGAGTGGACTGTTTCAGAAAAAGTCACCTTCCCTTATGGGAAAGGGTGGGGCTATAACATGCAGATCGCTTCATGAGTGCTGATCAGGTAATTCCAGATTGATTCGTTAAAGGTCACCATCCGGAAAAGGCTAAAACTGCAATTACATTAGATATTAAGTCTTGGTTTGCTGACATGTGGCGTAGCACAAGGGACTGCATTTTGAGCCTGTTGTCTCCTTTTTCCTTAAACAGAAACTTAATCCTCAAAGGACATTAAAATCAGCAAGGATTGGGGGGAAATCCCAACATGGAATACAAAGATAAGCAATTGAAAAAAAAAAATGGACAAAGTGATAAACTCTTAAAAAAAAAAAAAAAGAAAATGGAACCTAATTGTATTAAGATGTTAGTTATAACCACGCAGACGTTGGGGGGGGGGGGGGTGCAGGACTATATTTCAACTACATGTGCTCAGACTAAAGACAAAAAGAATTGCAAATAAATATTGAATTCTGACTGGCAGGCTTGTTTTACACAGTGCTGAAACCACTTTCAGTGTATTATAGGATTAAAGCAAATAAGTAAATATATTAAGGATAATGGAAACCAATTTTCTCATTATCAGAAAAGAAAGTTATATCCAAAATGAAATGCAACAGCACTTTACTTATTTCAGTGCTGCAGGTCAGTTGATCTGTGTCACCCACAGCAGACCTCTTCTAGTCTTCTGGGAAGATTACTAGACAGTTTTAAAGGATTCTAGTATCTTGGGGGTGCCTGGGTGGCTCAGTCAGTTAAGCGTCCAACTCTTTATTTCGGCTCAGGTCATGACCTCATGTTCCTGAGATGGAGCCCCACGTGGGGCTCTGCACTGGGCATGGAGCCTGCCTGGGACTCTCTCTCCCTATCCCCACCCCCCACGCACGTGCTCATGTGCTCTCTCTCTCTTTCTTTCTAAGGAAGGAAGGGAGAAAGAAAGAGAGAAAGAAGGAGAAAGAAAGAAGAAAGAAAGAAAGAAAGAAAGAAAGAAAGAAAGAAAGAAAGAAAGAAAGAAAGAGAGAGAGAAAGAAAAGAAAGAAAGAAAAAGAGAAAGAAAGAAGAAAGTAGAAAGAAAGAAAGAAAGAGAAAGAAAGAAAGAAAGAAAGAAAGAGAAAGAAAGAAAAGAAAGAGAAAGAAAGTAGAAAGAAAGAAAGAAAGAAAGAGAGAGAGAAAGAAAGAAAGAAAGAAAGAAAGAAAGAAAGAAAGAAAGAAAGAAAGAGGAAAGAAGAAGGAAGGAAGGAATTCTTGAGATGTCTTTGGTGCAAAAAAAGTGGTTTTTTGTTTTGTTTTTTAAACTTTTTTCTTTCTTTTTTAAGATTTTATTTATTTATTTGATAGAGACACAGCGAGAGAGGGAACACAAGCAGGGGGAGTGGGAGAGGGAGAAGCAGACTCCCCGCTGAGCAGGGAGCCTGCGATCCCAGGACCCTGGGATCATGACCCGAGCCAAAGGCAGACATTTAACGACTGAGCCACCCAGGCGCCTCCAAAAAAGGTGTTTTTATTAAAGCATTGGGACAGGACCTATGAACAGAGAGAGCTGCACTGGGGTTGTGATGAATGACTGATTATATATACTTTTTAGTTAGTGGGGGTTAGGGATAGTGTAAGTCTTGAAGGAATTTAGAGCAAGGCTTCCAGGACCTTGAGGGGCTAGCTGCTGTTAAGATAAGGTTCATGAGACCCTTCAGATGTGTATCATAGGCCATATGTTCAGAGGATGATTGCTAACATATATCTTGGGGGGGTGGGGAGTAGAGATAAAGGAAGTTTCAAAGGGATTTTTATTTTTTTGTTTTTTAAATAGGCTCCACACCCAGCATGGGGCTCAAATTCATGACCCTGAGATCAAGAGTCACATGCTCTAGTGACTGAGCCAGCCAGGTGCCCCTCAAAGGGATTTTTAAAGAAGACTTACAGTATCCGGGAGGTCGCGCTAATGTTACATGGAGGTCGCCCTTTGCCTCCAGCATAGTATTAACATGAAGGCAGTTGAGCTCCTGGAGGAAGGTCACTCTGCCCACCTCAAGTATTTGTCAATGGGCGGCCAATTGTGAGGAGATTTAACTTTTCTACTTTTGCCTTTGTTGTCCACATCCCTAGCATGAGAAGATGTGGCAGACTATGTGAATATATGTATTGATAAGTATGAACATGGGAGTTAATGTAAAAATGTTTATATATTCTGTTACAGCTCAAAGTGGGGCTGAGAATTGTTACCACCATTCCCTTCTATATTTGGAAAATAGTACTTTTCTTGTTTTCTTCTTTAAAAAGGAAAATAAAGTTATAAATATGGAAAGGGGCCAGACGATAGTTAACAACGAACCTTGTATATTGGACCGGAAATGGAGGCATCAGTATGCACGTGTGAGACGCAGCTTTGTATGTAAGGGGATATGGATACGTGCCCCCCACACACGCACACGCACACGCACGCACACACTTTCCTCGCTCTCTCAGCTGGGAGGGCCTAGAAGCAAGGACACTCCAGTAACAATGACCACATGTAGGGACCAGATCATGGGCTCCTAAACACTGTTTTCCACAAGAAGGAACCAGGGCCTTTTAGAAAAATGGCTGGTTCCACAGCTGAGGTAAGGAAGGCACAAAATGAACCTGGAGCATCTTATGATCCCAGAAAGTAAGGAAGTGCTTAAACCATGGGCAACACATCAAAAGACCATAGAAACCAGTTTGAAGGCGCTCCCGCTGGCTACACACGGGACAATCTGAGACTGAAAAGAAATCATGATAAGGGATTCTTTTTTTTTTTTTTTTTTTAAGTAAGCTCTATGCCCAACTCAGTCTTGCCCTCACGACCAGAGATTGAAAGTCACATCCTCTACTAATTGAAAGTCAGCCAGGCATCCCAAAACAAATAATGATAATAATGAATTTCAACACATTCAATAAAGTAGGAATGAACAGGTCTATACTGATATAAAGAAATAATAGGGGGAAAAGAAATGCTTTCTCTTACAGTAGAATCCTACCCAAGCGGGGGATGGCTGAGCTGAGCAGGTTCAGCAGTGGAGGGCGTGGGAGTCTTCCCCACCTTGAGCGGAGCTAGTCCTTGGGGGTCTTCCCTGGTCACTGTCGTTTCAGCTCTTCCAGTGTGGCCACGAGATGGCAGGGCATTCTGCAATGTTTTGGTCATGGCAATGATCATGATCAAGAGATGAGAAAATGCTTAAAGAATGAGTACAGGGAATAGAGGACCAAGAGCAGGGAGCATGGCAATGCAATGCGAAAAATAACTTTTTGATTCTGCAGAGGAATCTGAAAAGTTAATTACAGGCATACCTCATTTAAAAACAAAACAACACAAAAAAATGCTGCCCAATAACTGTAGGTGAGATGAAGAATTTAGAAAATCACTGATGTAGGAAAGACATTATTAGGGTTTGAAGCCGACAGCCAAGAAAGAATTCTTGAGATGGCTTTGGTGCAAAAAGGTGGTTGTATTAAAGCTCAGGGACAAGTCCCGTGGGCAGAAAGAGTGGCACCGTGGTCACGAGGAGTGGCCTGTTATATACTTTCAGGTTGGGAGGAGGTTAGGGAGAGCGTAAGTCTCTAGGGAATTTTGAAAGCAAGGTTTCCAGGACCTTGAGAGGGCCAGCTATTGTTGGGAAAAGGTCATTTATTACCATCTAATAAAACCTTAGTCATGAGACCCTTCAGATGTATATCGGTGGGTCATGTGCCTGGGGAATGATTGCCAACACTTATCTTGAGAGTGGTTTAGAGGTAAAGGAAGTTTCCAAAGGAATTTTTATATGTTAAAGTGGACTTACAGGATCGTGGGGGGGGGGGTCAGGCTAGGATTGCCTTTTGTCCTTAGCAAAGTATTAACATTGAGACAGTTGAGTCCCTAGAGGAATATCACTCTGCCTGTTTCAAGAACTTGTCAATGGGTTCTAGGTAATAAGGAAATTTAATAATTTTTCTTCTAACTTGTTTCCCACATCAATCACCATTGGACAAACATCATATTTATAGGTTTAAACAAGAATCATTAATGAATGCTACAACTAATAGATTAAAGTTTGATGAGGAATAAGGTATCTACATAGCCTCAAACTCTTTCCCATAAAATACTTACAAATTACAAAAGGAAGGGGTGCCTGGCTGGCTCAGTTGGAAGATCAGGTGACCTTTGATCTTCAGGTCATGAGTTCAAGCCCTGTGTTGGATGTAGAGCTTACTTAAAATAATAATAATAAAATATTTTTTAAAAAGAGAAGAATTAGTAAACTGAGAGATAGATCTAAAGAAATTTTCCAGGATAGATAAACAGAGGTATAAAAATATTTAATTAAGAGAGGTTTAAAAATATAGAAGATGAAATAAAAACATCTAATATAAGCCAAAACAGTCCTCCCTCCCCCACTAAAAAATAAATTAAAAAAGAGAATGGAATTGAGATAATATTAGAAGAGCTAAAGGCAGACAATTGTTGACATGTGATTGAGATATGAATCTTTTTTATTTACCTATTATTATCTTTTTAAGTAGGCTCCAAACCCAACATGGGGCTTGAACTGATGACCCTGAGATTAAGAGTCGCATGCTCTACTGACTGAGCCAGCTAGGCGCCCCAAGATATGAATCTACAGCACAGGAAGCACAACATATACTAAGCGGGATAAATAAATAAGAAATCCGCATGAGACACACTGTGGTGAAATGCACACCACCACAGGCAAAGATCTTTCAAGCAGCCAGAGAGAAAAATGTAGAACACTTACAAAGGACCTATAATTCAATCAGTAGCCAGCTTTTCTCAACAGCCATAATGGAAGCCAGAAGGCAGTAGAATTGTATCTTCAAAGTGCTGAGAGAGAATGTCAACCTTGACGTCTATAAAAGTAGCAAGAACTGGGTGAACCAATGGCTTTTTCAGATGTCTGGAAACTGAGTTTACTACCAACAGAAATGCACTATAAGGACCTCTAAAGAATGTATTTCTAGAGGAAAGAAAATGGTCCTACCAAAGTCTGAAATGTGAGAAGGAAGCTGAGCCAAAAAAATAAATAAATAAATATTTTGTTGAATGTAAGATAATAGAAAAAATATAAATATATATTGGTTGCTGCCTCCTCCCCCACCCCAACTCATCCCACTCCTGACACCCAGCTTCTAGAACCCTTGGAATTCCCTGGGTGAAAGGAATGGCTTTTGTTCTAATGCGGTGACTCTAGGTGGACTCCAGGATGGGGGCTGGTCACCAGAGAGACCGAGCCAAGATTAGAAGCTTGGAATTTTTAGCCCCACCCTCTATCCTCCAGAGAGGGGAGAGGGGCTGTCAATGGATTAATGATCATGCCTACGTGATGAAACCCCCGGTAGCATGGTGTTTGGACAGTCTCCAGGTGGACCAACACATGCATGTATTGGGAGGGTGACTCATCCCAACTCCATAGGGACAGAAGCTCATGTGCTGTGGACCCTCCCAGCCCCCATCCTATTATGTCTTCATCTGGCTGTTCATCTGTATTCCTTTATCCTACTCCATAATGAACTGATTAAGTAAGTGCTTCCCGGAATTCTGTGAGCTGCCTTAGCAAATTAGTCAAACCCGAGGAGGGGGTTGTGGGAACTCAGATTTCCTGCCCATCAGTCAGAAGCACAGGTAGACAACCTGCGCTTGCAATTGGCATCTGAAGTGGGGTGGGGGCCAGTCTCGTGGGACTGATGTCGTTTTGGAATATAGGTGAGGTCTGGTGGGGTGAGGTCCGGGGCCAACGACCAAGAAAGAATTCTTGAGACATCTTTGGTGCAAAATGGTGGTTTTATTAAAGCTCGGGGACAGAACCCCTGGGCAGAAAGAGCTGCTGCCCAGGGGCTGTGAGGGGTGGCTGATTATATACTTGGGAGTTGGGGGTAGGGAAAAAGGGAGGTTTTCAAAAGAACTTCCGTCTGCTAAAGAGGACCTACAAAATATTGGAGACCTTGCCATTGTCAATGTTAAGGTTGTTTTTCCCTCTAGCAAGGCAGTAACATGAAGACAGCTGGGAGCTTCCTGGAGGAACGTCACATGTCCCACCCAGGAGTTGGCGGGGGCGGGGGGGGGTTGGGGGGGTGTCAGCTTATGCTTTGTCTTCAGCCAGCCTTCTGCTCCCTCATCAGGACTGAGCCCTTAACCTGTGGAATCTGACGCTGTCTCCAGGTGAATAGTGTCAGGATGGAATTAAACTGAGTTAAACTGTCCGACACCCAGCCGGGTCACAGAATTGTTTGGTGTGAGGAGAAGCCCCACACATTTAGTGACCGCAAGTGTCAGGAGTGAAGTGTTTTGTGTAAAATTAAAGAAACAGGGGTAGACCGGGTTCTTCTGATATAGTAAATATGAAGGAAAACTTAAACAATTTCATGACTATACTAAATCCACTGAACTGTACTCCCTAAAAGATGCAGTGAAATGTTATCTATCTTCCCAGGAAGTAAGGAGAACCTTCAAAAATGCTTGAGTCCATAAGACCCACTCTGATAAAGATGAAAGAATAGGATTCTTCCACCACCTTCACAGGCCACTAAACATATCTAAAAGATTGAACTGGGGGTGCCTGGCTGGCTCAGTCAGTGGAGCATAGGACTCTTGATCGCAGGGTTGTGAGTTCAAGCCCCACGTTGGGAGTAGAGATTACTTAAGTAAATAAACTTTTTAAAAAATCTTTGAGGGGCGACTGGGTGGCTCAGTTGGTTAAGCATCTGCCTTCGGCTCAGGTCATGATCCTGGGGTCCTGGGATCAAGCCCCGCATCGGGCTCCCTGCTCAGCTGGGAGCCTGCTTCTCCCTCACCCTCTGCCTAGGCTCCCCCTGCTTGTGCTTTCTCTCTGTTAAATAAATAAATAAAACCTTAAAAAAAAAAATCCTTGGGTTGCCTGGGTGGCTCAGTTGGTTAAGCATCCAACTCTTGATCTCAGCTCAGTTCTTGATCTCAGGGTCCTGAGTTCAGGCCCCATATTGGGCTCTGCACTGGGCATGAAGCCTACTTAAATTAAAAAAAAAAAAAAAAAAACTTAAAAAAAATAAAAGATTATCCTACATTTCACGTAGGAAGGGGGAAAAAAATACAGAAACAGTGATCATTTACTGTTCATCAGCTACAGTCCTTTGTATGACCTGTGCGTCCAAGGAACACACAAGCCTGTGGGAAGGGGGAATAAGGCACATGCTGCTGAGAAGGGTAACAGTCTTAAGCCTGAAAAAAAGGTGAAGTCTCTTTATGTGGCATTTCTGATGCAATCGTTGAGCAACCTCCTGATGGATCATCAGAAGCATAACTCCGACCTCGCATGAATAACAGACTATTGTAGGGGACCCACCCAAATGCCCTGCCAAGGGCCCATGTGGCCGCGCCCAGGCTGTTGGCTGACGTCTGTGCCCTTCTCTGGAGGATTGCCCTTGGCAGATGGGACCCTTTGCTCTAACACACTTGGGAACCTCCACCCTGCACCCCATTCCTGGAGGCCAGTGCCTCATTAAGGGACTACAAAGTCCTGTCCCCTTGCTTAGGTCAGGACAATTCTGTGGTGTTATCTATGCTTGGGTCCCCATGTCTAGACTTTGCCTGAGACCTCATCTTGATTGTACCTTTCCTCTCCCCCTTCCGGGTATTTCCTGAAGACCCTCTGTTGATAAACCACGTGCCACCAAATCCCTGCCTCAGGCTCTGCTTCTGGGAAGCCAACCTGAGACAGAGCCCTTTCTGGGCTTGAACCTTGAACCCACACAGCTGATTCTAATTGTGGGGAGAGGTCAACACCTTTAAGCAGAGGTTAGTTTGTTATATCTGGTCTCACAATATTATCTGGTCGCTCTTTCTTGCTATAATGACACTCAACCAGAAATACATTTCAAATTGACTTTTTTTTTTTTTTTAAGATTTTATGTATTAGAGAAAGTACATGCATGCAAGAGCAGGGGCAAGGGCAGAGGGAGAGGCAAAGAATCTCAAGCAAACTCCCCACTGAGCATGGAGCCCCACCCCAGACGAGTTCATGACCCTGAGATCACCACCTGAGCCAAAATCAGGACTTGGGCGCCTCACCAGCTGAGCCACCCAGGTGCTCCTTGAACTGGCTTTCTGGAAAGTCTAGCTCTCTCACAACTTTGAAGTAAAATGTTGACAGGAACATATAGTTCCACGAGAGAAATTGTTGTACTAAATAGCTCCAAGTTCACACTTCTGAACCCTAAGGCCTCTTGCCAGCAGGACTCAAAGCTTCCCCAGGAATGGAGCTGTTTACCAACGGGTGGAGTCACGGTTTGTCCTTTCCAGGGTGCAGCTCACAGTCTTGCACAAATTCCAGTCTCCCTCCTTTCCTGGTCTTTCTGGAGTCCCGGATCAGGTACTCACCCTGTTCCTAACCGCCGCCCCCCCCCGCCCCGCCCATGGGTAACGCTGTTCCCCCTTTCTCATCTCTCCTCGGGCTCATGTTGCTATGTCAATAGATTTAGGGGATTTGAAAGATGAAGTTGTAACTGTAACACTGCCCACAATTTTCTACTTTGTCCACCTCTGTTGCACCCAGATGCCACAGAGATCAAGAGAGATTAAGAAGCAGGATGGAGGTTCCTGCTGGTAAAGGAAGGCGTCAGTTTACTGAGGAGAGGATGGCGGCTACTGGGGCTCCTCCCGATGGTGGGCCTCACACACCCTGTTCACCTGTATAGAAAGGAAAAGTTCAAGTCAAACACTGGCTTCCCGGGAGAAAAGTACCCCTTACCACACTTGAGGATTTATACTTGTCCACAAAATTGTTTGCAAATCAGTTTATACTAAAACATGGCAGGCTTGGGGCACCTGGGGGGCTCAGTCGGTGAAGCGTCTGCCTTCGGCTCAGGTCATGATCTCAGGGTCCTGGGATCGAGCCCTGTGTCAGGCTCCCTGCTCAGCCAGGAGTCTGCTTCTCCCTCTCCCTCTGCCCCCCCCCCCCCCCCCCCCCCCCCGCCCACCGCTCGTGCTCTCTCTCTCATAATAAAATCTTAACAAAACAAAACAAAACACCATGGCATTCTCTGGATTATCACCTTCTGGGCAGTCACACAGAGCAGTGGTATGCTCGCGCCCTGGGGACCGGGAAACCATAGGCTTCCTTTCTTTCTTTTTTTTTTTCCCCTGACCCCCTTCATACACACACACACACACACACACACACACGTGCACACATGCGTGCACACACACACAAAGATCTCAAAGCACATAGCACATGCAGGGTAACACATGACAGAGTTTCCACCATTAGCTGACGGTAAGTGCAGGGAAAAACATGGCCCGGCATGCCCTTTCATTCCATGTAGGCACCACACTCCTTCTGAATGAAAGACAAACTTGGCAGAGCCAAACCCATGTCATAGACGGGGAATTTCTCGCCCACAGATGCCTGACTGATCTAAGGGTTGTCTTGGGGTATCCCCAAACTGCAGTGACTGTCAGTATCTCAGAGTTAGGGGCTAATGAAATCAGAAAAATCACTTTAGGTGATATGATTTGGGTCTGAAAGAGAGGTTTGGCGAGGAGGCATTTGAGGCGAGGGAATAGATAGGTTTCTGACTTCAGTGGATACCATTTCGAGAAGCAGAGCATCATCCATCACAGCGCCTGGCTGGGTATAGAGACGCAAGTCAGCTCTCGCTGGGGGCCTTTATGAACTTACCAATACACCCACACAGGAGGAGCCTCTTCCCTCTGCCTTCCTGTCTCCCAGCCTCCGGTGCTGGCAACTAGAGAGTCCACGTTAGCATTGGGTGAACTCTCTCTTCTTTTTAACCTGTTCTCGCCATTGGGAGCTTCTTGGTCCCTGGAATTTCAGAGTGTGGCCAGGAGAGGCCTCTGTGCCTGGCTTTGCAGAGGTAATCCCACCTGGGTGTCTGAGAGTCCTTCTAACCTGCAAACCCAGCTCCCTCAGATCAGGAAATCCTTTACCATTTACCTGTAATGTACATTTTCATTGTCTTTTCTGGGTGTCAGCTTCTCCCCCAGATCTCTCCCCCACCCCATTCTGCTTTATAATTCACATCTTAAAAACAGAGTTGTTGTTGTTGTTGTTTCCCTGTGTAAATTATTTGGATTTCAACAAAGGGCTATCTTCTTTTTACAGATTGTCTAGTGAATTTTTAAATTTAAAAAAATCATGGGTTTTGTGTTTCGTTTTTAATCTCAGAACTTTTTTTAAGTTGTTTAAAGTTTTTTTGTTTGTTTGTTTAAGTTGTTTAAAGTTGTTTAAAGCTGTTCTAACAAACCCCCCTGGAAAGGATTTGTGTTACCCTAGAGTTAGAGCTCCCATCAGCCCCTCCCTCTCTCGCTCACTGCGGTCGGTGGCGCTGGTGGTTCAACCTGATCGCCCTCGATTGTGCAATCCTTCTTCTAAATTAGCCCTCTCCTTTGGCTTGCTTAGAGCTCTGTATTTTCTCAGCGACCAGGCCAGGTATTGAGGATCTGAGAAGTGAGGTAAGAACAACAGTTTCCACATTTGTGGGCAAGATGTGAACGAACAGGACACCACAAGCCCTGTCTTTCATGAAGCCCAGGCAGGAAGTGCTCACAGCTCAGGGGCTCTCAGCAGCTCTACCCCAAAGGCAGAGCCCTAAGCACAACCCGGCTGCCTGGGAGGCTGCCCTCCAGGCCTTCCAAAATCTGAAGGATATTATGATAAAATCATAATTTTATGGACCAGTAGTTGGGGCTGGAGTCAGCTTCCCTCTGCTCTGGCCCGGGGTGCACCCTGCAGGTGCAGACATCCAGGGGCTGGACTGGGGTTGTGGTCCATGATGGCCTCCCTCCGGTCCAGGAGGTCATGTCGGCCCTGGCTCCTGGCCAGGTGTCTCCATCCCCTTCCATGCAGCCTCTCATCCTCGAGGAGGCTACAGCAAGCTCCCGGACGAGGACCCAAGAGCCCATGAACAGAACCCGCAAGGTCACTGGAGGCCGATTGTCAGAAGGCACACAACGTCATTTGGGCCACGTTCAGGTAGTCGAAGAAAGTCACAAGGCCAGTCCAGAGTCAAGGTGTGGAGAAATGGACTTGGCCTCTTATTGGGAGGGGTGTGTGCATTCTCGGATGGCAGGACCTGCGGCGCCTGGTGACGCAGGGTTCGCACACTTAACACTGCTCTCACTGTCTGGGGCCTGGCGGGATGGGCAGACACAGAGCTTCACCAAGAAGGGCCCAGTCTTTCTCACGGTCTGGTGTCGGTCCCCAACGGTCTGCACAGGGCCGTAACAGCCCACCTTTGTATGGTGCTTCCTCCATTTCTCGAACTGCACATTTAGTGAGATAGCAATCTCTATTGGGACTATTGTCATTCCCACATTACAAATGAGGACAATGAGGCATAAGGGAAGAGTTTAGAGGACTTGTCCCAGCCCACACAGCGGCACTGAGATTGTGGCTTTGCAAACCACCCTGTGGAGCATTCTACTCCATCACCTTCTGAAGGTCCGCCTCCAAGGCACCTGGAGGTATCTTCCTCCTTGGCACTCCTCCCTCCTTCCTTGTCTAATCCCAGGAATTCAGGGGCATAGTGGTTGGAGCATATACATCCCTGCCTCTCTCTCTCCCCAGCTACCACTCTGAAGTCACAGAGCAGCCAGGGAGGCCAGCAGGTGGGGCTTGGCAAGGACATCTGAACCCCAGGGTTCGCTGGGGAAGGAAGCAGCTAAGCATTGGGTTGGTTTCAGGGCTGAGGTGCGGACTGTCACGGGGACTCAGCCAGAGGAGACGGGGCAGGCACGTGCGGTTTCGAGGTACTGACTGAAGGCCATTGGTTCACATTTCCCTCACACACACCTATGTATATACACACACACAAAATTTCAGTGTACTCTCATGTATTGAGCCCAGCTATCAGAGGGCACCCTCACCGCAAATACAGCAAAAGTCCAGATAGGTGGTCATGTTGCTAGGCAGCTGAGACAGTGGCCAAATCTTGCCACTGGAACTGTCCTTTAGGGACAACTGTGTCTAGGCTACCAGGTATTTGCCAACAGTCCAGTGGACTTTTATATAAATCACATCAGCGGCTAGCTGAGTGCAAGGTGAATTTGGGAGGACAAACTGGGAGTCAGGGAAGTGAATTAGAAGACAGTTATAATCCCTATGGCTATTGGCCACTTATAGTAGAGGTGGAGAAATGAGCAGATTTGCAAAATATTTAGCATCAAGATGGCAAATGGGTTAGATTTGGATTCCAAACTAATAACAAAAAAAAAAAAATAGTCACTGTGGAGGCACCTGGCTGGCTCAGTCGGTACAGCATCCGACTCTTGATCCCAAGGTCATGAGTTCAAGCTCCACATTGGACATGGAGCCTACTTTAAAAAAAAAAGAAAAAAAAAAGATTAACGATAAAATCATTTTAAGTTCTGTAATTTTAACATTTTTGTTTCCTATTGTTACCAAGACCAATTATAATTGCACAAAATTTTATCAGTTGCGCTGTGTGATAAAAGTGGGCAAATTAGCTATTGTCAAACCTAGTTTCTCATTTCATATAAAATAACATTTATGTTTTTCAAGAAATTGACATTTTCAAGAGGTTGAAAAAAAAAACCTTCCCATTAATAGGCCTATAGAAAAATATAAAAAAAGAAATCTTTTAACTCTTGAAAGGCATTAGGTTCTAATTGTTTGAGTCACAAATGCTAATCCATATTCTGACTGATCCAGAACATCCCAGCTGATATTCAAAATTTGATCATCAAATGTGTTTTCTTTTTGCAAGCTCATTTCTACTCAGCTTCAACTCAGTGCATCAATTTGTCTTTTTATAAATACTTGAAATACAACTGGGACAATTTTCATCATGGCTTTTTTTTTTTTCATAAAACAGTTAATCATCTAAAAGAGGTTTTGATTGAAATGACAAAACCAGCCTCTGATACATAATTAGAATATCTAATAAATTTTGATTAGAAACTTGCTTGAGATTCATGCCACTTCAGAGACTGAAAAATAAAAATTGATTTTAGTAAAAATGTATTTTTACAAAGATGCTTACACAAGATTGTTTCAGAACACAGAGTACTTCATGTTTTGAAGTGTTTCTGGTTTTATAAAGCCGTAATCCATCCACATCTTAAGTGAAAAGTATGTATATATATTTTTCAAGACTTTAATTCAACTTAATGATGACCTTATGTTTCTCAAAAAAACTAAGGCTATTTCACATGTAGACAAAAGAAAAAATAACTTCTTTTTTTTTTTTTTTTTAAAGATTTTATTTATTTATTTGAGAGAGAGAGAATGAGAGACAGCACGAGAGGGAAGAGGGCAGAGGGAGAAGCAGACCCCCTGCTGAGCTGGGAGTCCGATGTGGGACTCGATCCCGGGACTCCAGGATCATGACCTGAGCCGAAGGCAGTCGCTTAACCAACTGAGCCACCCAGGCGCCCAGAAAAAATAACTTCTTATTTTAGAAAATTTCAAACATATACAAAAGTAGAAGAGTATAATGAACTCCCACTGCACAGCTTATATGAATAAACATTAATGTAATTATTAATATAATTATCAACTCAGAGCCAATCTTCTTCCATCTGAAGCTCCCATGCCTTCCTCACTTACAGCTCAGATTGGATTTTTTTTTTTTTTTTTTTAGATTTTATTTATTTATTTGACAGAGAGAGACAAGCGAGAGGGGGAACGCAAGCAGGGGGAGTGGGAGAGGGAGAAGCAGGCTTCCCGCGGGGCAGGGAGCCCGATGTGGGACTCGATCCCAGGACCCTGGGATCAGGACCTGAGCCGAAGGCAGACGCTTAACAACTGAGTCACCCAGGCACCCCCAGATTGGATTATTTTAAGCAAATCCCATGCATCATATTGTTCATCTGTAAATACTTCAGTATGTTTTACTAACACACAAGAACTCTTTAAAATCACCGCAATACTATTATCACATCTAAAAAAGTGAACAATTCCTTAGATTCATCAAATAATCAGTCTGTATTTCAAATTTCCTTGATCCAACAATAGAATTTTAAGATAACAAATCAACAATGAAGCCAACATTAAAACACTGCCAGAGGGGCGCCTGGGTGGCGCGGTCAGTGAAGCATCTGGCTCAGGCTGTGATCTCGGGGTGGTGAGATGGAGCCCCATGTCCAGCTCCATGCTCAGCATGGAGTCTGCTTGAGAGTCTCTCCCTCTCCCTTTGCCCCTCCCACTCATGCTCTCTCTCTCTCTCTCTCTCTCAAATAAATAAATCTTAAAAAAAAAAAAATCGGGGCGCCTGGGTGGCTCAGTCGTTAAGCGTCTGCCTTCGACTCAGGTCATGATCCCAGGACCGTCCTGGGATCGAGCCCAACATTGGGCTCCCTGCTGAGCAGGGAGCATGCTTCTCCCTCTCCCTCTGTCCCTTCCCCTGCTTGTGCTCTTTCTCTCTCTCTCAAAGAAAGAAATAAAATATTTTTAAAAATCACTGCAAGATTAGAGACACATACAGACTGAAAGTGAGGGATGGAAAAACATTTGCCATGTAAATGGAAACGAGAAAAATAAGTCAGGCTAGCAATTCTTACACCGGACAGAATAGACTTTTTTTTTTTTAATTTTATTTATTTATTTGATAGAGAGAGAGAAAGCACAAGCAGGGGGAGCGGCAGGCAGAGGGAGAGGGAGAAGCAGGCTCCCCACTGAGCAGGGAGCCCAATGCGGGGCTCAATCCCAGGACCCTGGGATCATGACCTGAGCTGAAGGCAGACGCTTTACCCACTGAGCCACTCAGGTGTCCCTCAGACAAAATAGACTTTAAACAGACTGTGTTGGGGCACCTGGGTGGCTCTGTCAGTTGAGGATCTGACTTTTGGTTTTGGCTCAAGTAATGATCTCAGGGTCCTGGGATTGAGCCCCATGTCCAGCTCTGCAGTCAGCAGGGAATCTTCTAGAGATTCTCTCTCTCCCTCTCCTTCTGCTCTCCCCCTGCCCACACGCTCTCTCTCTCTCTAAAATGGATAAATAAGTCTTTAAAAAAAAAATGAAAATAAGTATAATGAAGACTATAACAAGAGACAAAGAAGGACCTTATATAACAAAAAAGGATCAACCCAACAAGAGGATGTAACAATTGCAAAAACCATTATAAGAGCCTGACTTCAGGGGTGCCTGGCTGGCTAAGTCCATAGAACATGCAACTCTTGATCTTGGGGTCATGAGTTCAAACCCCACGTTTGGCCTAGAGCTCACTTCAAAAAAAAAAGAAAAGATGGACTTCAGCATGGCAATATGAGGGACCCCACAGACCCAGTGTCCAGAGAGACAGGTAAAAAGTATAAAAGGGCAACCATTTACAGTATGTAGAAGTGATCCTAAAGGCATACACAAATGAAGAAACATCTATTCAAGAAAATCCACTAGGATTTTAAAAGAGTGTGTGGTATTTGAGCCCAAACTGTTCTCTCTCTCCCTACCCCTGCTCCAGATTGGTGCAGCCGAGAACCCAGGGCCCCTCTCCCCTCTCAGCTCCCTGTCAGAGGGTTTCTTCCAGGGAGGAACAGGAAGGACATCAGCATCTGTCATCCTCCACCAGCTCCCTGTTGTTGAGACTAAGTTCTGGGTAAGTGTGGCCAAGAGGTGGGGACTCCCTTCTTCTGTTAGGCCCCCACTCATGGAATGGAGGCTGCGTTGAGAGTGGTGTCACGTTGAGCGTTGTCGTCCCTGCCCTGACTCGTTAAGGTGGTGGTTTCACGCCAAGAGAGGCAAGCTGCCTCCCATCCTTCACGTGCTCAACCCCTAAATGTATCACTCAGAGAGAAGCACACCGTTGTCCCCACCCCAGCTCCAGAGCCCTGGCTCAGAGATTGGTGTGTGGGGGGGGGCGGGGAACAGAAGCAGGCTATAACATACATAGGTCCTAATCACTTCCCAAAGGAATTGACTTTATTTGCAAAGAGGGTGGAGAAGTTCAAGCCTAAGGGTGCTCTCAGAAACAGTGGAGGTTGTGGTGAAGGGAACTGAGAGCAGATTGGTAGATTTGATGAAGATCAAGTGTAAGCCAGCGGGTTTGCAGGAGAGAACCAGGGAAAGCGACAGCTAGTAGGAACCCTCCTGAGTAGGAACACTAACTTCAGGTGCTACTCCTTCAGAGGAGAGGGAGTCTATCGAACAATTTCTGCCCCAGGGCATTATTATAAACCATAGAGCAATCAGAGAGCAATTAATGGAACCGAACAGCTGGATATGGTCAGGGAAAGAGGTGCAGTGAGCCCAGCCCAAGTCGCTGCCAACCTAGGGTGACATACAACCCAAACCACACTTCCCTGTGGGGCAACATCAAAGGTTTAACACTTCATGGGAGTCGGGGGTGGGAGGCTTCACTAAAATAAGCCAGCCAGTCATTAAACAAGCAAATAACATGCCTGAGATGGGGAGTGGGGGTCCAGTATCCAGAGTTGCTACAATATATTATCTAAAGTGTTCAGTTTCCAACAAAAACATATGAGACAAGCAAAGAAGCAGGAAAGCAGGACTCTGCTCTCACACTGGAAAAAGGCGGCCACAGGAACTGCCTGTGACTGTGGCCAGATGTTGGATTTAACAGACAAAGACCTGAAGTAGCCATGAGGACACTGTCAAATTCAGATTCAGAGACAGATGTAGCAGCATTAGAATGGAAAACGTCTGCTCTCTCAGGAATGACGAAGGCCCCTGGTGGCATCAACGGGGTGGGGGGTGACAGTTTCAGGGGTGCGGTAGGTAGCCATAGAGACAGCATGGACTTGCCCCAGCCAGAGTGGAGCAGGAGGGTGGCTGGAGCTGACCAAGGACCGGGAAATGGCAGGTGTAGAGAGCTCGGCTGAAGCTGAACGCGTCGTGGCACCATTCTACTCTGGAAGGAGGTACTCCCAGCCCCTGTCAGCCAGGCCAGGGTGCAGGCAGCAGGGTGGAGGGCACGCTGCACAGGCAGATCTCAGAGCATGAATCCAGGTGAGGGTTTTGCTGGGCAGAAAGCCAGGAACACAGGGGAATCGGGGTTATGATGAGAGAGTAGCTCAGATGATGACCCCCAGGGGTCATAATCTTTCCTGCCTGGACAGGAAAGAAAGCTTCAGGGCTGATGTGCTGGGAGGCACACAGGGGCAGAGAGATGGAAGCTGGGTGAGGTTGTAGGTGAGGAATAAGAACACTGGGTGGACAGGGCGCCTGGGTGGCTCAGATGGTTAAGCGTCTGCCTTCGGCTCAGGTCATGATCTCAGGGTCCTGGGATCGAGCCCCGCATCGGGTTCCCTGCTCAGTGCAGAGCCTGCTTCTCCCTCTGCCTCTGCCATTCCCTCTGCTTGTGCTCTTCTATCTCTCTGTCAAATAAATAAATAAAATCTTAAAAAAAAAAAAAAAGAACACTAGATGGACAGATGGGAGGCCTTGGTCTGAGGTATTAAAGGCATAGCAGGTAGACTGGAGTCATTAACACAGGAGGTGGGGGGCCAACTCCCACACAGGAAGAGAACTCCCCCCCCCACACACACACACCTTAAGGCTGGAGTCCAGACAGGTGGAGGCTGGGCTGTGGTGGGAGTCAAGTTTATAGTTTTAAGGATGGAAAGTTGAAGAAATGAATAGTTGGCATTGAATGACACTTTAGACCAGACAGACCTAACAGATATATACAGAATATTCCATCCAGAAACAGTGGAATACACATTCTTTTCAAGTGCACATGGAACATTCTCCAGGATAGATCACACATTAGGCCACAAAACAAGTCTCAGTAAATTTGAAAAGACTGAAAGAAGAAGGAGGAGGAGGAGGAGGAAGAGGAGGAGGAGGAGGAGGAAGAGGAGGAGGAGGAGAAATTAATAGGGATTCCCTTTTTCTCTATGAAGTAGAAGAGACATTTGGTGAGAGCAAGGGTGGGCGAGGGATTCACAGGCTCAGAGAGAGGGTCTGACGTTTTATTAACCACTGAAGAAAGGGGATAAGGTGCTGATCAAGGGATAAGTGACATCCACAGGGATTTTGAGGACTAAAACCCACAAAGGTGGAAATGAAAGAGTTGAAGCCATTGATTCTGAGTAGTGCCCGCCAAGAGGGTAGCAAGGTGCAGCTCACCCGGAGGGCAGTCTTGGAGTGAAGGGAAGAGCCGTCCCATTGTGAGTGCCCTCCCGTGACCCCCCCCCCCCCCCGATTTGGCCCACATAGGAGGAGGTGAGCCTGAATGACCCATTCCTGCCCAGAGGCGCAGGCCCCAGCTTCTCAGGAAGTCTTGCAGTGGGACAGATACCTGTTGCTGCACCCAGACTTTCTCGCACACGTGAAGGACAGGTGAGGGCAGAACATTCCTGGAAGGGATGGGGTCCCTTTCATCCTTGAAGTTCCTGACAGCTGGGGGCTGCGGTATTTCACAAGCTTTGGAGGTCTAAGACCCTGGACTGCCTGCTGGAGAATATACCGTCCCACCTACTGCTCACTCCTGCGGAGGGCGCTGTTTCGGGGGGGGGGGGGGGGGGGGGGCGGTGCAAAGCTGCCCTGCCCTTCTAGGTGACGCCCTACCTGGTGACACCAGAGACCCCGGCGGCGCAGGACAGTCACCAAACGAGGGGAGGAATGGTCCCAGCTCCCCCCATCCATTCCACCCCGGCGGGAGTCCTACCTACCCCGCCCCTTCCACCTCCAGCCCAGGGTGGGCTCCTCCATCCTCCCCGCCCCGCCTCAGCCGTCCTCGAGAACCGGCCCCTCATTTCTCCCGCCCTTCTGGAAGGAGCCGAGGTGCCGGGGCCAGGCCGACAGGTCCTGAGGGTCCTTCCGAGGGGAGCCTCCCTGCCGCGGCTTTCCCGGCGCCAGGCGCGCGGAAGCGGCGGGTGCGGGCCGGGAGCCCGCAGGGCGCGGCCCACCCGGCAGGTGGCGGCGTCTCCCGGCGCCCCGCCCCCTCGCCGGCCCCCGGCCCGCGCGCGCCTGCCCTTGACCGCAGCGGGACGGCGGCCGGCCCAAACCCCCGCTCGCCCCAGCGCCCGGGGCGGAGAGCAGCGCCGGAGGGGCGCGGGCAGCTCCGCGAGCCGGGGGGCGACACGCTCGCTCCCGGGGCCCGCCGACGCGGCCCGCGAGGGTGCTGCGAGCCCGGGCAGGCGCGGAGCGGCAGGGCGGGGAGGCGCCGCGGGGGCTGGAGGAGGGCAGGGCGGCAGCCTCGGGGAGGCCGGCCCGGCTCACCGGGCCTCTGCCCTCCGCCCGGGACGGCGGCGGACCGGGCGCCCGCGGGCCGGGGCTGCATGGGGCTCCCGCGCGGCCCCCTCTTCTGGCTTCTGCTCCTGCTCGCGGCTGCCTGCTCGGGGGTCCTCTTCACTCTGTACTCCTCGGCAGTGGGGCCGTACCCGGGGCCCCGGTCCGGAGCCAGGTAGGGGCTGCGGCGCGGTCCGACGGGGGTGGCTCAGGGGACGCGCGGGGGACGCGCGGGGCGCCCAGCCCGGGCCCTCCGTCCGCCCGCCGCGTTGGCCTCGCTGGGGTGGCTCGCAGCGGGGACTCGGGCCGCGGCCTTTTGTCCCCGGAGCCTCCACCCGGGCGACCAACCTGCGCTGCCCGGGCCACAGCCTCTGCCGGGGTGCGAGAGGGACCTCGCGCCTTGCGCACCGGCCACTCGCTCCCCAAAGCCTTGTGGGTTCGTTCCCTCCGGCCGTGATTCGAAACACTTTTTCTATTGTCCAGATTTGGCTGGGTCGTCTGAGTCCGATAAAAAACAGCCCCGTTTTTGTCAGGAAGGCTCCCTCCCTAACGTCACATTTCTCTGACTCTACTTTTGGGGGAGGGACCCGAGACTCCCGGTTCCAACTTTGCCGGGATCCTCGGCTCGCCTGCGGCGGCTCGCCTTTCCCGCTCGCTCGGCCTGCGCCCTCCCCGCGCCCGGCGCCCCGCTCTTGCCCACCCGCTGTTTGCTCTGTTCATTTTGGATAACGCGCCGTCTGGGCGCGATCCGGCGAAGCGGCGGACCCCCCCCCCCCCCCGGGAACAGGGGCAGATCCTGGGCTCCATCCAAGTTCCCCTTCTCGAGCCTCCTCCGGGCTCCCCTCCCTCCCGCTCGCCCAGCGCACCTTCCTTGCATTTGTGCTCCGCGAGGATAAACCTACGAGCCTGTGTCTGGTAGGTGATGGTGCCAGTTACTGAGGAAGCCTCCAGAGAATTTGGTTTTGCGTCTGGGAGGCGGATCGAGCTGTGCGGGAGTCTGGATTTGGGAGGCCGCGAGGGCCCCCACAGGCTCGCCCACCGGCCTCGGGGCCGGGCTCTCCCTTCAGAGCACTTTCCCACCTGCGCGCCCCTCACCAAACCTTGCTCCAGGCATAACGGGATGAAAGGAAAGTTATCTGTTCTCAGGAAACGTGGTCAAAAGGCATCTAAAGTTGCAAAACAACACGAAACACCTGCAACTCATTATGAGCCCAGTCCCTCTAGAACAAAGGGTGTTCTAGCCGCTGGTACCTGGAATTACTTCATCCCCTTGTAGTCAGAAATTGCGTAAGGTGAGCGACTGAAAATTTGAGGGTGTTAAGAGAATCCTTTGTGAATTTTACGTAAAGATGTTTTGAAACATATTTCAACATCCTTTGAAAGTATCTAATAAACTTTAAATGTGAGGTTGTTGAACATCCATTATGCCTCAACAAAGTTTTTAAAGGTCTTTCATCTTTTATTTATTTTTTATTTTTTTAAGAGATTTTATTTATTTATTTGAGAGAGAGAATGAGAGAGAGAGAGCATGAGAGGGGGGAGGGTCAGAGGGAGAAGCAGACTCCCCGCCGAGCAGGGAGCCCGATGCGGGACTCGATCCCGGGACTCCAGGATCATGACCTGAGCCGAAGGCAGTCGCTTAACCAACTGAGCCACCCAGGTGCCCTAAAGGTCTTTCATCTTTTAAAAAGCTAGTACAAGCCAAGAACTTGTCCGTTTTCTTGCTGTTCCCCTAATGTTGGCGATGTAGCTGAACCCCGGGGGTTGGCTGGGAGGGCCTCACTGTAGGAGGAGGGTATTTAGTGCCGGGAGAGGTGGGAAACTGGACGGTCTGGAGCAACTGGGAGCAGGCTGTGTGACCGCCCCCCCCCACCCCCCTCCTGGGGTGGGAAAGCAGATGGCCTGGCTAGCTGGAGAGCCCCGGGAGGGATGAGGGGTGGTGTTGGGACCCGGTCTTAACCACACCTGAGGGCTCTCATTGAAGGCTAGAGAGTGGAACCCAGCCCAGGAATTTACCCATGGCAGAAGAATCTGGGTCAGGAGTTTCCAGGCATTGGGATAGCTAGACTTGTAAAAATAAATAAATAAATAAATAAATCTTTTTCATTGGTGGGGGAGGGGGCAGTGGTGAGGATAGAGATATAGGCCACCAGTTAGCTGCCAGTATCTGTTGTCAACATTATTTTGTAAAAGAAAGGACATCCAAGGGCCCAGAGTTCCTAAGCATGCGATCGAAATTGAGTAGATTTCTTTTCATGAGAAATGGCAGTTTGGCTTTCCCCGGTTTCAGTCACCCCCAGGCACACCAGGTCTGGGAGCAGATCAGCCTCCTCCTGACATAGAGACAGAGGTCGGGAGGAGCCTAATGGTAGTCAACAATGTGGCCACCGCTCCCCTCCGTCTCTTCACCTGGCCTATTTTGTCATCTCCCACTGTCACAAGAAGGGTGATATTTACCGAGTAAGATATTTACAGAGACCACACTCACGTTATACTGTTACGATCGTCCTATTTTATTATCAGTTATGGTTGTTAATCTCTTACTGTGCCTCATTTATAAATTAAACTTTATCATTCGTATGTATGTAGAGGAAAAAACATAGCTTGTACAGGGTTCGGTACTATCCACAGTTTCATCCACTGTGGGTCTTGGAGCTTACCCAAGCGGAGGGGAGGTCTACTGTACAAGGTCCTTATTTCTCCTCAGGCCGGTGACACTTCTGGGAGGGGCATAGGTGGACTGGCTCCCTTGCCCACCCCTTCCAGGCTCTCCACGCAGGTGTGTCTAGAAGCCCTGGGATTCCTAAGGAGGTCTGGGAGAAGTCACTGAGCACGGAGGGGTGCTCTGGAGATGAGCAGGCCTCCCTGAGGCTGGGGTGTTCAGGACAGCAAAACAGAACTGGGGTGGGGGGCTCTCCAGCCCGTCCCCAAGCTGCCCTGGCCAGCAGCTCCCTCATCTGGTTCTCAAACCTGGCTCACGCTAGAATCACCTGGGGAGGAGGCCTAGACCGGTCAGATCAGAACTACAGGGGTGAGGCCCTGGGCTCAAGGTGTTTTTCAAAAGCTCCCTGGGGATTCTCACCGGCCCTGACTGGGGTCCCAGTTCCTCTTCAAAGGGGGTCCTGTTATGCTGAGGAGAAGAACTACAGGATGGGGGGTGGGGCAGGTGGCCATCCGAGGGGGAAAGAGAGGGATGCGGGAAGGAATCATCCCTGCTCTTCCCCGGCTGCCCCTCCAGGGTCCTCTGGAAACCTGAAGTGAGGCAGGTCGCACGCTCCCTTGCAGCCCAACGGGCTCAGCACTGTCAGAAGCAAAAAAAAAAAAAAAAAAGCAAGTAACAAGAGACCTTTATTTCCTTGCAAACTGCCTCCTGATCCAAAATCTTCCCCACCTGCTTTCTTGTGACTGAGGGGGTGGGGGGAGGCGGGGGTGGGTGGGAGACAGGAGTCTAGGAGAAGCCTGACACCCTTTTGAATAGGCAAAGGCCCCTAGTCCTTCTGTTCTGTTTGCTCTCTCCTCTGATGCAGGGGCCGCCTGGCAGGTGGGAGTGGGGGTGGAGAGTAACATCAGCCCCTTCCCTCCCTCCCGAAGGGACAGTACAAGGTCCTTTCCCTTCTTCCTTTAGGTAAGAATAGCTACCATTTAGAGGATGCTTTTTGTATGAGATAATCTTGAGTCTCTATGTGAACCCTGCTAACAACTGGAGATGTGATATGATTAATAATGATAATTAATCACTTGATTATATCTGTGGTCCAGATGCAGACACTGAGGCTCTGAGAAGTAACTTCCTTAGATCACGGGATACAAACCTAGGGAGTGAGGCTTCAGACCCCTGGCCTCCACAGGGAGCCACAGGGCAGGAGCCAGGAACAACGGCAGGACGACCGACCCCAAGAGGAAGGGGGACCACGTCAGTCATCTGGGACCAACCCCTCTGGGGCCTTGGCAGGGAGCTCCCTCAGAGGGCGGCAGGGGGCTGGCAAGCTTGCCTAGTGTATGTTTTCATCCTTGAACCAGATCTCACTGTTCTGTAAACTCCACATTTCTGCTGCTTGCCATGGGATTTCTTGGATTTCTGGGTTTAGAAGGCTGAGCAAAACATACTAATGTGACAATATTTTTGTTCCTAAAGAGGGAGACATGGGCAAAAATCAGAGCCTGGCAAGATCAAAGGAATGCCATCTTTGACTTTGACAGGCTTTGTCAGCCCCTGGAGCTAAGAGTCAGACAGAAGGTTCCGAGGGACAGGTCCGACCCCTGCTTTACTTCTGCTTCTCCCCCAGGAACGCCACATCGTCTCGAGCATTCTTTGGACGCAAGGCATCAAATGCTGGAACAAGAAAGGTACAATGGTCGACTCTTCTGGCAGTCTAGCATCTTCAAGTTAACGGGGAGGAGGGGACAAAGAAGAGCAAACGAGAACATTCTCGTGAGACTGTTGGGCAGGAGCTCTCTGGACCCTCTAAACATGACACGTCAAGCTGAGCAGCCAGCCAGTCCTGGCCACCAGGGTTCCCTGCACCCCAGGAGCAGAGAAGGGGTGTAGCCAGGAGAAGAGTTCTTAGGAAGTCTTAACTTTTTTTTTTTTAAGATTTTATTTATTTGACAGAGATAGCAAGAGCAGGAACACAAGCAGGGGGAGTGGGAGAGGGAGAAGCAGGCTTCCTGCCAAACAGGGAGCCCGATGCAGGACTCGATCCCAGGACCCCGGGATCATGACCCGAGCCAAAGGCAGACGCTTAACAAATGAGCCACCCAGGAGCCCAGAAGTCTTATCTTTAAAAGGCATGTGAGGGGCGCCTGGGTGGCTCAGTCATTAAGCGTCTGCCTTCGGCTCAGGTCATGGTCCCAGGGTCCTGGGATCGAGCCCCGCATCGGGCTCCCTGCTTGGCGGGAGGCCTGCCTCTCCCCCCTCCACTCCCCCTGCCTGTGCTCCTCTCTCACTGTGTCTCTCTCTGTCAAATAAATAAATAAAATCTTAAAAAAAAAAAAAAGGCATGTGAATTTGACAATCTACTCAAAGTACCTTTTTTTTTTTTTTAAGATTTTATTTGTAAGTAATCTACACTCACCGTGGGGCTTGAACTCAACGACCCCGGGATCAAGAGTCACATGCCGTACAGACTGAGCTGGCCAGGTGCCTTCTTACTATAAAATTCACACATTTTTAACCTGCTCTCCATGGAGTAGACAAGCCGACCTTGGAAAGATGCTCCATGCTTGCACAGGGGGTTGAGAACCTTCTAGGCCCTGCTCCATCACAAATTGTGCTGCCTCGAGCACTTTACCCATGTTCTCTCACAAAAGCCGCATGGCAACCCTGTCCTGTAGCTTTTACAGATGGACACAGCGAGGCACAGAGAGATCAGGTCCTGGGTTTAAGAGTTGTGTTCATGCCCAAGAGACCAACCTGGGACTTGTTAGCTGAGGCCTGCGGGGGAAAAAGATTCCACTTCATGTAGAACGTAGTGACAGCTAAGCTGTTTTAGAGACAGAGCAAGTAGCCCTGGGCCGGTGAGGGGTCCCTGTCTTGAGAACAGAGGTGGGGTGGATACTTGGCCTGCAAGGCTAAAAAGAAGCCTCAGGCATCTTATGGGTACTTATGGGACATCTTTTAAGTTTCCTAAAGCCCTGTGCACCTTGAGCTGCTTGATGCGAACGGACATATCCCCCCTGGGTTTTTTGTTTTTTGTTTTTAAGATTTTTATTTATTTGACAGAGAGAGATAGCGAGAGCAGGAACACAAGCAGGGGGAGTGGGAGAGGGAGAAGCAGGCCTCCTGCCGAGCAGGGAGCCCGATGTGGGACTCGATTCCAGGACTCTGGGATCATGACCTGAGCCGAAGGCAGACGCTTAATGACTGAGCCACCCAGGCACCCTCCCCTCTGGGTTTTAAATAAAGGACTCGAGGTGGCTTTTGGATACACATACCAAGGCAAAAATATAAAATAGAATAAAATGAAGAAATGGCCAAAGGAAAAATAAAGGTAGGAGAATAAGACAGTGTCATGTAGAGAAGTGCATGAACGATGGGCCACATCGTTCCCTATTCCCTATCCCATAAATAAGGAATAGGCCATAGATCTGGCTCTGAGCTTCCTGGTGGCCACAGTGAAGAGGGAAATTTGCCATTGTGTCCATGAGGTAATAGCAAGCCAGCTGCCCAAGTGAAGTACAGCCTTTCCTAATACAAAGACTGAAGAGTGTTCTCCTGGCATCTCTTAAAGAAGGCCCTGGAAAACATCCCAAAGATGAACTGAAAGGTAGTGAAATTAATAGTTGGTTCTGCTACAATGCTTGCTTTGAAAATGTGAATTTGTTCCAATAAGATTGGTATCTTAGGAAACAATTTGAGCATAACACAAACTTTTGTTTGCTTCTGAGTGACTCTGTCATTGAGAACACTAAGGTTAAATGCAGAGAACTGCACCCAACCGAAGGGAGCCTCGAAGGAATTCACAAAATGTACACACATGCGCCCTTCAGATATGCACTTCATTGTTCTCTAACCCTCTTTGCACTACTTCACAGTAACTCACCAGCTGCCAGCCTCCTGAAGCTCACTCACACAGGCAAACGGCAAGTCTTCTCCAAGGTCAAGGGCCATATGTTTAGTGGAACATGGTAGATCTTAACCACAGGACGTGTGAGGCTGTGCCTCCATCTTTGTTAGGCCCCTCGTTTGTCCTGTCATCCATCACTGACAAAGCTTTTGAGTGTTGTGCCACTCATCCCATTTCCCCAAAAGCCCTGTGGTTTTGACTGCACCCGTTTTGCATAGTGTGGTGGTTTTTAGGCATCCATAGGTAATGTTATAGCAGAAATTATTGCATAGTTCCTTCCTGCATTGGTCAAACCAGCAGTCTTTTTTTTTTTTTTAAGATTTTATTTATTTATTTGAGAGAGAGAGAGAATGAGAGACAGAGAGCATGAGAGGGCAGAGGGCAGAGGGGGAAGCAGACCCCCCGCCGAGCAGGGAGCCCGATGCGGTACTCGATCCAGGGACTCCAGGATCATGACCTGAGCCGAAGGCAGTCGCTTAACCAACTGAGCCACCCAGGCGCCCTCAAACCAGCAGTCTTAACAAAGAGCCCCCTTCAGTGGGAAGGGTAGCCCCATCCAGGGCGAGGCAGTGCAGGATTCAGACATTGGGGGTTGCAGGCAAATGGGGTGGGACCCTCTTCAGTACCCTCCCTCAAGGTCCCTGCACACAGAGGCACTGTATATTTTCCTAGAGCTTCTGAAAGGAATTAGCACAAACTGGGGTGTTGAAAATAAGAAATTGACTTTTTCACAGTTCCAGACTCCAGAATCCAAAATCAAAGGGTCAGCAGGGCCACCTTCCTGAAAGTTCCAGGGAAGAATCCTTCCTTGCCTCTTCCAGTTTCTGGTGGCGCCAGAGGTTCTGTGGCTTATGGCCAGGCCACTCCAATCTCTGTGTGTCTTCACGGGCTTTATAAGGACGCCAGTCATTGGATGAGGGCCCACCCTAAACTAGTATGACGTCATCCTAATTAATTACATCTGCAAAGACCATATTCCCAAATAAGGTCACATTCTGAGGTTCTGGGCAGACACACGGGGGCGGGGGGACACTAGTCAACCCAGTCCAGGTACCACCTGGATGAAAATGATCATAATCTTTCCAGCAGCCCGTCCCATACAAATCTTACAGTGAGAACAGCCAGAGCTAGGATTTGGATCCAAGCTGACAGATTCCAAAGCCCAGGCTGCAATTCCTCCACCAAAGGGGAGGAGGGTCTCACCCATTTGGTGGGAAAACGCCCCAGGGTTGCTCTAAGTGTGAAGTGAAGGAGTAAGAGGCCAGAGCCACCAGGCCCTGGATAGGTGGCATCCAGGAGAGAGAGGACTGGGCAGGGTAAATCCAGAAAGCTCTCTGACCCCCACCACGCCGCTGTGCCACAAGCCAGCTCAGCCGGCAGGTCTGGGGGTGGACCAAGTCTGGGGGCGAAGCTCCTCCAACCAGCCTGCAGGGCCTGCACGCTCCTAGGAAGGTTGCCACCAGCCACAGCCCCCAGCTAAGGGAGCTCGGCACTCTCTGTCTCCTGCCCCACAGAGCCCGCACTGCCGACACTCACTTTATCTGGCCATCCAGAAGCACCCCCACTTCCGTGCCCTGTTCGAGCTCTCCACTCCAGTGCTGCTCTCGGGGGGCCTCTTGACTCAGGAGCTCTGGGACAGACTGAGCCAGCACAAAGCCCCCTATGGCTGGCAGGGGCTCTCCCGCCAAGGTAATTGGAAGTGGCTGCTGCTTGCCGAGCCCTCTGGCCCCAGAGAATCCCTTCCTCCTGCTTTTGGCCCAGGTGCCAGCCCTGCCGTCACAGGACCCCCCACCTCCCTGCTCCTCCCCCCCACACCCTCCCCGCCCCTTTCTTTCCAGGAAGGTCTCAGGGCTCAACCCCCCCCGACTGCTGTGTGACTCCTGCCATACCTACCAGCCCCTACAAGCACGAGGGGGTCAGGGAGGGGGCTTGATGTGCCTGCTGACCAGCGCTCACCTCCTGGGGCCAGCGTCCCAAGGCGGCTGAGAACTGGCTGGGGGTCCTCAGCCAGCCTGCCCATGGTTCCCGCTGTGGGAAACCGCCCAGAGCACCCCCTGCCCTTCAATCGGCCTCACATTTTATTGTGGAGCATACGGTCTTGAGAGGACTAGTTATTCGAGCCAAATCCTCCCCGCCCAGTTCAGCCTGCATGGCCCCACTGACATTTTGCTCTCCCCCCGCCCTCTGTGCCTTGGATGGGGCTGGTGTCAGGCCTCTGGCAGGGGGCGTGCCAGAAACAGTCTCAGGACAGCCCCCGCTCATGACGCCCTGCCTGGTCTGGCACCCACAGCCATCAACTCCACCCTGAGCCTCCTGAATGGCTCAGAGAGCTCCGAGCTGTTCACCGCCTCCGGGAAGCCGCTCTCCACGTGCATCCGGTGTGCGGTGGTGGGGAACGGAGGCATCCTGAATGGCTCCCGCCAGGGGCTGAACATCGATGCCCATGACTACGTGTTCAGGTATGCGGCGCAGGAGCCAGGGAGGAGGTGGGAGAGGAGCTGGGAATGGAGCTAGTCCCCAGCCAGCCCCTGGGGGAGCAGCCTCTGGGAGGGCCATGGCCGTCGGGACGGGCAGGCGGGCCTGGACGAAGGCCTACGTGCAGACAGACCCCGAAGATGGGAGTGCCAGCAGGGAGGGAGCCGCCGGGGCCAGATGTGCCCATTTCACAGGCCATCCCTTGAGGTCTGGAGGAGCAGGGACGGGCTGGATGGGGCACTGGTGCTGCCTTGGGCAAGGGGCACGGTCTGCACAGAGGCCTGGGGGCAGGCGCGGCAGAACCCCGGGGAAGGAAGTACACACACAGCATGTGTGACCATCGGGAGTTTGACGGACCTCTGTTTGGACCAGACTCAACGGTGCTGTGATCAAAGGCTTCGAGAAGGATGTGGGCACCAAGACCTCCTTCTACGGCTTCACTGTGAACACAATGAAGAACTCCCTCATCTCCTACTGGAACTTGGGCTTCACCTCCGTGCCACAAGGCCAGGTGAGGCTTCTGAGGGGCCTGCCACTGTCACTGACGGTCGGTGGCACTGTTCCCGGAGTCCCCTCTGTGAGGCGAACCACAGCGGCCCCAGTCCAGTAGATGGAGAGCTTGTGCCAGGATCCTGGGTGCATGTGATGGGGCCACTGAGGAGGGGGATCTGGGCAGGGACACCCCGTGGTTTCTGGCAGCACAGAACTGCTCTGGAGTAGAGCATGAAAGCCTAATATTCACTGGAAGCTTATGGGGTGCCAGGCTCTTTATGGGATGCCATGTCAGCCCCATTTTACTGCTGAGGAGACTAAGGCTGGGTGCCCTTCCTTCAGCAAGGACTCCCCCCTCCCCCCGACCCAGAGCTCACGCTACACACAGGGGAAGGGTACTTAGCGCCTCTTCTGTTCCCGGCACTAAACATGGTCAGCTGCCTGTTTCCTGATGGCAGCACATCCATCCAAGGCCACCACGCAGCTAAAATCAGCAACTCCAGGCCCCTCTGACCACACTAGCACTAGGGCTGTCTCCCATTTCCCTGAGCTGCGCTCCTGATCCCACAGCAGCCTAGAAGGGAGGCTGAGGTTCAAAGGCATGGAACCGCGTGCCCAGCCAGGGAGCAGGGGAGCCAGAATTCGAGGCCACCCACTGCCTGCGGCTTGTGCAGTCTCACCCAGTTGTGGGAACACTGCTCCTCCCTTCAAGAGCCGTCTGCGTGCCACATAAAGAGGGGAGATCCCAGGATAAGGGCTCTGTGGTGCTCGATAAGACCGGGCCGAGTTTCTGGAAGCTTCCTCCTCTGAGCAGGAAATCCAGGAGTGTCGTAGACACAGCAGGACCTCTCTTAGCTCGTGACAGAACAAAAGAGAGCAGCTTTTATTTCTGGCCACACTACCTGTATGAGTTACCACTGCGTTAATAAATTACCCCAGACTTGGTAAACGACAAACATTTATTATCTTACAGTTTCAGGGGGTCAGGAATTCGGGAACAGCTTAGCACAATGGTCTTGGCTCAGGATCAGCAGGGGCTATGGGCACTTGAAGGCTTGAAGGAGGCCAGAGTCAAGATGGCGCCTCTCTAGGCTATAGAGTGTCCCCAGGTCATGGTGGCTCACTTCACCCAGCGCGAGGGGTCCCAGGGAGCTTTATAGCCTCGTCTCCAAGGTCACACACCATCCCTTCCTCTTCTTCCTATTCATTAGTCACTCAAGGGGATGGCAGGTAAGCCTCACCTACCAGATTTGTGACCACGCACTGAAACCACCATGGTACCCAGGGGTGGGGGTGACAGGCAGAGAGCAGAAATTCCCCCATCAGGACAGGTGGCAGGACCGGGTGGAGGGCTGAGCAGGCACTGGACACAGTCTTGTTCGGGGGGGCCAGGGGGGACTGGCTCAGGGTCTCTGTTGCCCTGACAGGACCTGCGCTATATCTTCATCCCCTCTGACATCCGGGACTACGTGATGCTGAGATCGGCCATTCTGGGTGTGCCTGTCCCCGAGGGCCCTGATAAAGGGGACAGGTGAGCAGCAAAGCGGCTGTGGGGTGTGGTAGTGCTGGGACCACTGTCAGGCTGGGAAAGTGGGTGAGGACAGCAAGAAAATCCCCAAGAATTCAGTCGACTGTTGGGGAATTACGCTCTTTTTTCCTACCCCCAGAGCAGCCCAGGTAACCCTCCTGGTCCCCAGGAGCCCGCCTGATGAGGTGGGCTGTAGCCCTGAAGGGCCGCTTTTCTGAGTGGAGCAGGTAGGCCCGGCTCCCCAGCTTCGGGCTGCTGGCCCCTACCCCACACAGCCCCCCAGCCGGCAGCACAGGCCCCGCTCGTCCACTCCAGACTCTGCTGGCTTGCTGAGCACACTGTGTCTGGAAGCAGAGTCGGGGGGCCGGTATCCATGGCCCTCATCCCAGTGGGCACCCTCCCAGGACTGTGCCTGTGAAACGGAAAGCAGGTGATGTGGGCCCAGTGTCCTGCAAAGAGAGAACAAAGGGCACTCTGTCTTTTCTCCCCCACCTTCCCGGGCAGTAGGCCCGTGTCCAGCTCTTTTGAACCATGTCCTGGCCTCAGCCGAACCTTCTCCCTGTGGTGCTGAGACCATTTCTTGTCCCAAAGTCAAGTCCTTAGAAATCCATGCCACCTCTGCAGCCACGAAGACCAGCCTTCCTATCTCAGTGCTTCTGGACCATGCCGCCCACCCCCGAAAGAGCAGATTCTGAGGTCCTTAGGGGTTAAGCCCTCAAAGGCCAGGCCTGCTTACTCTGGCCCACCTGCACCCCGCCCCCCCTTGTGACAATCCAACAATCACTTGTGACACCGCAGCTGGTCATGAGGGGGGGCTTTGTGACACGGGGGGGACTGGGCTCTTGGGGGGGCTGGCTCAGAGACATCGATCGGGTGGTCGTAAGCCTCCCCAACACCAATGAGCTCCCCCTCCCATACCCCCAATCCATCCCCTACCCAGTCCCCCTCCCAGTCCCGGTCCAACCATATCGCCTCTTCCAACCAGCAGGCCTATTCCAGCTCTGGTGGCTCAGCCCCTTCTCCATCCCCCACCCGGGGGTCTTCCTCCCGGCCCCCCTCTCACCCTGCCACCCCATCTGCCTCACAGCCCTCTTCCCGGGCTTCGTCCCTGACCCCCAGCCCTCATATCCAACATGTGCCCCGAGGGTCTTCCCAAAACCCCACTCCACCCACCTCCAAATCTCCTTCCCAATCCGGCTTGAAATCCCTCTCTCGAAACTCTTCCCAAACGCCTCCCGTGCCTATCCCCCGGTCCCCTTCCCACAGCCCCGCCACCTCAGCCTCCTACATCGGACCCATTCGGGGCATCCCCTCCCACATCGCCCCCTACGTGCCCCGCTTCCTGAAGGAACCCCCCTTCTTCCAGCCGCCCACCATACCCCTGCCCCAGAACCAGTGCTTCCCCTGCTCCTTCCCCTGCCCGGCCCGGGAGCCCCCTCCTATCCCGGACTCTCTCTACTTCCCCCTGCTCCCACCTCCTCCCCACCACCCCCGGGTCAACTGCTCCTTCCGGACCCCTCCCGCCCTGTTCACGCCCCCCTCCTCTCTCACCTACACCCTGCCCACTGAGGTCCTGGTGAGCGGAAAGCCACACGTGGTGCCCACGGTGTTGCCGGCCACCTTCTACACGCCCTTCTCCCGTTACTACGCCCAGCCCCGCCCGCACCGCGCGCACCGCCGCAGGCCCAGTGCCTTTCCCCTCACCTCACTCTCCAACTTGCCCTACGACGGCCCGGGCCGCTCTGTCCACTTCTTCCATGGGTCCTAGGCCTCAGACCTATTTCGGACCAGAAGCCTCTGCCAGGAAATTCAAGCTACTACATCCAGACTTCATCAGCTACCTGAGGGAGAGGTAGGTGTGTGTGGGGGGGGGCGGTGCACAAAGAACAGCTCCTCCCTCCATCCCCCCTGCACACCAGCCCATCACTGCAGGTCCTTTATGGCCCAGACACTGTAACCTACAGCGAGAGCTAACCTGTATTGGGCCCAAACACAGGCAGTCCAAGGCGACCACAGGGAGGAACCTGGAAATACCCGCCTGATCTCACCCCTCCTTCCCTCCCTCAGTCCCTCTCCCCCTACCAGTGGTTCCAATATGTGTGTGTGTGGGGGGGGGTCACGTGCCCCTCTGTGGAGACATTCTAGTTGTCATTAGGTAAGCAGCACTACCAGGCAGACACAGGGATGCTGTTGAGCATCATACAATACACAGAATGCCCCTGCAACAAAGAATTATTTGGCCCAAAACGTCAGTAGTGCCATGGCTGAGAAGCCCTGCTGTCACCCCCTGGCTGGCATCCCCAGAGAGCAGGTGGTGAATGGCGAGTGGATCTGGGGAGACCGACTGGAGCCGGCACTCACAGCCCCACTCAGCAGAGGAAGAAACAGGCTCGGAGAGGCTAGGCGGTTTGGCTGGCAAGGCGTAGATGTGAATCCGGGCTGAGGTCAGGCCTGTGGCCACCGCACTGGGCCTCACTTTTGCATTCTGAGAGTGTGTGTGCACGCTTCTCTCACCAGTGACTCCAGGCCCAGGACCTGGGTGCCCTGCCCCTCATGTCCCTCATAAGGGATTCTTGCTGGGCCGAAGTCTGTGGAAAGAAAGAAACCTAGGTCTCGGGCTAAATAGGCCACCTGTCCCCTACCCACTGTGGTTACTTAGCCCAGGGGTGAAGGCAGGGTGTTGCAGAGAGGAAAGGGGACTCAGGCTGGGTTCACGCTTCTAGAGTGGGAGAGGATCCCTGGGGTTCTTCTGCACAGGCCTGCTCCTCTTTCTCACCCCACTCTGTTACCCACACTTGGGCGTTTGCTTCATTTGGGTTTTTTCCTATAAATGGGGAATGGACTGCACTAGAAGAGCCAGGAAGTTCTGAACGGTTTTCCAGGCCATCTGAACTGGTGGCTGGAAAGCCGAAGGGCACAACCATCGAGTGAGACCTACACCTCTTTCTTGAGTTTTGATGCCGCTTTTCGTCTCCAGGTTTTTGAAATCAAAGTTGATTAACACAAATTTTGGAAACCTATATATGCCTAGTACTGGGGCCCTCATGCTGCTGACGGCTTTGCACACCTGTGACCAGGTAAGAGGCCTTCCCTTTCGGGAGCCCACAGCAGCAGAGGACAGGTGTGGGTGGAACCTAATCTGATCCATGATAACCCCTACAGGAGGCCTGTCACCCCCAGGCCTGGGACTCGGCCTCTGCCCTCTGGGGAAGGGATTCTCCAGCTGCAGGAGCAAAAGCTGGTCTCTGGAAGGGGCAGGAGGGAGTGCCACTCCTGAGCTACCTCCACGTGGGCTACGCAGGGGCCTTTCCAGGGCAGGTGCTGGGCCAGCCTTGCCCTCCTCCAGGAGCCACCTGCCCAGGCACCTCTGTCCTTCACCCCTGTGGTATTTAAGGCGCATGTTATCAAATTGTTCTTGTGAAAGCAAAATCGCAAAAGGAGTGGATAAGGACATCCTTCTAGAACTGGGCTGGGCAGCAGGTTTAGCCTTCCACAACCGTTGAAATCACTGCCTGAGACGTCCCCAGTGCCGCCCACATGAGTCCAGCAGAGGTTGAGAAGCACTTTTCAGAGAAGGGCAGTGAGCCACACTAAAGCCAGGACAAGAGCTGGAGATCAAGGGCCGCTCCACGACGCTGTCCTATTCCTTTTCCCAATTTGTTCAAAGCAGCAGTCTCTTGACTGTGCTCCCATCAGAACGAGCAAGTAGTAATGGGCGTTTGTCTCCACCTCGAGCTTAACGAAGGAGATCACGAATCACAGACCCGACTCTGAATCCCAGCCTGGCCACTAGCTAGCTCGTGACTGAGGACATGTCCGGTTAGCTCTCCGAGCGCTTCCCCACTTGTAAAATGGGGATAATACCTGAGATTATCCTGAGGCTGAGAGAACGTGTACAAGAGCCAGGGCCCGCTGTTAGCTCGAGCTCCAACTATTGTTTATGTGTGTCTTGGACAAGGCGGGGGCGGGGGGGGACCGTGCCTTTCCCAATTCATGTCACTTCACAATTCTGTCTGCACAGAGCTCAGTAAATGCTAATTCAATGACTATCCTTGTCCAGGTTAGTGCCTATGGATTCATCACAAGCAACTACTGGAAATTCTCTGACCACTATTTCGAGCGAATAAAGAAACCACTGATATTCTATGTCAACCACGACCTCTCCCTGGAAGCCACCCTGTGGAAGAACCTGCACAAGGCCGGCATCCTTCAATTGTACCAGCGCTGACCCGGAGGTAACCAAGCCCTTTGTTCTCGCAGAGCCGTGGACCCGTGGCCCCGGCCCCTCACGTGGCCTAAGTGGCCTCGGGTCTTTTCAGCCTCTGAGAAGGGCTCCAGCTCCCCTCCACCCACCCCTTCTCTAGAGAACATTAAGAGGTGGATTTGTGACTCACTGAAGCTTGTTCATTGTGGGACACCCCATTTTGTTCTTGGGTTTCTCCAAGAAAACTCCCCTCTGGGTTGGAGACAGACATCCCGACCTTGGGTGAAGGGAAAAGACTGCTCTGCTGGATGTTTTAAAACTGAAGGTAACACAAGATGAGATTGTGACCCTCACCAGCGAAGGGCAAACCTGCTTCGGAGCAGAGGATCTCAAAGCCAGCAGCTGGTACAGAACCTGAGGATGTCGGTGCGATTGCAGACATGTCCACGGACCAGGGTCAAGCAGCAGGAGGCTCACACTCCACAGCCAGACCCTCCCACGAGCACGTCCAGCTCCCAGCACCTCCACGACGACGGACTCTTAAGACGCGCCTAAACCACCTGAGAACATGACCACTTGCCTCCTCCTGCCCCATGATAAAGCGGGAGCACAAACGGCAGAATGTAATTTGAACTAGGTACTTGAATAAATGACAGGATGACCCTTGTGTCTTTTCTGTGTGTTGGGGAGGGGGCTGGGGGTGGTACACCACAGTGTTTAGCATGCAGATCACTCAGAAAATTCAAGAACCATGGGCCAGCCCTGGTAATTTGACAGGGGTCAACTGCACAGAGGGCTGCCGGCCTAAGTCGTAACGGATGGATTACCACCTGGCCACCGGAAAGACGACACGATCAGGTAATGAACCCTCAGCTTCACATCATGGCTTCAGTAAATCTGGGCTTAGATGATAGACAGTTTCCTTTTAGACAGAGCACATGGGCCTCTGTTGGAAGGCTAAGTCTCAACTAACCAAGATATCACCATATAGGCCTTAAGCCCTGGGATTTACTGGCCTGAGGACTAGTAGCTCGAGTCTGATCTGCTCCACTGTCCAAAGCCTGCCTGAGGGGGCACGGATCACCACTGGCTAATTCACCAAGGCCCAGGACCTGACCTTCGGCTCCATGGTTTTGGAAGGCAGATCCTATGAGCATGTTTTAGAGGGATGAACTGTCACTGGAATCAAACTACTTTAGAAATTCAGGTATGTGGGGCGCCTGGGTGGCTCAGTCGTTAAGCGTCTGCCTTCAGCTCAGGTCATGATCCCAGGGTCCTGGGATCGAGCCCCACATCGGGCTCCCTGCTCGGCAGGAAGCCTGCTGCTTCACCCTCTCCCACTCCCCCTGCTTGTGTTCCCTCTCTCGCTGTGTATCTCTCGGTCAAATAAATTAATTAATTAAAAAAAAAAAAAGAAATTCAGGTATGTGATCAAAGACCTGGGCATTCATGTCAAAGGCAGCTGCTTGAACCCACCACTTCCTGCAGCTGGCGAGCAGCGTAGGCTGGAGGGGAGTAGCAAGCAGGAGGCCAAGGCCTCTCCCTTTAGCTTGGCAACATCGAACTGTCCCTTGATCTCAAAGACAGCAGTGTCCCAAGTATATTTCTCTGGAAAGAATTATTGGCCTGGGAAGAACACCATCAAATGTGGGAAACCTGGTACCAAGTAATCAGTCCCTTCTGCCACCTGACAGTGACCTTTACTAGTAAAGAAATCCAACTGCCCTGGTAAGCTAGCATAGCCTAAGTCAGGACGCCTGGCCTCCTTGTATCCAGGACACTTGTCCTTATTCCCGTCGCATCTGTAGCTATCAGAACCTAGGTCAATCCGTTACACTTGAGAAATGCTAACGTTCTGTTTGTGGGTGGTAACCCATTAAGAGGGGCAGAAAATCAATTTAGTGGGGAACTTCTAAAACATGATTGCATCCTATGAAACTCGGGGGACCTCAGTGGCTCAGTCGGTTAAGTGTCCCACTCTTAGGGAGAGGAAGCAGACTCCCCGCTGAGCACAGGGCCCAGATGTGTCTGACTCGATGTGATTTCAGCTGGTGGTCTCAGGGTTATGAGATCAAACCCCCCGTTGAGCATGGAGTTTGCTTGTGACTCTCTCTCCCTCTGCCCCTCTTAAAAAACAAACAGTATTCTGTGAAGCCTTCATTTACGTAAGAACGTGTTAGCTAAGTCACAGAATAAAACCCCAGTATGAGGGCCTCAACGTGAAATCCATATTACAAAAATCCATTTTTAAAAACTTTTATTTGCGCTTCAAAATTTAAGCCCAAGATACATTAACTTCACAGGAAATCCACTCTGAGAAACCTCTTTCTAGGCGGAGCGCCTGCTTCCCCTCAGTCTCCCCAAAACAGAGCACACACACATTAACCCTTTTCGGTTCACAATCATGCCCTCTTGCCAGCACCCCAGCTACACCCACATCAGCTAAACCATGGCATTCTGGATGTTACACCCTGATTTGACTGCCAGCGGGACGAGCTGTCACTCAAATTCTTTGGCTCCTTTTGCAGACCAAGTCCAAAGAATTCTTCAATTAGTCTCCCTTTGGGGGATTACTTTGCAGGCATTAACAATTAGCAACAGAGGCCGTGCTGCTCCACCTGGCATCGCCTGTCCTGAGGAGATAACCTGCAAGACCAAAGGAGAGTCATTTGATGGATCAGTCAAGCAGGGGACTCAAAATTGAAAGCCAAACTGAATGAAGAGAAGGCAATCGTAGCAGCGCTCACTGTAACCAAACATTAGGCCCATGCTGTTGAGGGGACCACCGGGCACAGAATGCGTCAAAGCAGGCTGCTAGGATTCCCAGAAGACCCGGAACTGCAGCCTGCCCTCGGGAGCTAATGCGCAAAGGGAGCAGGGTCTGGCAAGGGGCCAGGGAAGAACCACCACGAAGCACTGGGGACATTCTCATTCAACCCCTTTCTGGAGGTTAAGCTTTTCAAGTCAAACCTAAAGGTCTACGTGAGTCCCGTGGTGCAGTCAAATCTACTCCGCAGGAACAATAAGGCAAGAAGTCAACTTCCCGACTTGCTAAAACATATACTTTTACTGGGGCCAGTTTTCAGGCTTATTAAATCCCACCCCAAATCTAGCTTTCTTGGTAACTGAACAATTATGTGACCTTAAATACAAAAAGCCCATACATAGCCCCCAATTTCAACAGAAAAAGGCCACCTGCCCACTCTAAGCCTGGCATTTAAATGGGAACAAAGCCAGACACCCTCCCGGCCCAGTATCACTGGGCTACTTCCTTGTTCGCATGACAGCCCCTCAGCCCTCGGCTACCCCAGGAGCAGCCCCATGCCCATCATGTTGTCCAGACCCGATCTCAGCTAACCCTAGGAGAGCTCCCTGGTGTTGTAAACAAAGCACCTGGAAACCAAACAGCTCTGCTGGTGCCATGCCTTCTTTCCTCAGTGTCACCATGTGGTGCAGAGGTAGGTCACAGTCCTGTCGCAACCGGCAGACTTCCGACATTCCCGTCGGTTTCAAAGACTGCATTCATTTCCTCGAAATATGGGACAAGCGCTCTTTCATTCCACAGTAAGAACATGACCCACACCTGGGCTACTTGCCCATTTCTGCCCCCTCTTAGAGCCTGTACCCCAGGAATATCGATCAAGGGGCCTAGAGTGCGACAGGGCAGCCACACCATCAGTTTTCAAGCTGCAGAGGGACGATGCACTCGACTGGGGTCTTCGCAGGGTAGACAATTCCATCTGGAGTCCGTTCAGATTGATCCCTGATAAAGCCTCAACTTCTAAGAGCAAAGAGCCAAACCCCAATGCCTCAGAATAGATGGTTTCCCCTCAGCCGAGATGTTCAGACAGGGATAACTAACCATCATAGGCTTGTGGGGCTTCCTAGGGACACGAAAGATGGCAACAAAGACCACAAGCAACAGAGTTCTTTCACTTACTTCAGGCAAAGCAGGTCAGTTCTGTCTCACACACCGCAGACATCTAGCAAAGAAAACAAACCCACATTAGGGGCGCCTGGGTGGCTCAGTCGTTAAGCGTCTGCCTTTGGCTCAGGTCATAATCCCGGGGTCCTGGGATCGAGCCCCGCATCGGGCTCCCTGCTCCGCGGGAAGCCTGCTTCTCCCTCTCCCACTCCCCCTGCTTGTGTTCCCTCTCTCGCTGTGTCTCTCCCTGTCAAAAAATAAAATCTTAAAAAAAAAAAAAAAAGAAAACAAACCCATGTTAAAATCTCCCTGCCACTCAGCACAATCCTAAACCCGAGGGAGGAGCAGCAAAACAAACATCCCATCCAAGTCTACTTGGAAGGGCTCTACTTACGTCCGAAAGCAAAGTCTCCACTTCGGGGCCAGGGCAGCGGACGAGGCGCTACCTATCTGCTTCTGCAGGATCCTTTTCCAGCCGCAGAAACCGAGGCTGAGACTGCACCTGGCAAGAAGAAATTGCAAAAGAAAAACCTACTCAAGATATACACAGGTTAACTCTCAAGTAGCTCACCCTCAAATCTGGCCTCCATTTTTTTTATAAAGCAAACTTGGGAACTGAGTTTCAGACATCCATATTCCACAGAAAGGCCTTTCTTTGCCTTCAGACAGGGATAACTTTAGATCATCATGGACTCAGCTCCCACCAATCCTCCAGCCCACGGGCTGACCCTTCTAGCAGAGGGAGACCACTTTTTCCTTACAAAATTCTGCTTTGCTTCCCTCATTAGGAATTCTCAATCTTGTCTACTTTATTAAAAGAACTTTCCTTCAAGGTAAAAACTGCTGATACCTAGTGCCCAGAGGTACCCAGCATCCCAGACCTGACTCACTGACACTTCCTGCCCCCTCCCCTTTTTAAAAGATTTTATTTATTTATATGACCGAGAGAAACACAGCGAGAGAGGGAACACAAGCGGGGGGAGTGGGAGAGGGAGAAGCAGGCTTCCCACCGAGCAGGGAGCCCGATGTGGGGCTCGATCCCAGGACCCTGGGATCACGACCTGAGCCAAAGGCAGACGCTTAACGACTGAGCCACCCAGGCGCCCCTACTTCCTGCCCTTTTAAAGACAGAGTCTACCCTGGCACAAAGTACCTGATAGCAGAGTATGTGTGGGGTGTATATTCCAGTGTCAGTAAAATGTGCGGTTACTCCTTTGGGACATTCTGTTGAAGGCCAGCTGTACAAAGGGAACCCGCTGCCAGAAGGCACCATCACACAAGGTCATTTCTCTTTCACTCACCTCTGCATACACAATGATCCACAGAGCTAGATCAGTTTTTTTTTAGTAGAGGATTATAGATCTGCCTCCAAGAGCTACTTAAAAATAGCCAGTGCTATAATCTTGTTGTAATAAAAATCCCTGAGCTATAAGTAGATCAGATCATCTAACTGTTCCTATATGACTGCTCTTGGGATGGCCACGCAATTCTCAGGCCTCAATCAAGGGTCATTCTCATCCATGGCTGGAGGTGTACTTCTAACACTTTGTAGGCGCCTTGGATATACAGCCAGGTCTGGAAAGCAGTAACCGGATTTTACAAAGAAATAAGGCTCTGGTGGGCTTATCTGGTAACAGGGTGGGACTAGGGCCCGGGATCTCTCATGTTAGTCTAATACAAAGTTTCTTTTCTTTTTTAAAGATTTTATTTATTTATTTGACAGAGAGAGAGAGAGACAGCGAGAGAGGGAACACAAGCAGGGGGAGTGGGAGAGGGTGAAGCAGGCTTCCAGCTGAGCAGGGAGCCCGATGTGGGGCTCGATCCCAGGACCCTGGGATCATGACCTGAGCCGAAGACAGACGCTTAACCGACTGAGCCACTCAGGCGCCCCTAATACAAAGTTTCAATCTCAGCTCTGACATTCTGGGTGGGTAGTTCTGTGGCGGGGGCTGTCTTGTGCATTGTAGGATACTTAGCAGCACCCATTAGACCCCAATAGCATGCTCTACTCCAGTGGAGAACAACTGGGCTAATTGTAACTCAATTATTTCTCAACGAAACTGAAAAAAGGTAATAGCCCCCTCACAAAATTTGCCGTTTTTATGGTTCTTTAAAAAACAAGAAACAGGTGCGCCTGGGTGGCTCAGTTGTTAAGCGTCTGCCTTCGGCTCGGGTCATGATCCCAAGGTCCTGGGATCGACTCCCGCATCGGGCTCCCTGCTCAGCGGGGAGCCTGCTTCTCCCTCTCCCACTCCCCCTGCTTGTGTTCCCTCTTCCTGTGTCTCTCTCTGTCCAATAAATAACATCTTTAAAAACAAAATAAAACACAAGAAACAGCTGTATTAACTCTAAGCCTCAGTTTGTTTGCTCAGTAGCAAAGGAGAAAATATCTACTCCACTTAAGATTGTTTAACAAGTAGTTTGGGAGACTGCTTGGCAAGGAGGCTAGCAGAGTTCCACACTCCTCCCCTTACCTGGGCAGGAACAATCCTGGGAGGCTCACAACCTTGAAATCTAACTAGACACTAAAGGGACGCTAATCTCTGCAATTCTGCTGAAGAGCTAAAAAAAAATCTTCCCATTTAATAGAATTTTCATCAAAAAAATCCTTACACTCAACATCTTAAGATGATGGTTTTCACTTGACTTTTTTCAGAGTCTACAGTCAACACCTTTAATCTCTAAGGGAAATGTACTTCGTTCCAATGTCAAGATGTTATCTCAAGATTGGTATTTAAAAAGCTGAGCCTCAAGGCATCAGAACTCTTCACAAAAGATGTCCTTTCAGACAAGGATAACTTTAAATCATCCACAAATATTTCTAAACCCCAGCCAACCAAAACCCATTTCCTAAGTCTCCCTCCCATCCCTGTGCAGCAACCCTTTTGATTCCAAACAGTGACACCTAGTGGCCCCAAATCACACTGGCACGGGCCCGGCTCATTTCCGGATTTGGGGTCCATTTTTCTCACCCTAACTGGATTTATGCGTCCACGCGTTCATAAAACTGAACTTAAAACCAGAATAAAGTGTGAGGCTGCGGTAGGTGGCGGGCCTTCCGGCATCCATCCTTACTCATTTCAGGGATGCATTCGTTACTTTTAAGCTTCAACCTGCAGGTCTGCCGCTCACTGTCTCCGCAGATGCCAAAGAAAAGCCTGTGGGGAATGAAAAAATGAGCTTGGAAGGTGGGTTGTAGAATTATGGCTTTCCAAAATCGACAATCCCATTTACGACTGTCTATAGGATTAAATAAAAACTACTGATTAGGGCCGTCCTCAAGGCACTCTAGGAGGGACTTGACTCAGACGTTAACACTCGATGTGAACTAAGAACTGCCACCCGCTGGGCCGCCTGGGTGGCTCAGTTGGTTGAGCCACTGCCTTCGGCTCAGGTCATGATCCTGGAGTCCC
>NW_023270494.1:4947077-5153833 GCF_011800145.1 Mirounga leonina
CGTGCTTATTATCAAGTTGCCACATTTGTTTATGTTTGCCTATTTGACTGTAAGCTCTTAAGGCAGGAGATGTCTATCTCTCTTTTTTTAGATTTATTTATTTATTTGAGAGAGAGAGCGCGCACGCACAGCAGGAGGAGGGAATCTCAGACTCCCCATAATCCCACACCAGGGCTCCATCCCACCACCCTGAGATCATGACCTGAGGGGAAACCAAGAGTCCCTCGCTTAACCGACTGAGCCACCCAGCCGCCCCAGGAAACATCTCTTTTAGTTATTTTTCTTTTCTTTTTTTTTTTTCTTTTTTTAAGATTTTATTTATTTATTTGAGACAGAGAGAATGAGAGAGACAGAGAGCACATGAGAGGGGGGAGGGTCAGAGGGAGAAGCAGACTCCCCGCTGAGCAGGGAGCCCGATGCGGGACTCGATCCAGGGACTCCAGGATCATGACCTGAGCCGAAGGCAGTCGCCCAACCAACTGAGCCACCCAGGTGCCCTTTATTTTCTTTTTAATTTCGTCACCAATACCAGTGCCTGGTTGGTATTTCGCTGCCTCTGCTCACAGAACATACTCAACAGGTAATCATGGGCTCACTTAGCAGTAACTTCTATCTTGTAAAATTGGCCCATAAGTTTCTCTGTCTTACCCTTGAAGATACTGTTTTGTATAATACCGAAAGGGGGAGTGGGTTCTCTCCCTGTACACTAGGAGAGGGTGTTTTTGTTTTTTTAAGATTTTATTTATTTAAGAGAGAGAGGGAGGGCACTGAAGGAGAGGGAGAGGAAGAAGCAGACTCTCCACTGAACAGGGAGCCCCATGCGGGATTGGATCCCAGGACCCTGAGATCATGACTGAGGCAGGCACCCTTGGAGAGGGAGTTTTGTTTTTGTTTTTAAGATTTTATTTATTTTTCTGATAGACAGCAAGAGAGGGAACACAAGCAGGGAGAGAGAGAGAGAGGGAGAAGCAGGCTTCCCTCTGAGCAGGGAGCCCGATGTGGGGCTCGATCCCAAGACCCTGGGATCATGACCTGAGCCAAAGGCAGACACTTAACGACTGAGCCACCCAGGTGCCTCTGGAGAGGGAGTTTTAAGTGTGGAAGTTCCAAACACTGCAGGTCTGCAGGCGAGCGACCTGCTGCAGGTGAACAATAGCCAGAGTGGATACCTCGTGGCACTTACTCTGTTACTCCTGGAGCACTAGATGTGCACTGATTTGTTTAATGTGCACCACTGCCCTGTGAAGGGCACCATCACTACCCCTGTTTCACGGATGAGGGAATGCAAGCATTGAGCGATGAAGTAACTTGCCCAAATTCACACAACTGGTACTTGCTGGAGTCGGGGTTTGAGCCCTGCATGTAGAGTCCATGCTTTCACCACTAAGTTGTACTGCACCAGGTGTATCTATACATCAGTCTTATTATAGGGCTTCTGGTTGTGGGGGAGAGGAGCAAAGAGGGGTTTTGTGTGTTTGCAGGGGTTGTTAGGGATGAAATTACTGGGGGGAATGATGGGCACCTGTTCCACAGTTTTTGAGCCACTTTATGGCAGGAAGGGTAAGGAGGAGAGGCTGCAGGAGCTGATGGGTGCTAGACCATGGGCTCTGGGCTCTAGCAAGGCTGTCTTGAGTCCCAGACTGGTTGCCGCCTAGTGTGTCCATAGTGTAGCTTTCACACCCGACAGGACACTTAGCGGAAGAACAGCAGGCTCACAGCGGATGGGGTGTCCCGGGCGGCTGGGCAGCGGCCAAGAGGCCAGAGTAAAATGCAGTGAGAGGACTTGTGACTGCGCACCTGTTGGGCACGCTGCCTGGACAGGCCAGAAATCCATGGGAAAGACCGGGGGGCTCAGGCGGCTAAGCATCTGCCTTCGGCTCCGGTCATGATCTCAGGCTCCTGGGATGGAGCCCCAAATTGGGCTCCTTGCTCAGCGGAGAGTCTGCTTCTCCCTCTCCCTCTGCCCCTCCCCTCCTGTTCCTGTGCTCGTGCGCTCACGCGCTTTCTCTCTCCCTCAAATCAATCAATCAATCAATAAACCATCTTAAAAAGAAATCAGTGGGAAAGACAACAAAGAATGCATCAGATTTCTGAATGAGCAAGCAGGGGTTCAGAGTTGTCGAGACCAAAGTGTTAGATGTTGTGATTTCTTCTTTTTTTTCTTTTTCTTTTTTTAAGTAGGATCTACACCCAACACGGGGTTTGAACTCAGGACCCTGAGACTGAGTCATGTACTCCACTAACTAAGCCAGCCAGGCGCCCCGAGGTCTGGGATTCTTGAGTTTTATGTGCGGTGGAATTATGATGCAGCCGTTATCCAAGGCTAGTGCGGATCTGTGGTTACTGATATGGACAGAGTCACACAGTCCAGTGCTCAGTGACAGAAGCAGAACACTAGCGGAGCAGGGCCAAAGTCCTCGGTGCAGTGCAAGGGCCTTGGCTGTGAGCACAGAGGTGAGATCTAGTCAGTTGGCCTTCTGTGCTCGGGTGATGAGCTCCCTGGGTTCCATTCACTGATAGGATTTCAGAGATGGTATCCGAAACCCACATTAATAGGAAGCCGAGTCTTTGGAATATTGAGGTTAATTTCTTAACCTGGAAAGAAAGCTCTACTATCATTAGTAAGAACAGGAAGGTGGATAGGTATGTCCCAAGCAGTTGGCTGCTTATGTCGGGAGCAGTCGACCGGTGATTCACAGGACGTTCATCTGCGTGGCAGCCCACAGCGGTTCTTCCTCCATCTCACAAGCGGAACAAAGCTACTGGCTGTCTTTGTGCTTTGGTGGAGACAGGCTCCTCCCCAGCCCTAAGGGCGAATCTTGATGAGTCGGCACCAGACCCTTACATAAATCTATTCCTTCTGCCAGGAATTCAGAAAAGGGTGTGTGATGCAATTATGCCAAGTTTGGGGAAGTGTTCTTGTTTTTAAAAACAACAGCCTCTCTTCTGGCTTCGGGACGCTGTGAAGATAGGGTGCTTGAGGCTGTGGCAGCCTTCTTGCATCCGTGAGGCTTGTTCCAAAGCCAGAGCCGAAAGTCTGACGTGGCAGAGCAGAAACAAAGAACAGAGTCTTCATGATGAACTGCCGAAATACCAGTCCTAGAGCCCCGTACCTTCAGACCTTTGTTTTGACTCAGAGACACATATTTTAACATTTTAATATTTCTGAATGCGAGGAGCATCTTACAAGCAATGACATGTTAGTTTCAGTGAAACACAGAATCAGAGTTTTTCACATTTATTTATTTTGGGGGGGAGGAGCAGAAGGAGAGGGAGAGAGAATCCCAAGCAGACTCCCCGCCGAGCACAGACCCCCCCCCCACACACACACAACGCAGGGCGCAGTCTCATGACCCTGAGATCATGACCTGAGCCGAAACCAAGAGTTGGGCGCTTCACCTACTGCGCCACCCAGATGTCCCAGAATGGGAGATTTAAAAAAGAAGTCTCCTTACTGTTTGAGCCACCCTAAGTTGGGTGTTCTGTTAGAGTCACAATCGTCCTAAATGATATGATCCACATGTCCCAAATCTTTTTCGTTTTATTATAATTCTCTGAAAGAACAGGTCATGGCAAAATAAAAGGAATGAGCTGACACGTGCATGTCCCCTTTCTGAAAACACAAAAGCTACTGTCTATTGAGTGTTTGCTCTGGGCCAGGCTCTGCTCGAAGCACCTTCCTTTGAAGAAGCCAACATATTGAGGCCAGACTGGCATACGAAAACTGTACATGCTTAACGCCTCAGACTTGATGGGTCTGAACACATTGCATGTACTGTCCCTTCATTCTTCCATCTGCCCTCTTATGATCACCCCCCTTTTGCAACCAAAGAAGCCAAAGGGCAGAAAGGTGAAAGTGATCAGTAAGTGGGAGCGTTGAGATCAGACCTCAGACAGTCCAGCCTCAAAGCCTCTGATCCTCACCGCTGTGCGGAGTTTCCCGGAAGAACACAGGATGACAGTGGGACACATTTTGCTTCACTCCAGTGGCCTGACTTCAGCCAGCCAGAAAGCCCAGCATAAAAGCACAGGGGTTTTTTTTTGTTCCCGCCTGGGATTTCTGAAGATCATGAAAGCGTGCCACAGATTGTGTTCAGCAGAAATCTGGGACTGTGGACCACAGCTTTAACCTCCTGCAGGGGGGGAAATGTCGCAAGGCGTATCCCATTCACTGAGAAGAGGCGACCTTGGCATGGCAGTGGGTTGTTTCCTGTGTTTGCTAAGAGCACACACATCACTTGCCTGCTCAGCAGAGCTGTTGCCTCTCGTAAAATTATTGCTTAATGGGTTCTTAACAAATAAGTGAATGAGAAGAACATGTAATATCCTGTTGACCTCTTCTGCTCATTTTGGGACACGTCTCTCCATTCCCAGGAACCCTGCCTTCTCACGAGTGTTGCTCAGCCTTTGCTTATATTGTTTGTTCCCTTTGCCTCGAAATTTCCTTCCCCTCATCCTCTCCTCTGCTGAGCAAATTCCAGCTCCTGTGTCAATACCTCCTCCGCAAAGTCTCACCTGAGAAGCTGCAGCGGTCCCGAGCTCTCTGCTGGGTGTTCTGCCGCAGGCTGGTGAAAATACATGTTCCTCGCCCAGGCAGGCTCGGAGCCGTCCCAGCCCTCTGATTCTAGCTCAGTAACCCCGCGCGAACCACTGCCCGTCCGTCGCAGCCTCTTTTCTCATCTGGACGTTTAGAACAGTGCACGCACAAGCGCCTCCACGGGCCGGGCGTGAGGGAGCGCGTCACGAACAGAACCTTGTTATTTGAGCACACTTCTTAGGATACTCACTGTCATGATCATTTGTTTTCACATCTGGCTTTTCCACTAGACTGTGAGCAAGACAAGGATCAGGTCTTCATTCTTGTTGTTTTTTTTTTTTAAACTCTTTAAGTCATCTTTATTGAGGTATAATTTACATACAATAAAATGCATGCATTTAAAATGTACGATTCAATCATCCCATCAGCCGTACACCCGTATAACCACAACCCCGGTCAGGATTTAGAACATCTCCAGCACCCTGAAGGGCACCTTCCTGCTATTTCACAGTGTCCATATCTAGCCCTGGCACCAGACAACCACTGATCTGCTTTCTGCCATTCCAGATTAGTTCTGCCTGTTCTAGAATCTCCTCTACTTGGATTCATACAGTAGGTGCTCTTTGGGGTCTGGCTTCTCTCAGTGCCCCGTGTTATGACTCATATCGTGGTTCATTTCCTTTTTATTGCTGAGTAGTATTCCATTGTGTGAATACACTGCCCCCTTTCCTATCCGTTCACCTGTTGAAGGATATTTGGGTTGTTTCCAGTTTGAAGCTATTATTAATAACCCTGCTCTGAACATCTCTTTGTGTGGACCAGGTTCATTCCTCTTGGATAACTTCCTAAGAAACTGCCAAACTGGTTTCCCAGCAATGTATTAGTACAGGATTACGGTCGTTCACCAACATCTATCATGGTCTTTTAGCCATTCTGGTGAGTGCAGTAGTATCTCATAGTGGGTTTAATTTGCATTTCCTTGATGACTTACGATGTTGTGTATCTTTTTATGTGTTTACTGGCCATATGTATACTTTCTTGTGAAGTGTCTATTAACCCCCCCCCTTTTGGGGGGCTGTCTTCTTCTTATTGAGTTGTAAAAGTTCTTTATATATTCTGGATACGGGTCCTTTCTCAGATTTTTGCTTGGCAAATATTCTGGGCTTTCCAAGAATTTCGATAAAGTTCAACTTATCTTTTTCTTTTATGGTTAGTGCTTTTTGTATTCTCTCAAAAGGACTTTTCTTTCTCCATCGGATCACCTTCGTGGTGTCTGTTTTGGCGATCCCTCTGATCTGTGTGTATACCCTTAGGAACAGCATGCTGTCCTGAGCTCTGCTCTTGTCTCCTCGCCAGAACGAGACCCCTGCAGTCTGCTGGGGCTCCCCTCCCCACGCCACAGACAGGGACCTGGGTGAGGCAGACACTGAGGCGGCCATGTGGTCACCGTCCTGTGTGGTGCCTGCTATCAAGTGTCGGTTGCTTATATTCTGCCATGTTTTCTAGCTCTTTGTGGCAGGAAGTCTTGCTTCATTTCTGCACCCACGAGGCCCACCATACAGGTGCTCCATCCACGCTTGCTGAGGGGGCGAGTCATTGTCAGCACCTCCAAACACGGCCCATCGTAGCCTGTTCTGACTGGGAGAATCTGGAAGTGGTCCATCCCCTTCACTTTACCAGACGGTTCTTCTTCTGAGGGTAGTCAGGGGTCCCTCCCATCCTCAGCACCAGACCACTTGGGTTCCACACTGCCTGTTAAGTGGGGAGACTGAGGTCCAGAGAAGGAAAGCTCATGTGACCAGACAGCGGCCAAGCCAGCACATCTGGGCTTCCTCAGCCAGGTTCTTCCTGTTGTCCCCCCTGGCAGGTCGGGCACCGTCCCTTTCGTCACGGTCTGACTCCAGCACCTACCACAGGGTGTGTATGTCGCAGGCTCCCGATACACGCTTCTTAAGTAAATGACCAAGAAGAAATGAAATCATTTCTTTGAATGCTCCGTTCACCTGGCCTCTGCAAATGGTATTAAACCTGTGTGTGCCCGCGGGCACGTGCTTTTGCACGGACACGGGACCGGCCATTCCCATCCAGGCTCAGAGGCCATAATCTATCAGAAAATCTTTTTTTTTTTTTTTTTCCTGGTTTTAATTTTCTCAGCCACCCTCTCAGCTTAATCCCCGCTAGGGGGCATGTGTATCCCACAGAGAGGGTCCGTAATCCCTAGGTATAAGGGCTGGTTTCCAGCTGAAGTCAGCGGGTCCCTCGTGAGGCCACCTCCTTGAAACTGCACACCCTCCCCTGCAAAACAAACAACAGAGCCTGCCTCCTCAAGCTCCCCCATCTCAGGCTGGGCTGCTGGCTACCATCCTCTCCTACCCCCAGGGCTCTGCAACAGAGCCGTAGTGGCAATGAGTGACAAGCTCAATGATGTCTGTCGCCCTGGCTAGGGGCCACTGCTTCCTCCCTGAGGGCCGTGACAGGTCCTGGAAAGGCAGCTCTCCTCACTCCCCTCAGTCGGCAGGCCAGGACTGGCCTTACGGGGCCCAGAGTCTGGCCCAGCCTCGAATGATGAGTTTCTGCAGAGTGAGCAGTGGGAATATCACTGGACGGGGTCCACAGCTCTCTTTCCCTGTGCCCTGGGGGACAGGTCACACCCAGGACGTCCTCGAGCCCCAGCTCAAGACTTGAGTCAGTGCTCTGTGCCCCAACACCTTCCCAGGCTTTGGCATCACGTTGCCCGGGCACACATCCTGGCTTCACTACTCGCTGTGAGTGACCTTGAGCAAGCTCTGTGAACTTCACTTCCCTTACTGGGTAAATGAGGATGACAACAGTTCCTGCCCCATAAATGAGACAATGCATATAAATAAAGCACTTGGCACAGCGCCTAGCACAGAAGAAGTGTTTGAGACACATTAGCCATTATTAATAATATTATTAGTATCATTATATTACTATAAACCTTGGCCATTTCCCTTCTTTCGGGGCTCACAAAGAAGCATTACTTCCCTCTAGCTCAAGGTCTTGGGCTTCTTCCTAACTGAGGTCCTGTAAAGAGTCCCTGGGAACCCGTGGGACCAGTCCTTATGCCACCGTGCCCGCCTCAGATCAAGTGCCACGCCCACCTTGTCTTGGACCAGGGCCTCTGCTGGATGCCCTCGCCCAGAACCATCCTGCCCGCATCCACACAACCACACGTTTGGGACGGGTGGGGTACTCCCGGTGGCGGCATCTGCCCCCTAGGGTGACACCGGACAGCATCAACTGATGCAGCTGCTACGTCTGCTTCCCACCCCCGCCGCCTCATTAGCTCTCCGGTCATGTCCCAGTCTCCAGGAGCGACAGGCAGCAGCCCCGAGTCTCAGCCACAAAGGTAGCCGACAACAAACAGCACCTCCCTGCTCCCGCCCTGCCCGCAGAGCAGCCTTTTCCCTGCCACTCAGGTTCCAACCAGCAGAGAGATTAGAGATTAGCATTCAGATGGAGGGTGGAAAAGCATCAGGGCCATCACCTCCTGTCTTCTCTAGGAGCTGAGATCCATGCGGGGAAGCAGAGCCCGTTGCAGGGAAGGTGTCCGGGTCAGACCTCCCACTGGAGGTTGGGACAGGGTTCCAGGCACCCAGCGGTGCTCCCTGGTCCAGTCTGCCTGGCTGCCGGGTCCTACCGGGTGCCCCTGTGCTGGGCCGGGCTCGGGCTTGTTTCCAGAACTGCCCATGGCCCCGCTGTTGAGTATGGGCAAAGACAGGGCAGGAAGGGCCATGGGGTGAGGAGGCGAAGGACTAGCTGTTCTGAATCTACCACTGTTGCAAAGTGACCTGTTGTTCAGTAGTTAACACCGTTCCCCAGGCTCAGATATATTGAACACTTACTAAGTGCGCTAAGCACTTTAGACACGTCATCTAATTTAACCCTTACAAGAACTCTGAGACAAGTTTACCGTTACCCTCCTCTTAGGAGAAACCCCAGGCAAGGGCGTTCAGCAACACACCCCAGGCCACAGAACTGAGAAGAGACGGTGGAGTCAGGATTCAAATCCGGTGCTCTGAGTCCGGACTCCTCGCTCTTAGATTCTATATTTCATGAGAGCCAGCACCCCCCCGGCCAGGGAGGCACCAGCTCTCAGCCTCAGCGCTGTCTCTCCGGTTGCCCTTAATCCCTTCCCTCCTATTATGGTCAGTCTGCCAAGCCCCTGGGCTTTCCTGCTCCCGTTCCCAAGCAGCAGCTCTTTCCAAGGAAATGGGGTGGGGGGGAAGGAGGCAGTCTCTTGGGGACACTGGGTCCGCCCCCTGCAACGGGAGATAGTGGGCTGAGGAAGGAGCGCCCCGGGGCTGGGCAGCCTTCTCTAGAGGAGCACTCGGCTGAGGGTGGCCCCTTCCTGCAGCAGGAAAGGGGCAGCAAATGTGCAAGTTGTGCAGAGAGCCCAGGGGTGGGAGAGCCCTGGGGAATAAGAGGGAGCGTGGGCTGGGCGTGTGGGGAAGGTGTAAACACAATCTGCTCCCACCGAAGCCAGCCTGCTCCTGGGGGAGAGGGCCCCTCCCTCCCGGCCCACATGGCACCCCAGCTGCCAGGGCCCGGGCAGGCGCCAAGGCCAGCCAACACACTCCCCCCATCCCCTCGCCTTCCCTCCCTTCATCTGGGACCCATGCCTGGAGGAGCCACCATCCCCTGAGCAGGCTCCTAGAACAGTGCTGCGAAGGGGTGTCACTTTGTGGAGGTGTGTCTGGGCCGCCAGCCGGCCCCTGTCCAGCCAGGTGACCTTGGCCTGACAATTCCTCAGACTAGTGCAAGGAGACAGGCCACCTGGAAACGTAGAGAGCAGAGCCGAGGCTGAAGTGACAGGAACATGGCAAATAAGATTAGACGATGAATACACAGGTAGGGCTCAGGGACGTAGACGGGCCCCAGGAACGGTGCCCTCTGGCCCTCAACCAGACAGCCCTGTCACCAGGAAGACCGCTGCCTGGAGGAGAAAGACAAGCTGACAGGAGCTGAGACAGGTGGTCACGAACTCCTGGCCCGGGTCAACTGCGCAGTGGGGCTCTGTGGTGGTTCCAGCCCAGAGCTCCTTCCCCTGGTGGGACCCTTCCCCTGCCTCTGCCCCACCCTACTTCTAGAAGCTTCCACAGCACTGCCAGGCTCCCTGCAGGATCAGCAGCCCCTCCCCCATGGCTTCAGTGTGGGTCCCCTCTGTCTGCAGCATCTCACCCTTTCCTTCCCTCCTTCAGATGTGGAGTCACGGCGACAGAGGGGCTTCTGTCTAGAGAACTCCCCATCTCCTGCCTCCTGATGGCAGGGGCCAGCCAGACGGAGACTTCGCTGCCCACCCACCCGCCTGCCCGCCCGCCCGCCATGGGGGCTGGATGGCAAGGAAGGGGGGTGCACGTGCAGGAGGGGGTGGGGGGGTGCTTTGCAAGATGAATGGCTTCCAGACAGTCGGGAGCAGCTCCCTGCAGGTCTGTGCCTGGATCCCAGGGAGCAGAAGCGGAAATCTGCTTTGATCTCTGCTCTGGATCGGGCAGGATTGTGAAGAGAGAAATGGCAGAGCAGCTGGGGGCAAAGGAGGCCGCTGCGGTGCTGAGCAGTCAGCGGATTGACAAAAACAAGTGTCATGCTTCTTCCCTTCCCACAAGCTACTGGCCCTTTGGAACACACGCACGCATGCACACACGCGTGCCTGGAAGACACATTCGGAGCACAGCTGAGAGATGCCTCGCTCCAGCTGCAGGCAGACATGTCACAGATCCAACTGGCAGTTCTTGCAGATAATTTCAGCAGGCGACAGGGTGCGTCCTGGGGACCGGGGAAGGGAAGTGCCACAGGAAGTGCGTGCCAGCCGAGCAAAGTGATGCCACGCAGCCTTGGACCACAAGCGTTGGGGCTGCCAGGCCAGGGGAACCCCTTTTCACAGAACAGTTGCAAACTTCCAGGTGGTTTCAGAGACGACTGGGCCCTGGTGGCTAAGAGCGCGGGTGGCTCTGCAGCCTCCGTATGAGGCTGGGGGGGGTCCCCCATTAACTAGCTAGACGACACTGGACAAGTTCGTTAGCCTCTCTGTGTTTCCTCATTTCCAAAATGTGGACAATAACATGCCCAGGCTCCTTGGGTTATTGCAAGGATTAAGTTAGGAAATGAATAAGAAGCCCTATCAGCGATCCTTTGGCTCTGGGGCTCCCTGCTCCCCATCTGCTCCTCCTCTAGCCGCCCCAGAGTGGACCCCGCCGAGTCCCGGCTCTGGGCCGGCCTCAGACGGTCCTCAGGACCTCAGAGGAAGGGAGCCCAACCCAGAGCAATGAGCGTCTCTGCCCCTCCTGCCGGCCCCAGCCAGGCCTTGCCTCAGGAGTCCTGCCACCAGCACAGGGGGCAAAGTGAGGACAGGTCCAGGGGCTCAAAGGGAGGGGTCTACCTTCTTGATGGCTGCTTTTTCCCATTCTCCTGCTTCCTGTTGCTGCTTCTACCACAGCGTCCTTTGTGGGTGGGGAGCAAGCCAGGACTTGAACTAATACAGAAAACCAAACCAGATTAGCACTTCTTCCCATGCCAAGGCAGAGGCCTGCATTGCAGAATGGATATTCCAGAGCACCTCCTCTCCCTTAGAAGTCTGCTGGCACTTCTTCACCTCATCCCCAGCCCTAGAAAATGTTGTTGAGATCACACGTCGTTCCCTTAAAGCCCTTGCCTCGTGGTCTGGACCATAACAGGCTCAAGGTAGGAGCTGATGAGAGTCCACCCGCCTTATGCTCACCCTCCACCGATGACCACAGAGCGGGAGGTGGCCTGCTCTGCTCCCACACGGCCAGACTTGCAGAGTCTTCCTTCCTGGTCCCCAGCCCAGCCCTCTCCCCTCCAAGGCTCGCAGGCCTGCCCTACCTGCTTCTGCCCCTGATCTCAGTCCCTGGGGCCGAGCTCCGCCTGAAGAGGTGACGACTTACTTCAGAGACTCTTTCTCCCTAAACAGAAAAGCATGGGAGTCAGAGGATTGAGGGGGATGTCCTTCCCGTGTTTCCAGATTTCCTCTCCCTTCCGCCCCAGGCCTAGCAAGTCACCCCACTATGGAGGGTTAGGAGCAGCCGGGAAATCAGCTGGAATTTGTGACTGTGGAATTGGAGAGCAGAAATTTCCCTCAGGCCAGCCCTTGAAGGCAGGAGGTGTTAGGTGTTAGGCTGATTTTTCCAGTTAACTGGGTCCCGAGGAGTTAACAGGAAACTGCTTCCTTCTGGCTAGACCACAAGAGGCCAGGCCAGATAGTCCAGATTCAGCTCTCTCCTCCTGACAGGGGGTCTGGGCCTATTTCGTGTGGAAGAGACAGACTGCCTGAAGTCAGGGACCCGTCTGTCCCCATCGGCCACAAATCAGATGGATGACCTTAAGCAAGTAACTTACACCTCCCTGTCCCTCAGTTTCTTCCACTATTAATGAGAGATAGAAACGCTTGTCTTGCCAACCCTCTGGGACTGTTACAACCTCCAAGTGAGTTAATATATGAGAGACCTCAGGGGAAGACTAAAACCCTGATCAAGAGCCAGGTAACAGCAGGAGAATAGCCAGCTACTTCATGCCAAGTGCTTTACCATGATCTCAGTTTGAACCTCACAAACACCCCACACCATTCTGTTATTAATCCCAGTTTGTATATAAATAAAAAGGTCACGTAACTTTCCCTGAGTCTCTCAGTCAGTAAGCAGGGAGTCAGGATGTGGACTCTGGCTATACACCTCCAGACCCAAACTCAACCTGGAGGACCAGTCATCTGAGGGCCTGCTCTGTGTGAGGCCCGGGGCTCACCATTTCACCTAGGTCAGCCCATTTCACCAGTAGGGCTACTTGGGCACTTTCGTGACCATCTCAGCTAGCCTAGATGCCAAGGAAGGGCATCACAGAAATGCCTGTTTCCGGCACGTCCCCAGGGCTGCCCAGTGGGCCTTCTGACAGAGCCTGGAGGGATCCCAGCACCGAGGAGGAATTAGGGGCCACACACAGACAGAGACTCCCATTCTTGTGGCTTGCCAGTCTCTGTGTGACTGAGGGGCACTGCAGGTGGGTCCCACACCCCAAAAGAAGGAGACACTGGGGTGCCCCGGCAGGCAGGCACGCTGACTGCTCAGCCATCTGAGCCCTATGGGGAGACTCCCTCCAGCCAGGGGCCCTGGAGCCCAAGGGCATCCTGTTCTTTGTTTCACTAGGAGTGGGAGAAGGCTCGTAGATCTTTTGCCTGCCGGAGAGAATGTCACTCCACACAGGACTCCCACACTAGGTGGGCCCACAGGCACGAAAGAACATGCAAAACACTATGTTCTTAATAAATATTTGTCGATTTTTCCGGATTTTGTTGGGCACAGGAGCCCCTATCATCTAAGGACCCTGGTCACCCAGGGAAGGAAAAATCCATAAGTTCTCAAAACTTCACCCCTCGTAAAGGCCACATGGTTTCAGCCTAGGGAAGAGTTAACTTTCTGGCCACTGGAGACAGCGTCCAGCCCGCAGGAGCTGCCCAGCCAATGGCACTCCGTGCTGATGATGTCATGCTCCTCCTGCGCCTCCTATTGGGGACTGGACAGCCAATCCAGCTCGCGGCTTGGGCAGAGGAGCCGCTGAGGCTGAGCGGGGGCAGCCGGGGAGGGGGAGGGGGAGGGGAAGGCGAGCCGACCGCCAGAGCTGCTTCTGCCCCATCCCTCTCTCCAGTCCCCCTGCGCCTTCCGATAGGACCCTGGGGACCACCCCACACTCGGACAAACAAGGCAGAGCAGCTTTGGTCCAGAGGAGAGGCTGGGGGCTCCCACTGCCACCTAGAGAAAACATTCAGCCTGCCCACCGGGCACACAGGGAACAGGGTGGCTGGGGCGAGGGGCCAGCCTCCAGCGAGACGCACACACTCCTACACCTCCCCAAGCACGGACAGGGATAGGGAAAGCGGCAGCTTTCTTGGACGCACCCTCCCTCCTCCACCCCCGACTCTCTTCTGCCTTACCTGCCTGCCGACCGGAGGTCTGTTTCCAATCTGCTGCCCATAACGGCCCCGTCTACTCCTCTGGGCTCTCTGTGGGCAGGAGGAACAGGCAGGAAGAGCTGTGGGCAGCGCCCAGGCCCAGACCCCCCCTCTCCTGCAGGACCTAGCCATGGTGGGCTGCGGGGCTGGGAGCTTCAGCCAGAGTCTTTGAAGAGGTGCAAACTCTCCCTGCTCTGAGGGGAAGCCTCTCAGGGACTCCCTGCAAATCCACCCCCCACCCCAAAGCCTCCCAGGAGGTCCAGGTAGCTCGGGCCCACCTTCAACTTGGCTCTGGCCGCGCACAGTAGTTTGTCCCCCCCCCCCCCGCCCCCCACCCAAGCCCGCGGCCCAGTCAGTTTCTCACGGTTGGACCCGGTTGGCGAATCGGCGGCGCCAGAGCATGGCCAAGGTGCTGAGCAGTAAGAGGGTGGTGCACATGGCTCAGCAGCCCCATCCCCTCCCAGACAAGGTCTGTAGAAGAAGGCCACAATGGCCCTGCCCGCTCTCACAAGCCACTGCTGTCCGTCCTGAGGTTCCTGCCTACACTGGATTAGGAAGCTCAAGCTGATTATTGGAGTCAGCAGATCCGACCTTGTGCAGACTGATTAACCTCGCTCGGCCCAGGTTGTCTGCCGCAGTGGCAGGGTAAAGCAAGCTGTCCGTTCTGGATGTCGATGTGACTGAGACCTGGGCCCAACCCTCAAGGGGCTTCTAGTCTAGACACATGCCCTGGCCAGTTACATAAATGACCACAATAGAGAGACGTAGGTGATGGAAGGCACCTGCAGAGCTTCAGGGAATGCCCAATTGGAAGAGGAGCTGGGGGCATCAGAATTTGCAGGCTCTCAAGGAAGGTTGGGCCCCCGGCTGGAAGATTCTGCTGGGGGCTGCAGACATGAAAGCACAGGGCATGTTCCAGCAACTGGAAGTTGAGTGTCAGCAGAACAATGATGTCATGGGGAGGCATCGGGAGGGGAGGAAGGGAGAAGAATATTAGATGATGAAGCCAGAAAGACAAGGGAGGCCAGGGAGTGAAGGGCTGGTTAAGCGGTTCAGTTCTCCCCTCTGGACAATCCTCTCCAAATGTTACTGATGACACACCCCCTTCTTTAAAAGAGGGAATTTAAGTATGCATTGTGAAATAGGTATATGTATCCACTTAGACATTATATACTATACTACTGGGCAAACACAGTCCTGCACCACGAACACACATAAGACTTGTAAAGGATGAGATGAAACTAAATAGAAATAAGATTTCTCCTGCTCGCTTTCCCAGTGGAAACCTCCTGGGCAGCTGCCTGGAAGGGCACCACACTGGCATTGGGTGTCCTATCAGAGGGCTTCAGGGAGGTGGCCAGGTGCAGAGTGCTCTGTCCTGGCCTAGGCAGCCTGTGGAGCAGACATGGGTCTGAGCATCCACCCTCTTCCGTCCCTTTCCAAAATCCCCAGAAGAAGGCACTAGATTTTCCTTCCCTCAAAGGAGATGGAGGCAACGTCAAAGAGGCTCCTGCCCAGGATTCCAGGGAGGTACCTGAACCCTGAGCTCCAAGGAGGGCCAGAGCTGGGGCTCCAGCTGGGCTCTCTACTTTGAAATATGATTTTCAACATACCTAAACCAAAGCTGAAGAGGAGAGCCAACCTCTTCTAATACTCACAGTGGGACCCAAAGTCTTGAGAAGGGTGGGGTCACCAGGGAGCGCGCTTTAGGGGGAACTCGGGCTGGGGCTGGGAGTCAGAGGTGGGACCCGGCCATCCCAGGTCTGAACAGTTACTTGCAGGGTGGGGACCCTCTGGCTCTGAGGTCCAGCCCCCACCTCCGGTCCTGTGGCGCTTAGAGCTCACAGAGCAGGACCACCAGCACAAGGATTTGTCTCCTCCATTCGCAGAACCGCTGCCTAGTCTCAGCCTTGGCAGCTGAGATGTCTCCAGGGCCTGGGCCTCCCCAAGATTTCTTGAACCTTCCCCCCAGTACCTCCTTGCCCGGCCGGCTGCCTTTCTTGTGGACTTTCCTCCACCAGGGCCGGAATTCGGGGTAGCGCCTGTTTTTTGCTTGTGTGTGTCATTAATAAGCCACCCAGGGACTTTTTTTTCCCGAGGCCATGTGCACGTACGGGGGGGCGGGGGGGTTGCTGGCCGGAAGGAAAGGGGACCGCAGGCCTCCCGCGCTGAAGTTCGACAGCCGTCCCCCATCCCCGCAGCGGGGGATTCCAATACGGAATTGGAGCAGGGAAGCGACCCCAGTCCTAAACCCTCCGGAGCCTGGGGTCGGGAGCTCTGGGAGTGGCGCCGCGGCCCCCAGTGGCTGGCTAGGGAGAAGCCCGGAGTGAGCGTGAGCTCCGCTGGGACCCCCGCGCCGCCGGAGGGGCTGCGTCCGCCCCCTCGGGCGGGCGGCCACGCCGCAAACGCCTGGGAGTGTTTGACTTTGACTCAGTTCCCCGCCGCGTGAAGGGTGCACACACGCGCACGGCCCGACACCGCCCGCAGCGTGAGCCGGGACACCGTGCCCCCCGACCCGCGCCCGCCCGGGGCGCACTCCTGCGCGGCCGGCACAGCCCGGCGCCGCGTGACCGTCCCCTCCCCCCGAAGCCCCCCCAGCACTCCCACCACACCTACGCCCCAGCCCCGCCCGGCGGTCAAGGTCCGTGGTGGCCTCGCGGGCGCCAGCCGCGTCGCCCCCCCCCCCGCCCCGCCCAGCCTTCACCTTGCCGGAATTGGCTCACCGACGCGGGGTTGGGGGTTTGGGGCGGCTTTATTTTTTTAAACATTTTTCCAGCAGACCACATCCCCGCCCCCCGCTCGCGGTCCCCCGCCCCCCGCACATATACCCTGCACACACACACACACAGACACACACACACCCGGCGCGCACAGACACGCTCCCTCCCTCCGGCGCGCTCTACCCCTCACTCGCCAGCCCGCCCGCCGCGCACGCAGCCGGCCCCGGCTCCCCGCGCCCCGCGCCCCGCGCCCCGCGCCCCGCCGCCGCCGAGCGAAGCCGGGCTGGGCTTGGAGCTGCTCATGGAGAAAGTGCCGGGCGAGATGGAGATTGAGCGCAGGGAGCGGAGCGAGGAGCTGTCCGAGGCGGAGAGGAAGGCGGTGCAGGCTACGTGGGCCCGGCTCTATGCCAACTGCGAGGACGTGGGGGTGGCCATCCTGGTGAGGTAGGTGTCACTCCGGCCCGGCCGAGGCCGGGGGAGGGAGGGCGGCAGCGGCTCCGGGCAGGGGCGGGATCGGCCCGGGTCCGAGCTCCGGCGCCACCTCTCCAGCTGAAATTGGGGCCGGGCCTGCCCGGGTGCAGGCAGTGTGGGGCGCCTTGGGGCGGGCGAAGCCCTGGCTGAGCCGGTCCTGGCTCTGGGCGTGGGGCTAGGAACTAAGAGCCAGACGCAGAAGGAGGACACCTCGGTCCCTCTCCTCTCCCGGGCCTCAGAACTCCTGGCTGGGCCAGGCATGCCTTCTTCACCAGCGACCCCAACCACCCAACCCAGCTCCCACAGACACACATTTCGATTTGTGTGGTTCAGCTGGGGACTCCCCATTTTAGAGGCAGGAAGACTGAGGCTCAGCCGAGAAGAGGGACAAAGAGGAGCAGACCCCTCTCCAGCTCAGCCCCTTTCTGTGTTCAAAGCCTCTTGGAAGGACAGAGCAAAGAGCCAGAGAATAGAGGTCAGAAGGAGTAGGACACTAGGGTCCGGCTTTCCCAGCTGGCCCCTTCCTGCTCCTAGGGGGTGGGCGGACAGGGAGCTCCCAGGTGAGGCACAGGTGAGTGGAGAAGTGAAGGGTCCCTAGGGTACCGTGCCTGCTGAGCTGAGGAGGGAAAGGAAGAAGTGTCAGGAGTCAGGACCCCACCCTGGAATGACCACTTGAGGAGGAAAGGCCATGTGTCTTGGGCTCAGGGGTTACTCAGGTACCACAAGCCCCCAAAGTAACACTTATTTGCACACCACACACTGGTGGACACATACCGTTGCTCTATAGTTAATGTCCCCACCCCACACAAGCTAGTAACAGACTACAGCCACGGAATGATGCTCTCTTCCCACACATGCTGGTCCCTGGGGCCCCAGACCCACATTCACGCTCAACCCTCTGTCCGAGGCAGAGGGAAACGGCCAGATCTGGGACAGAGCAGGGCAGCCTTATTCTTTGGAGATGGGGTAAGCCCTTGTTTGTGGAAGGGAGAGTTGAAATGCATGCCTGTCTCCCAGTCCTGGCTCCTCTGTCTCCCTGACTCTCTCTGCCTTCTGCCTCCCCTAAGCCTGGGACCTACCCAGCTCCATATTGATATGCCCTGATTCCAACTTGGAAACAAATTTTGGAGGAAGAAGAGCAAGAGGCACTCTTGAGTTGGAGGAGAATTCCTGAGGAAGGCATCTCTTTGGGCAGCCCTGAGACCCAGAAACGGGGTGGGGGGGGCGATGGTGGGGAGGCTACAAGGGGGTTTCAGATCCCAAAGCCATCAGACATTCTGAGACACAGACCTACACGTGGGAGCACCCACACAAGCACACGGTGGGTAGTGGAGTCACAGATGTGCCAGACCGCTGCCCCGGAGGGCGGCTCTTCGCTGTGTGTGTCGCCACACGCGAGCCCACCAGGCCTTAGGATGCACCCCAGTGTGCACATGGGTCACCAAGAGGAAAGGAGGTGGAGTCCTTAGGGCCTTGGAGATTTGCTGTCCCGACACCCTGCCATTTGCCAGGGAGGACGTGGAGGGGACGTGTCCAAGGTGCAGCTCCTGGGGTACCACCCAGCCTCCCCGGGGAATGGGGGTGCAGAGGAAGGAACTGAACACTATGGCCAGGGCTCTTTCTTGAGAGTCTAATATTCTGACAAGATCTTTCTCTCTGTGCCCCTGCAATTCCCCATTCCTGAATCTTAGGGAGGCTGGGTTTGGGTGGGTGGGGCGGGGTGGGGGGGCATTTACCAATGTGCTCAGTGCTCAGTGAAGGTCCACAATTAATCTGAGAAGGCCTGAGATAGCAGTTAGATCTAGCCTGCTGGTCAGCCCAGGCCACACTCCACCTGACCCACCTCTGTGTTGATGGGAGCCCAACGCTGGCTCAGCAACTCCCTGCCAGACCCAGGCCCCACCAGCCTGCCCCTCCTGGGTCTCTTCCTGCTCCCTGCCCCCTGACCTGCCAGGTGGGGGAGGCTTGGTTAAAGGGAGGAAAGGGCAAGATCAATAAGCTTGTCGGGTGTCCCAAAGGCCCCTCCCCAGATCCCGTGCACCTCAGTTCTGTCACACCCCCCTCCCCAATTTCACACATATCCACAGGGACAGGCCCCAGTGAGAGCCTGAGACACTAGTCCTCCGGCCCATTGCTCTCGGGTCCTCCCTCCCTGCTGGACTAAAGCCAGCCGCACCCCCGTGCTCTACTCCCCACCCCCCCCCCAGGAGTTCGCAGCCAGGAAGGTGGTGGCGGTGGTGGAGAAGCTGTCTTTGGGTCTGAGCCAGACCCCACACCTGCACTCCAACTGAGAGGGAACACCCATGCTCTGGGAAGCCTCCCCTCCCGGTTGTAACTCTGCCGCCTTCCCCTCCTTGCACTCAGACGAGCCTATTTCAGGCTCTGCTGGAAGCCCAGATGCCTCTGGGAGCTGAGAAACTCCCCAAGGCTGGCTGCTGAGGTTTCTCCCCGGCAGACAGCACAGGCCTGGACTGGGAGGGTCGAGAGAGTGCCTGCGGAGGGGCCGGGGATAGAGGCCAGGATGAAGGAGCAGAGCATGCGGCCCCAGACTCCCCTGGTGCAGCAGTGGGGCTCCCTGGGACCGTCACTCCTCAGGGCCATCACCTGGCCCCGGGGTGTTGGGGCAGGAGGCTCACTGGGTCCCAGGCCCCTGTCTCCCTGGCATAGCAGTCTCTCCGAGGCAGGATGGGGTGGGTAGAGTCTCTCCTTCCTGGCCCTGCCACCCACTTTGCTGGGCAACCTGGGGCATCGATTCCTACAGCAGAACATGGGGATAAAAACAGTGCCAATGTCAGGAGGCTATTGCAGGATTAATGAAACAATCTAGTAAGTGCTCAGTAAGTCTGCCCTGTTAGCTCCTCATCAGTAAAATGAATATAATGCCTGCTTGGTGGTGGCAATTAAATTAAAGAACAGGTGGAGATGTTTTGCACGTGACAACGCACCAGGCAAACAGCGATCATTATTTTTAGGGCAATGTGAAATGCCCAAAGCCTAAGATACTCATTTAAGTCCAGATTGGGTTCTTCACATTTGTCCTTCATGCTGTGCCTCTCCAGAAAAATCCACTGTCTTTTCAGACTCATTGCCTCATTTGTCCTCACCAGTATATCTGTGAAGTATCGGGCGGGAGGAACTCCTCTCACACTTGTGCAGAAAAGAGGTTGTGAAGTGGTTTGCCCAAGGTCACCCTTGGTCTCCACATGGACCGTGTCCTGGTCACTCCCCCTGCCAGCAAGCAGCTTTGTCCCCTGAAGAGATGGCCCCAGCCAGATGCTCTTTCTGCATCTGTTCCAGCTCTCTGGCCAAAGGGCTGATTTGGCAGATTATCAGCTTTCTCTGATCACAAAAGGGGACACTTCAGAGTTGTGACACCACCGGACAAAACAGGTTGTCCCAAGACATTCCATACACGTTCAGAAGTTCCGATCGAGTCTCCGCGTGTACCTCCCCCAACGTCCAGCTCTGGCTGGGAGAGGGGATGCAGAGGTCGTCAGCGTCATCCTGCAGACCACAGGGCCCTCGACTGAGGTGATGGGTCAGAGGGTGTGTGAGAGCCACAGGCCCTGCCCTTGGGTTGTGGGACCCAGTCCAACAGGCAGAAAGGGAAGAAGCCGTAGAAGGTGTCGGGAGAAACCCTAATGGCCTTAAGGGGAAAACAGTCACCCCGGGCAAGCCTGGGCACTTGGGGGAGGCCAGTCCAATGTGAGAAAGAGTGAGGAAGACATCCCACCTACAGTGTGGAAAGGCTGGCCGGCCCAAGGAGTGCTTTACCAGCAGCTGGAGGGGGCTGGAGGAAGGTGGCTGGGTTGGGACAGTTTGTTGGAAGCCTGGAATCCCAGGTTAAGGATTTTGACTTTGTCCGGTAGGCAATGGGGAGCCACTGAGTGTTTTTTTGTTTTTGTTTTTGTTTTTTTTCACTGAATGTTCTTGAGCACAAGAGTGACCTAACAAAAGTGATATTTGGGGCGGGGGGGAATTAGACAATCTCAGGTAAACTGGAGAGGCAGGGAGAGAGCTAAAAAGACGTGGGATCTGCCACAGGATGTGCCAAGGCTTCTTGGAGAAGCATGATGTGCAGATGTAAAGTAATGACGGAACCACACTAGGAGGGTAAGACTAGTCCGTAGCTCTAATTAAATTAGCCAATCAATATGTGCTACAGGCTGAGGAGGAAAGCAGGTCGTGAGGAGGGAACAGACGAGCTGGCAGGAGGACTGAGTCGCATTTCTTCCCTCCGTGGACTGGGTGACCTGAGCTAGGTCACTCGGGCTTTACTTTGTCTGCAAAGAGAGCTCTAACTTGATCTCAATAAAGGCTGGCATTTACTGAGCACCCCGCGTTCACACTGTGCTGAGGACTCCACCCGTGGTTTCTCAGTTCATCCTCATAGCAAACCAGGAACAACGATGCCCATTGCATGGAGGAGGACACTGAGCCTCGGAAAAGTAAAGTCACTTGCCCAAGGTCACGCTGGCCCGAGATTCCAGAACTAGAACTCTTACCCTCTCTGCTGGGACTGGAGCCAGCCTTGAAGGGTGTGTCGGGTTTGGAAAGGAGGCCAGAGCAAGAAAGACAGAGGCTTGGGGGACAGAGCTGACAGTATGCAAGTCTGGCGGATGGAAATGGCCAGGACCTGGGGGGGGGGGGGTTGGGGGAGGTGCACGTACACCAGCTCGGCCAGAGGGAGGGTCTGCATCTGAGGGACAGCTGCACAAGGTGGTGAAAACACTTTCGGGTCCTGCCCCTCCTACCCCGCACGCCCATCATCCTGGCCACCTCGGGGTGGGGCCATGGCAGCCCCTACTTCAGCGCTCACCCCCCCTCCCACCAGGTTCTTTGTGAACTTCCCGTCGGCCAAGCAGTACTTCAGCCAGTTCAAGCACATGACCGAGCCCCTGGAGATGGAGAAGAGCCCCCAGCTGCGGAAACACGCCTGCCGGGTCATGGGGGCCCTCAACACCGTGGTGGAAAACCTGCACGACCCCGAGAAGGTATCCTCTGTGCTCGCCCTTGTGGGCAAAGCCCACGCCCTCAAGCACAAGGTGGAGCCCATGTACTTCAAGGTACGTGGCTGGGTGGGCGTGGCCAGTGCACCACCCCACCTGCTCTGCTCTGGGAGCTCCTGGGGCAACAGCCGGTGACCACTGGACAGCCCAGCCTCTTCCCCCAGCGTGGCTGTGACAGGGAGGGGCGGCAGGATCGGGTCTCAAAGGTGCCTGGCTCCCAAGCTGCCAGGCTGTCATGTCGTCAATGATCCCCTTGGCCAAACTCTGGATAGAAGGGGTGCTGGGGTTCCTGGGGGCTTGGGGGGGGTGCAGGGCACCCAGGCATTTACTTTCCCCTCCTCCCTTTGCTCCCAGATCCTCTCTGGGGTGATTCTGGAGGTGATCGCCGAGGAATTTGCCAATGACTTCCCACCGGAGACGCAGAGAGCCTGGGCCAAGCTGCGTGGCCTCATCTACAGCCACGTGACCGCTGCCTACAAGGAAGTGGGCTGGGTACAGCAGGTCCCCAACGCCACCACGTGAGGAGGGTTGAGGGTGGGCCGGGCAGCCTCCCTGCCGTGTCCTCCCCTGCCCCCTGATCTCCCATCTCTCCTGGGCACAGGAGCTGACTGCTGGGGCAGGAACACTTCCGGGACGCTGGGTCTGGGGTCTGACACATTTAAGAACAGGCATGATGGGAAAGGGCTCGGCCCCTACTACGGGCTGGTCGGAGCAGTGAGCCCTGAACAAATTCTCCTCCTCTAGGACAAGAGAGCACTCAGAGACCCCCAAGATCAAGGCCGCCCAGGGCAGCTCTAAAAGGTTCCCGGCGGGAAGGCTAGCTCATCGGGCCCAGAGGCAGGCCAGGCTAAGTCCGACCACTTCCTCCCTGGGTACCAATCACATGGGGCTGTTTTTCAGCTCATGCTGACCAGTGCTCCGTCCTGCCTCTGCCTCGATAGGGCTGGAGCCAGGAGAATCACGAGGATGTGTGCCCACAGACGCACGTGCCCAAGCCCACGAGGGGCCTGCGTGGGTATCACCACCATGCACACCGTCAGCGGTGTTTACTTCTAGGCTGACCCTGGAGGCCAGGTTCCCAGTTCTGGGGTGAGGGCCGGGGAGATGGGCTTGAGGAGGGTGGCCAGCCTCAGTGACTCCAGCTGACTCGGGGCAGGAGGGGAGGGCTGGCCCCCAGACATGGTGGCTGGGAACACTCCGGCCTGCCTGGGCCCCCAAGGGGCAGGCAGCTCTGGGAGCTCAATGGTGGGGCGGAGGCAGAGCTGGAGTAGGAAGGAGGGAGAAGAGCGTAGGCGGGAATGGGAAGCAGGGGTCAGCCAGCGGCCCAGGACACGCGTTGTAGAGAAACATTCCCAGCAGTTTCCCATGGAAAAGGCGCGTCTCCTCCCTGGGCTCCAAGCTGGCCCACGGAGCCTGCCGGGACCTCCTGCTCGCAAGGCCTCCAGGCCCAGCTCTGGAGGAGGTCCCCTGAGAGCGACCTTGGGAGGCCAGGCCTCCTGACCTTCCTGCTGCTGACCACACCGGCCCCAGCTTGCTCCAGCTCCCTTCCCCCACGGCGGCACCACCCCAGGAGAGTAGAAACCTCAGGAACTTCTGGCTACAGCCAGGCAGCGACTCCAGATGTGCACAGCTGGGCCCTGGCCTGCCCCAGATCCCCGGGGGCTGGGGCGGGGGGGACGGGAAGCCGGCAGAAGATCTTTACCTGCCAGAGGAGGGGCTGGTAGAGCCCGGAGAGCAGCCGGAAGCAGACAGAGGGGCCAGGGAGGGTCTGTGGGGGGAAGGGGCTTGCCCTCCCACGCCTCTCCCCAGGCCGGCTCAGCTCCGGCTGCCAGAGATGAGTTTGTTTACAGCCAGGAGACAAGACTTCCTGCTTCTAGAGAAAAGGGCTTTTTTACAGGGGCCTAGAGGGACTGGAGAGGGAGAAGGAGAGAGCTGGCCAGTGTGAGTCCCAGTGAATCAGAAACACATGGACGGCGTTTCCCGACACGAAGCCCTGTCCCCTCCCCTGTCTTGCCCCAGCTAGACCCGTGGGACTTACATCTCACCAAATCCCAAACATTAAGAAACCACCAGAATCTCAGGCTGCCCATTTCTGCTCCTCATGGAGTGAATGGATGGGCTATTGTGGGGACTGGCTGGAGCCCTGCATCCATCTGGGCCTGGGCACCTCAAATTTGGGTCTCCCCCCACACCCACCAGCCGTGAAGTCGTGGGGATTGTCCCCTCGTCCCTTTGCACTTTCACCCCCCCACCCCGGTCTCCTGAGGGCACGGGTATGGGCCCCGAGAAGGCGTGTCTCCTTGGGCGTGGGGCCTACAGACCCAACCTACTGCTAAGGTCCAAATGGGTTCAGATGGTGGGAGGGAGTTACAGAGCAGAGTTCTAGAAGGCCTCGGTCCAGCTTCTCTTATCAGGGAAGCAGTAGTGGGCCAGATGCCACTGTTTATTGAACTGTCTCTGCTTAAGGGTGTGTGTGCATTTTTTGTGGTGGGTGGGGGAGTCAGGAGGTTGGGGGGCATGGTGGTGAGTGTAAAGGGGCTGCGTGTGCAGAGAATGCCTATGGGTCGCAAGAAAGGTACCCAGACAGGCCAACCAGAGAGGACACGGGTCTCAGAATTAACAGGAGAAGAGCTGATGTTTGAAAGGTTCTTTGTGGTTTGTGAAATGTGTTCACACAGTTGATGTTACTCCGTTCTCATAGAGGTAAGCACGGCAGACGTTATTCACATGTTGGAGAGAAAGATCTGGGGTTCAGGTGGGCCACCTGATTTGTCTGAGGTCACGCAGCAAGTTTCTGGCCAAAGGGGGCCAGAACTTGGGTCTGGTGGGTTGCTTCGGGCTGCAGCAGGCTGGCTGTCCTGGCAGATCGTGTCCTGCCTTGCCGTCGTCCCCTGACCCCTCTCCCCTGACCCCCTTGTTCCCTGGCCCCCCTCCGTGCCCCCTGTAACCTCTTATCTCCATCTCCTATCTCGTCCACAGCCCACCGGCCACGCTGCCCTCTTCGGGGCCATAGGACCCCCTCTTCCCTCCCCCTCCCAGGCAGCACCTTGAGCAGAAGGCCGAGTTCTGAAGACCCTCCTTGGCCCTCCATTCCTGGGTGCCAAGGAAGCTGGAGGAATCCCTGACTCATCTTCCCGGAAAGAGGCAGCCTCTGTTGTGGCCACAGTCCCCACTGGAGCCGCCGGGAGGTGGCGCTGGCTGTGGGGATGCGGACCCCAGCTCAGCGGCCTGTGGGGGTGGGGGAACGCTTCCTCCTTGAAGAGCTGGGCCCACTCTTCTTAGCTTTTCTACTTTCTGTCAGAGACCTAGCTGAGCAGCTGACAGGGGTCCGGGGCAGGTCTGAGTCTCTCCGGGAATAAGGCAGCCCCGTTTCTATCTGCCCGACCAGCATGCAGGTCCCCACATCACCTATCTAGAGCATCATGCACACTCATCTACCATATATACAGATATATTCTATATACAATCTCTATATAAAATATATATATATACATACATATCTATACTGTGTATCTACGGGGCCCAGAGGCACATATGAAGCCTTGGTTTTGCCCATCTGCGTGTGGGGCAGGGAGGAGTCCTGGTCATGCTTCTGGGCAGAGGACAGAGTGTTCTGGCAGAGACAGGGGTCCCATCTCAGCACAGAGAGAATCTACGCCTGTGGGCAGGGTGGGAGTGACTCAAGGGCCTGGGTGGGCAGGGCGGGGGTGATCCGGCTGGCCAGCAGAGTCCAGCCCTTTCTCCAACCAGCTCCGCACATTCCTGCTTTCCACTTCTAGGTAAAAAGGATTTGGCTTTCCCCCTCTCCCCCCGCCCCAGAAAGGATGTGGCTCCCTGACTTGCTCCAGCATGGGCAAGGGCAGACCGAGGGGCCAGCAGTATGGGACAGGAGGACCCCCCACCGGGGGAGGGGCCCTGGTGCAGAAACCTCGAATGCCAGCCCCATCTGCCTTTGCTGCTAGGAGCCCAGCGGGAGTGGGGCTCCACGCTGCTGTCGGTGATGACAGGCCAGATGCCTCCGTCCCATCCTGCAGCTCTGCGGGCCGAGGGCCTTCCCTCCCTGCCCCCTGGCTGCTGGCTGCCGGTCGGTCCTGTCCACCCATCGGGGTCAGAGTTGCTGGGGAACCCCCCCGTGTGTGCCCCTCGGTCACGTGTGCCATCCGCAAGGATGTCTGGTTACTGTGGCTTCTGTGCCGTGTCCCCTCCTGTCCCATCCTCATGCAGCCATGCGTGTAACTGCCTGTCCTTTTGTAGTTTCTGATGTTTGTAACCAGACCCAGCCGTGTCATTAAACAGACTCCCTCTTCCCGCGTCTGCGCCGCTCATTCTGTCTTTTCCTGCCCACTGCCACTCGCCTCTGCCTCCGCTCCTCAGCTCGGGGCTCGGGCCTTTTCTTGAGAACCACCCAAGGGCCCCCTCCCCTGTGCCTCAGCCGTGGGTCTGCGGAGTTGGGGCTCACACCCGGGGTGGACGCCCCGAACCGTGTAATCAGAAGCACGGGCTGGAGACTGGAAGCGGGGCTGTGGAGGGCCAGGAAGGGTGTCTGTGCTTGTTTTTAAAAAGTCGAGGGGCTTTTAATCTTTTGTTCTGGAAATCTCCTCCCTGGGAGAGAGCCAAGGATTGGGCCCCCACCTGCCCGAGGTGAGCACTGCGCATCCCACGGGGGGGGGGGGGGGGGTGTGTGTGTGCAGGGAACAAAGTTCCCAGAAGTGCCGGCCGAGGGTGTTTGAGAAAGGAACTCTGCTTATACCATTGGAAACCTCTAGCACCTTCTCTGAGCTCTCAGCTCCCAGACCCCCTTCCCAAGCCCTGGATCCCGCACCCCACAGCCTCAGGCCGGCCTGTCCCGCCCCACGCATGATGGAGGCAACCGCCAGAGCAGCAACTCCCCAAGGAGGGACCAAGAGGTCATCGCCCCTGGGTGGGCTGCAGGAGAAGCAGGAAGCAGCCTCCAGCCGCCCTTGGGAGGGCTCCTGGCTGCCTGGGAAGATTCAGCTGATGTATCACTTCTCGGCCTTTTGGCTAAGATCAAGTGAAGATTCAGCTGACGTTCAGGAAGTCTTGTCTCCCAGACCGTGAACTCCTCGAATGCAGGCTACACCTTCATCTTCTGGGCCTGGCACAGCAGAGGTGCTCAATAGAAGTCCAAAGAATAAATGAATACCACTCATAGAAAGCAAGACCAGTGCATGGGGCCAAGAGTGAGCTGTGTGAATGAGGCAGAAGTGTGGGGTGGAGAGGGCAGCAATGGGCAAGGCCTTTCCAGGGAGGCGGTGCTGCCGGGCAGGGTGCTGCACTCTGGAGCCAGACTGCCTCCTAATGCTGTGTGACTTTGGGCAAGTCACTTAGCCTTTCTGAGCTGCGTGGTCACCTCTGATTTAAAATAGGAGTGAAAAATAAAATAAAATAAAATAAAATAAAATAAAATAAAATAAAATAGGAGTGCACAAGGCAGGTACCTGGAGGAGGAGGATGTAAACCAGCCACAGTACTGGGGACGTGGGCATGCTCAGGACAGGGTGACTTGACTATCAGACCATCGGAAGCAGCAAATGGAAGGAGGAGAGAGGGTGGGCTGGCCAAGACCAGTCTTGAGAGGAAAGGGGAAGGCAGTGAATAAAAGAGGGAAATCGCAGGAAGCAGAGCAAAGGACAGGGAGATCCTGGGCTTGATGGCCCCTGGTGAGCTCAGGCTGAACCGGAGCCAGAGGGCTGGGGACTGCAGGAGCTGTGAGAGGAAAGGGGGCCTCTCTGCACAGGGTGGGGAAGAGCCTCTGGGAAGAAAGACTCCCCTCCTTCACTTCAGTTGGCGTAAGTGGGAAGGAGCCTCTGAACCAGGCAAAACTGGAATCATTCAGGAATGTGGCCCTTGAGAAAGTTTATCTCCTCTCCCCACCCCCTTGACATGGGACACGGGCAATTAGCGACTCACCCTAGACCTGGGCTAGAGATGCTGCTGCGTAGGGGTGGGGTGGGGGAGGGACAAGTCCAACCATGGCCAGCTGGGCAGGGCCCAGGTGTCCCCAGTAGGCTGTCCCCTGGGTAGGGGAGCCAGGTCTGGGCTTTTGTGCTCTACACTCAGGGATAGCCTTGTCGCTTAAGAGCTAAGCAACTGGGCCAGCTCCCCCTGGCTTGCTCGGGCTGTGAGTGATGGGGTGACAGGAAGGGGGGTTGCCCAGGCTGCATCTCCTTCCCCACCAAGCGGTCCTGGCCACGCAGCCCCACAGCGCCCCCTGCTGGCCGCTGGGCGGGACCCTCACTGGGAGGCGGCGACCTTCCCTTCCTCCTTCCCTTACCTGTGGGCCCACCTTCCTCCCTCGCTTTAAAAGACGTATCCTGAGGCACAAAGGAAAAATGTGAACCCCCATACCTATTTATGCAGATATCCTCCCATATTCTGAGCCAGGTGGAAAAAGTTAATAAATGCTCTATTAAAAAACAGACGAGAGATAAAGCACCCCGGGGTGCCCAGATTGTTGGCTCTTCTTTGTCAACACCTACAAACTCACTCATTTCTGGTGGCTCCGGGTATCCCTCAGCTTGTGGCCACACGGCCTTCTGTGTGTCGGCCTAAACCCAAGATGATCTCATCTCGAGATCTTTAACATCTGCAAAGGCCGTTTCTCCAATAAGGCAGGTTCCTGGGCTCCATGAATCTGGAGGCCTCCACTTAGCCCGCTACACCCGTAAGGGGAGGAAAGAGCAAGGGAACAAGCAGGGACCCACCTGCTCCTCCTCCTATAAGCCAGACACTTGCGGGGCCCTGCAGGTCTGGCCGGGCCCTGCTCCAGGAATTGTCCATCCTGGCGGGGAGGAAGAACTTGGTAATGAATGTGTGAACAGTGGGGTAATTTCAGACCAGTGAGGACAGAGTCTTGGGGGCAGGAGAGAGCTCCTCTAGAAAGGCCTCACCTATTTTCCTCCAACACCCTCAGAAATGCACCTCATAACCTCATTTCATGACCCATTTTATAACTGGATGCAGTTAACAACTCGCCCACAGTCACAGGGCAAAGCAGGAACCCCAGGCTGACCCCAAAGTCTGAGCACCGCCCCCCCACCCCAACTCCCATCATTAGCAGAGAGATGCAGAGTGAAGCACCCAGAGCAGGAAAAAAAAAAAAACATCACCCCTGGCCTGGCCTCCTAGCCACTCTCCTGCTTTCATAGTCTGTCTCCACCCAGCACCAGGCAATGCTTTCTCCAGTCTTGTCGGCCCCAGTGCAGACCTTCCAACGGCTGCCAGGTCCCAATAGCCCTCTGGGGTCTAGAAGGCCCTATAAAAGGAGTAGCTAATAACAGGGGAAGTTAATGAAGTCAAGAAGGGATCTGGGATCTGAGACTGTTGGGAGAGGTGGGACGGCCCCACAGAGCTTCAGAGAGACAATGTGTCCACAGACCTAATGTTCTGTTTCTCATTCCTGAACCAAGATCTGGGCTGATGGTGGGGGCCCAGGTGTTCCAAGCTCGGGAGGAGCGGTGGGATCCAGACTGTGCATTTACTTCTACATCCCCTTGGTCATGGAAAAGACTTTGGGAGCCTGAGGGAGCAAAGCTCCTCCGAAGAGCTTTTGTGGGGCACCTGGGTGTCTCAGTCAGTTAAGCATCTGCCTTTGGTTCAGACCATGATCCCAGGGTCCTGGGACTGAGCCCCAAGTCAGGCTCCCTGCTAGGTGGGAAGCCTGCTTCTCCTTCTCCTTCTGCCCCTCAATCGTGCTCTCTCCCATATAAATAAACAAAATCTTAAAAAGAAAAGAGAAGAAAAACAACAGCTTTTGCATTTCTCAAAACAGAGGGAGGGGCCACCATTTCAGACTCGCATCAGGAGACTCTTGCTGGGGGCGCCTGGGTGGCTCAGTCGTTAAGTGTCTGCCTTCAGCTCAGGTCATGATCCCAGGGTCCTGGGATCGAGCCCCACATCGAGCCCCACATCGGGCTCCCTGCTCAGCAGGGGAATCTGCTTCTCCCTCTCCCTCCCTCCCCGCTTGTTCTCTCTCTCTCTGTCTCTCAAATAAATAAATAAAATCTTAAAAAAAAAAGAAATTCAGACATATACAGAAAGCATTTGGAGAATGCCTGGTGTTCATGGGGCATCTTGAAACAATTTATGCAAATGGAGTCCTAAGAAATAACGGCGGACACATATATGGCATTATCTCCTCTGCTCACATACACACTCCCTTGTCCCATTGGTTCACTTACAAAATACAAGCTCAAAGATAAGAGTATTAGACAAATAGACAGCAGAGCATTAAATCTGGTACAGACCCCTTCTGGGGCACCTGGCTGGCTCTGTTGGTTGAACACACAACTCTTGGTCTCAGGGTTGTAAGTTCAAGTCCCACGCCAGGTGTAGAGATGACTTAAAAATTAAAAAATAAAATAAAATAAAAAGAGCCCTTCTGAGCACAGGGCTCTCTGCTGCTGTCCAGGTCACGTGCCCATGAAGCTGGCCCTGCCTCTGGACAACAGCCTCTGGACAATAGCCACTGGGGGACCGAACCCACCAATGAGCTTGGAAGTGGATCATCCCCTAGCCAGGCTTGAGATGCCCACAGGCCCCGCTAACACCTGGATGATAGCCTCACAAGATACCCTGAGCCAAAGAACCCAGCTGAGCCACACCTGGGCTCCTGAGCCACAGAAACTGTGAGATAATAGTGTGTGTTGTTTTAAGCAGCTAAGGCTGGGGGGACTTGCTAGGGCAGCTGATACTTTTCTGTAAAGCAGAGCTTTCCTTCCCCCAAAGTGGGGCTATTTGGTTACTTTCAAACACTGTTGCTACTGAAAAGATAGATGGATAGATGCTTGAGATTTTCCCTTGATTCACTTTTTTTTTTTAAGTCATCTCTCCACCCAGCGTGGTGCTTGAACTCACAACCCCGAGACCAAGAGTCACACGTTCTACAGACTGAGCCAGTCAGGCGCCCCAACACCAGTTTTCAAAGTAAGATATTGGTTTAATAAATGCCCCACTGGGGGGTCCCAAGAGTTTCTCTGATTTCTTCTGCTGAAGTTTCTTAGGAACACACAACTTTTCACGATTTCCGTGTATTTCAATCATCTACGATAGTTTTTCTTTTATTTTTAAAGATTTATTTTTTTAGTTGAGAGAGAGAGAGAGCATGAGCAGAGGAAGGGGCAGAGGGAGAGGGAGAGAGAATTTCCAGCAGACTCCCCACTAAGCTTGGAGTCAGACTCGGGGCTCAATCCCACAACCCCAAGATCATGACCTTAGCCAAAATGAAGAGTCGGATGCCCAACCACCCAGGCACCCCTACAATCATTTTTCTTTTTGATGCTCAGATTGTTTCAGTTTGGCCAGTGGGAGTCCCTTCCAGCTGGTTCCTGGGTCCTTCTTGCATGATGCCATTAATCTTTGAAGGCTTCCTTGCTCTCTGCCACAAACAAGATATCTCAGGCTCCCCAGGCACTTTCTCCTGCCCCAGACCCTCAGCCCGCCGTTTCTCAGGGGAGCCCTGATTCCTTTGGTGGTGCCTTCTATTTAGACACTGAGATCTGGACGCTAGGGGTCATCATACTTATAATTTGCCTTTCCCCCCAATTATTAGTGGGCTTGGGCATCGGGTATATTCACTGACAATTTTCACTTATTCTTTGAATTACCTGTTCTTATTCTTTATCCAATATTCCTCTTATGTTGTAATTTTTAAAAAGATTTTATTTTTAGGGGCGCCTGGTGGCTCAGTCCGTTAAGCATCTGCCTTTGGCTCAGGTCATGATCCCAGGGTCCTCGGATCTTAAAAAAAAAAAAAAAATTTTTTTTTTTAAGTAATCTCTACACCAAATATGGGGCTCGAACTCATAACCTGAGATCAAGAGTCGCTCGCTCCCCTGACTGAGCCAGCCAGGTGCCCCTCTTATTTGTAATTTTAAAATTGATGTGTAGGACCTCTTTTTTAGTTTCTAGATATTGATCCTTTATCAGTTACAACCACCGGAAGTACTTTCTCCCATTGCGTGGCTTCTCACTTTATCAAGGGCGTCTGTTATGGCACAGAAGTCTACAGCTTTTATGTCATCAGATCCGTCAATCTTTTTGTTTATGGCTTCTGGGTGGGGCTCCTAAGGGGGGGGGAGTCTTCCTAGGGGGGCCTCAGCTCCTCAAGGTTAGCTAAATTGCCTAATGTAAGTCATCAAACAGCTAGTTAGTGGGTATACTGGAGTATCTGTCACCAAAGCCAGTGTCCCCCCACCCCACGGCCCTCCCAGGGTGACTGCAGCTTCCAAGGTGAGGGAGGGAAGATGCAGCAGCGATCTGGGGTCTGCAGGATGAGCCCAGCCAGGATATGGAAGGTAATGTGGGCTCTGGAATAACATTCAAAGTCCGTTCCCAAAGGCCAGTCAAAATGACCAAGTCTGGGATGAGACTAGGATGCCTCAGAGGAGGGCTGATAAAGGATTGAGAACAGCACGTGCAAGGACCAGACTGCTGGGAGAGAGGCAGAGATTTCAAGGTCACCAGGGGGGAGGAGACAGCACCCCGAAGAGACAGAGCTGAAAAGCATCTCGGGGCCCCAGGAGTCTGAGCACATCAGCCTCTGGACACTGGACGCCCCAGCGTTTCACCTGGGTGGCAGGCAGCTCTTAAAGTACCTGGTGCACCCGAATAGAAAGAGGGTCACTGGTGCCCCTTCCTGGGCATGACCTTCTGAAAGGAGGGCAGGATGGCAGAGAGAAGTTACATAGGCTTTTGCAGCTTACTAACGCCGATAAGCCCTCTGAAGAGCGAGCCTGTGGCCTTAATGCCTGTCTGTATTTAGGTGGGGCTGCCAGGTTTTCTGGTGAGAAAGCAGGTGGAGGGAGTAAAGATGAATCATGCCTTCTCCAGGTTCCCTAGACCACGTGGGGCTCCTTGGTGCAGCACCCCTCATCACCACTAGGTGGCGACTTTGCACCATCAATACTAACGGCCAGGGCCCCGCGAGATACTGGCTCCCTTCTCGGAAAAATCCCTCAACTTCACCCCGCCCAAGCTCTCTTTCTTGACTTTGCCCCCCTAGAGCCCGTGGGTGGGGAGATAAGCCCAGAACGTAAATGGAGAGGACATCTGAGGTCCTGGGTTAGCCAAATTCTGGGTAGAGGGGATGCCTTTCTGATCCTCTTCTCCGCTCAGGTCCCCCAGCCTCTTTCCCCATCCCTTTGACCTGGACCTTTTTTTTTTTTTTTTAAGATTTTATTTATTTATTTGACACAGAGAGAGATAGCGAGAGCAGGGGGAGTGGGAGAAGGAGAAGCAGGCTTCCTGCCGAGCAGGGAGCCCGATGTGGGACTCGATCCCAGGACCCTGGGATCATGACCTGAACCGAAGGCAGATGCTTAACGACTGAGCCACCCAGGCGCCCTGACCTGGACCTTTGCAGTAGCCTCTTCGCTAGCCTTGCTACCTTTGCCAAACCTGTCTGCCCTAAGCACAGCCAGAATGACCCTTCTGAAATACAGGTATGGTCCAGGGTGGCTGGAAAGAACATGGGCCTTGGCACCGTACACAGCTCGGCTCTCTACCGGCTGTGTGGCCCTGGGCACAGCCCTAAACCTCTCTGAACCTTGACAAGAAAGTCAGCATCTCGTCATTCAATAGAGCTTCATTACGTGTTCTACATTTCTTTGAATCTCAGCTAACAAAGAGACCCCTAGTATTTTACTCCCCTGGACAAACACAGGGACTTCCTTCAAAGGTGTATCATCAGAACCTTTCCGAGTTCGCCAACTTATGACTTCAGGGTCCCCTTGCCCTTTTCGTCTGGGGGTCACAATGTCTCACCTTCTTGATCTGAATGTCACGAGGGGGTCTCAGGATTGCTCAGACACGAAAGAAAGCCTATATTATTCTCATGTGTCGGGGAGCTGGTGGCTGTTTGCTCCCTTCCCCAGCCTTCCCGCAAATCAGTGCTTACAAGGGACAAAGTGTTCTCATTTTAAAACTCTTGAGTGTGTGGTCTTTATTCCACAAAGCCTGTTTCCTCATCTGTAACGCTTGGTTTGCCTACCCTGCAGGATTGCTGTCAAGATTAAAAATGTAACCATGTCTATGAAAGCAATTTTCAAAGAGTAAAATATTAGATGCAATGTTCCAATTTAAAAACTCCCCACTGCTTACAGAGAAATAAAAGCACCTCTCCTGACCTAGCAGAGCTTCCAGCATATACCTCCTGCCTCCCCACACTTGTTGCCTGTCAGCCTCCCGGCACGTCCTGGGATGCCAGACCCCCCCCCGCCCAGCTATAACCAGGGGCCCCTCGCTCCTGTATCTTTGTTCTTGTTCTTCCCACCAGCAATTCCTTTCCTCATCCTTCCCTGTCAAGATCCTCCTGTCACCTTTAGGCTAATTTTGTTTAAAGATTTTATTTATTTGAGAGAGAGAGGAAGAGAGAGCACAAGGCGGGAGGGTGCAGAGGGAGAAGCAGACTCCTCACTGAGCAGGGAGCCCGATGTGGGACTCGATCCCAGGACCCTGGGATCACGACCTGAGCTGAAGGCAGATGCTTCACCTGACTGAACCACCCAGGCACCCCCCTTTAGGCTAATTTTAGAAAAAGTTTAGACTGTGTTTTCTGTAAGCAGTAAAAGTAATACACGCACATGGTATGCGATGAAAAGCAAGTGTCTGTCCCACTTCTCTCCACTACCCTCCCACGCAGGGTCACCCCACACATGCACTTCCAGAATGTGTTTGTGGATCCACCGGCAAATACATGGATGTTCTCTTTAAACGTAGGTAAATGGAGTTACGTTAAACATGCACCTTGCTCTTTTTCGCTTCATGTATCCTGGATGTATTCCTCATCAGCACACAGAGTTGCCTAACTGCTCTTAACAGCTGTGTAACATGACCGCAAACTACACCCCTGGTCTATTTGACGCCCTTCCGCCCTCCGGCTGCACAGGTGTCTGGAGTTGCAGCCAAGGCCCCGCTCAGCGTCCCTGCACCTACATCGCTGGGTGGGGTGCTCTGTTTCTAGGGGACAGATCCCTGACAGCTATCAGCACCATGAGTCCCTCTCCCCCTGGGGGCTCCTACAGTTTTCCTGGCGTTCCTGGGCTGACCCCATGGCTCAGGTATCTGGAGCATTTGCTAGAGTCTGAAGTCAGATTGTGAGACTTGGCTCAAACCCCAGCTTCTCCACTTCATCTCCCTCTGCCTCAGTCTTCTCATCCCTAAAATGGAGAGGATCACAGTGGTACTACTTCTGACTTGTCACAAGAGTTGAGATAACACATTACAGCCCTTCGATCAGGCTGCCCTCATCCTTCCTCTTATAGCCCCTGTGTATTTCCACCTCCGTGCTACCGAGCCCCAGCTCTTCGCACACAGGCCCTGGTCTTGTTCCTCTCTGTGCCCACGGCCCCCAGGCATGTGGTGGGTGCACAATAATCCGCCCATGCATTTGCTACCGGAGATCAACCCTCCAGCTTTGGCCCTTTCCCCACCCCCAAGGCTTGGTGGATAGGGACGAGGAAGGATGCCTTCCTCCGGATAATCCCCAGCAGTCAGGAGCCCCTCCTCCTCTTTTCACTTCTTAACCTCCCACCCCCATCCCACTTAGGAGCTCTGTAAGGGGCCAGGCTGTCCCCTGAGACCAACAGGACTGCCCCATTCTGGTCCCACAGGTCCAGACCCCTTCCCCCCCAGCAGAGTCTCCCTTCAAACTCTGCTCCTCCAGGCAAAGCTGGTAGGGCAAGATAAGCGCCTCCAGGGCTGAGAAAGGGGCCTGCAGACCTTGGAGTTCCTCCCAGCTCCCCCAGCCACAGTTTTGTCTAGGCCGAAGGAGGAGGCTAGGCCAAGTCCTCTTCCTGCTGAGGAGGAAGAAGCGTCCATGGGGGAAGCCAGACTCCGGCCAAGGGGCCAGGAGGGTAGAAGGACAGAGAGGCCCAGTGCTCGCAGGGTTTAGCGAGCACCACACCCAGCACCCACCCAGCCCGCACCCCACCCTGGAGGGAGTTGGGCGGGTCCTGTCAATGCCTTTAGGAGGGGGGAGGCCAGGAAGGCTTTGCAACTTCGCAAATTAAGAACAGGGTCAGAGGGGCTAGGGCCTGGGCCGAAGCCACCCTGTCCTCGAGGCTGGGCCCACCTAATCTCCAGATCCTGAGCGCTTTCCTGCCCTGCTGCAGGTGCCCGCGTGAGCCAAGGTTCTGCCCCATCAGGAAGGTTGTGTGTCGCCGGGCCAGAGACAACGTGAGTTTTCACTGGGTGGCCCTAAAGGAGATTGCTGTGGCTCCTCCAGAGACCCCGGCCACCCACGCAGGCACCCAGCGCGGGCTTCTCCCAGGGACTAGCACTCCTGCCCCTGGCGGCGGGCGGATGGGAGCGGGGGAAATGGAGCAAGACCCGGCCTAGGAGGGCGCCTCCGCCCCCAGGAGAATTAGGAGGGCCGAGATCAGAGGCTTCCCCGAGGCGGGAGCTGCAGCGGGATTTGGAGTACCTGAGATGTTCCAAATGCTTTACAACGAAAAGGTAAAGGGCTAAAGGCTCGAGGAACAGGCCCACTTGGCCTTAGGACGAGGGAGCTGGCGGGAGCGGAGGGGAGGTGGTCGTCGTTGGAGTGACTTTTCTCGCGGGGTGGGGGGTGACGTGATGGCAGCGCAGACCTAGATCATGCGCTTTGTCCGGGAAGGAGAGGACGGCGCCCGGAAGAGACCAGCTCAGGCGGAAAAGAGGGTTCTGCCCAGACGGGGACCCCCCCCTCCCCAGGGGCGGAGCACCCAGCAACCCGCGCAAGTCCAGGGCGCCGCGGGGCCGGCCGCAGCGTCCCGCACCAACCTGAGCCCTGGCCCCGCCCCTCGCCCGGCCCCGCCTCCGGCCCCGCCCCCGGCTCTGCCCCGGCCCCGCCCCCTCGGCCCGCGCGCAGGTAGGGAAGAGGCGGAGCGCCGGGACCCCGCCCCCAGGAGCCACCGCCCAGTCGCTGGCCCGCGCCGCTCGGAGCTGCGTCCAGGGGACGTGGGGCCGCAGGGAGGTGAGCGCGGGGCAAAGGGCGGAGCCCGGCACGCGGCGGCCGGGCCGCAGGCGCCGTAGGGGTCCGCGGGGTCGGGCTCGAGCCTCGCCCGGGGCGGCGGCGCGCGGCCCGCGAGGGTGCCCGCCCTCCCGGAGCGCTCGGGCCCCACGTGGGGCGCGCCGGAGGCCAGAGGTCGGGGCTGCACCGGGGCTGCCGGTCCCTGGGGCGCGGCTGGGACAAGACGCCGAAGGGGTCCCCTGGCCACGGGTCACCAGATGTGGTTAGGGCACGACGATTGGGCAGAAGTTTAAGGCCCCGGGAGGAAGAGAGGGGACTGGCAGGGGACAGGACCGCGCGGTCCCGCCTTCCTCCCAGAAACGCCTGGAACGCAGACCCTTCCCTCCCCTTTCAACTCCGAAGCGAAGTTGGTGCTTTCAGCCTCGCCGGGGTGGAAACCGGTGCGAGGGAGTGGAGTCACAGCAAGGCTAGATCGAAGCTCAGAGATTGGACCCAGAAGTCCTGACTTCTGGACTGTGAGGGGCTTGGGAGGGTTGGCCCCCTCTGATGTTCCTCCGGGGCCTTGGGTCAGGTTAGGGTTAGAAAGGGTTGTGTCTGCTAGACGCACCCTCCCATCCCAGGGCAGAGGGGAAGCCGAGGTCTCAGCCCCTGCCTAATCGGGTGAGTCTAAGCGGAGAGAGCCGAAGGGCTGGAGCTCCTGAGAGGGTGTGTCTGAGTGGGGGAAGGCTTGCCCAAGACCCCACATGTGCACTGGCTGCTGGCTCCCAAGTGGCTAGATTTAGGGCCCCGTTGTTGGTGACATGGGCTGTTAAAAAGGCTGAGCCCAGCATCTGTGTTCCTGTTCACTCTTTAGGTAGGGCGGAGGGAAGAGTGGAGAGTGAAGCTTGTTTTAGAGCAGTAGGAGGTTCTCAAGCAGGGCACTGATTTTTGGTGCCAGGAGATATTTGACAATGGAGACATTTTGGTTGTCACAACTCAGGAGAAGGAGGGGAGTGCTGTTGTTATTGGCATCTAGTGGGTCCAGGCCAGGGATGCTGCTAAAACATCTTATAGCGCACAGGACAGCTTCCCACCAGAAAGAACTACGCGGCTCAAAATGTCGGTGCTGTGCTGAGGTTCAAAGACCCTGGTCCCGCATCTGCTCCATCAAGTTACTTCTCATTGACTTCCCCTGCTTGCCTCAGTTTCCCCAGGAGTTAGGGGAGGAACAAAATAAGCTTAAATGAGATAAGAGGTGTGAGGACAGTTATTCCCCTAGCAACAGGCTTCCTTTGGTGCCATAAACCTGCCTCTTTGCTCAAACCACAGTCTCTGCAGAAAGCGGGTCTGGGTGCTGTGGGGGAGGAGCTGAGTCCCAGGGGCTGGGAACAGGGCCCTCTCACAGCTCAGTCCTGGAGTGCCTCACCCCTAAGGCAGCCTCCCATGCAGGGTGAGCCAGGGCAGCCCTGGAGCTCAAATATCCCCCTGGGCGGGGGAGGAAGGGGGGAGCTCTGTTCTCATAGATTTTCCCAAAGCTGGATTGCTGAGACAGGCATGGATGCCTGGCGCCATGTGACCTGCTGGAATGTTCCCTTCTAAACTGACACCTAACTCTTCCAGTTATGTACACCAGGAAAATAACATCCAAGGACTAACAGGCTTCTAATTCCCTGTGGCTCCCCCAATCTGCTTCCCTCCTGCAAGAAAGAAAGAACGAAAGAAAGAAAGAGAGAGAGAGAGAGAGAGAGAAAGAAAGAGAAAGAAAGAAAGAAAGAAGAGAGAGAGAGAAAGAAAGAAAGAAAGGTCCTCTGTGGCTGTGGGAACCTGGGTTAGACAAGAGGCCCCAGGGTGGGCCCCACTGCTGGCAGTGTGAGGCACCCCGTGCTCCTGGTGTTAGCCAAGTGCCAGGCCAGGGGGACCCCGGTAGGGACAACTCCGGTTTGAGTTGGGCTCAGGAACGTTGGCCCAGCTCTCGGGGGATGGGGGTGAGGGGGCTGTTCTAGAGAGGTGGGATGGAGTGAAGCAGCTGTCCATCCCCAGGAGCCCAGGCCACCCGCTGCCCTCCCTTCCTGTTTTCTGACAGTGTCCTATGCTCACATCCTGTTCACTTCTGGACCCTGGCCTCCTGGCCTGGGAACGATAGCAGGACAGAAGGAGAGCAGGTGGTAGTTTCTGGTTGGTTTTTCTGGTTTTGTTTTTGTTTGCTTTTAACTTTAAAGGGCTGGAGTGACACTCCCGTCTTTTTGTCGAACAGAAAACTGTAATAGTGGCCCGTCTTCAGTGTGTCTGTCATAGCACAGAACAGCAGAGGCTGATACTGAACCTGGGCTGTCACTCCCGGGCCCGTCCCCAAAGCCTCGTGCCTACCTGCTGCTGAGCCACCGGCTGACTCCTCTCTGGCTCACTCATGTGCGAGCTACAGCTATACGTGGTGTAAGATACACACACACACACACACACACACAGCCCAGGAGGGGACTTCTGTTCCTCTCGCAGGAGGGATTAGTCACACCACAAATACATCATGGAGGCCCCTGGGGTCTGGGTCTGGCTCTTCCTCAGTGGTAGTGTTTTTACTGGTGGCCAGACTCTTCACAGCGTTCCTGTCAACTTGCAATAAACCATGCTAGATGAGAGAGCAGATAAGGGCAGGAAGAAGTCAAGGGGGTGTGTCCGTGCATGCACGTACCTGTTCGAGTCCAGGTGACTTGAATGAGGGTGCCTGGCTGGATCAGGAGGGCATGTGACTCGATCTTGGGGTCATAAGTTTGAGCCCCATATTGGGTATACAGATTACTTAAATAAGACTTAAAAAAAAAAAAAATCCTGAAACAAAAACAGGTGACTTGAATGAGCCACCTGGCACTTCTGTTTGGTTCAGAATGAGTGGTGGCAGGATTGGGGTGGCCCCAGCCTCCTGCCTGCCCCATGGTGCAGCATCTGGGGAGATGAACTCTCTGGGCTGCCTCCCCCAGCTCCACACGTCCCCTCGGGTCTGAACCACCCACTGTGGAGCAGTCTTCAGTGTTGTCCTGGCCACCCCTGGGGATTTCCAGAGTGAGCTCACACAATTGCTCCCAGTTTCCTATCTAGCTGAGCCAGGCTGGGGGAGGACTGGCGGGGTCATCAGCGCCCGCTGGGAGTGTGCAGGCTCGCCTCGCGCATGGTGGCTAGGTTGGGGAGGTGCCCAGGCCAGGCCAGCTCTCGGGATAGAGGCCAGGGGGAGTTGCCCCACCTGCCCCATCACTGGGGGAAAACAAGGGCTTTTCCCCCATAGCCCATAAAGTTACTGTTGCTTCCCTATGGGAGTGAGATCTGAGTGTAAAGAAAAATGCATCCTCTCATCTTCGGGGAAGCACGAGAGCCATGGTGTTCACATTCCGTCATTGTGTAAACTTATCCAGGGACCCAGACACAAGTCATTTGTTTGCAGTTCAAAAGCTGCCAGGGGCATGTTGTGGGGGTGGGGTGCCAGGAGAGTGGTTGGAGCTAAGTGGTCAGTGCCAGGCAGGGATGCTGGCCAGGAGGGTGGGAGGGCGGTAGGAAGCTGATGCCCAGCGTGGGGAGCCAAGGAGCGAGGCCCAGAAGCTGGCAGCCACGGTGGCCCGTGAGGTAGTGGTCAGTGGGATGAGGGTCACCTGTGGTCCGGGCTTCAGTCTCCTCAGCTATACTGTGGGGTAGTGCAGTCCACCAGGACTGGCTGCTGTGAGGGTTCTAGGGGTGATGCATCGGACGTCTTGGGCCGGGAGTCTGAGGTAGGAGCCGTCGGGCCTGGTGTTAGGAGCGTGTCTGTGTTCCCTGGGCGCAGGCTTGTGACGATGACAGGAGCCTTGCCTCGTGGCTGTTGGGAGGGCTAGCTAAGGGCATGTCGGAGAATAGCAGTGCTATAACTACTTCACAGGAGTGGCCCAGTCTGGGGTGGGGAGCCCCACTCCGCGGAGGCTGGGGGGACGGAGGGTGGGCTTGGACATGGGAGGGGAGCCTCAGGCCAGGACGTGCTGGCTCCTCCCAGCCAGGGTTTCTCCCTGTCTGCCTGCATGTGGGTCATGATGAGGGGGTGAGGGGGTCATGGAGGCGGTGACCCTCAGCTCTGCTCCCTCTGGCCGGGCTCACAGGGCCAGGAACAGGGTAAGCCTTTCAGAGCGTTGGGCGTCATCAGGTGGTCCTGCCCCTGATCCAGCCAGAAGCCTCTCTTCCCTCTCCAGATGGCCCTCCCCAGGTCAGGCCTGCAGGGTGGCCTGCAGAAGGCCCGGAACAGGAGGTGGGGGCCCCACTGTGGGATGGGGCAGGAGCAGGACTTGGCATTGAAATATGGCCTGAGCCCTTGCTTGCGCCTTGGCAGCCACTGGTGATAGATCTGGACAGACAGCGTGAGAGAATGTTTGAGAAAGCCCTTTGATAAGCTGAGAAGGACTACCTAAGTGCCAGGTGATGTCATTTTTGCCTAGGGGACTGGGAGGAGCTCACGAGTCTCAGAGGCCCACACCTAAACTCACCCCCAGCGCCTCGGTCACCACCCCAGGCCCATATTTTGGCCGCTTTGCCTCTCCAGTTACGGGGTGGCAGAAGGCACCCCCCCCAACAATGAGACCTGGGACAGGTGACTTTTGACGTGTCTGAGCCTCAATTTTCCCACCTGTCAAATAGAGATCTGTATCTCTGGGGCTCTTGGCTCAGATAGACTAAGTGCACAGTGGTCAACCAGGAATAAAAGAAGCCACCAATTAGTAGCCGTTGATTATGCGCCAGGCCCTGTACATTCATAATCTCATGTCATCTCTGCTGGATCGGCAGGTTTGGGGGGACATCACCCCATTTCACAGCAGAGGAAACCGAGGCTCCGAAGTGGTAACTTGCCCAAAGTCTCCCAGCAGGTAAGTGGCCAAGCCAGGGTTTGAGTCCTCGCAGCCCTCCTTATTCCTCAACGAGAGAATCCGTGCTGCCCCAAAATGAGGCAGGGGGCTGTGGTGAGTAGGGATTTACAAAGCCCTACACCCCCAGTCTTAATGGCCCGGATGGGCCCATGTCCAAGTGCCCTGAAGCCCAGTCGTCATTGGCGCCGGGGTCAGCCTCTTCTGAGGAAGCAGCAAGCTCCGGGGCAAGGTTCTGGGAAGTCAGGTTTATTAGCTCCTTAATGACTGTTTACAAGCTGAAAATTGTTTGCCTGGCATGATCCCTCCTAGCTGTGGGGCCAGCCTGGGCCTCCAGAAGTGAGGGGCACCCAGAGCCCCAGCCTGAGTGGATCAAGAAGAGGGACTCAGGGCAGCCCAGGGCCTGACTTCTGGCTGAGTGACCCTGACCAGGTGCTTACCTCTCCATAAGCTATGGTAAGGCTTTGTCCCTCAGCTGCGTGTGCACCCAGGGTGAGCCCCAGCTAATGGTGACAAAGCCACCCAGATTTTAGACTCCTGGGGGGCTACTTAGCATCCTTTAGCATAAACAGACTAGGGTCAGAGATGTTAAGTGGCTTGCCTAAGAGTTCACAGCTTTTAGGGTTGGGCCCCAGACCCGGTTCCCTCAGCTGGACAGTGTTTTCACTGTCTGGAGCCAGGCCACAAGGGGCCGGGTGGATATTAGGTGGACCCCATCCTTGCAAGCCCGAGACAGAGCCCTGCTGTGTGTACTGAGAGTGGTCATGTCTGGAAACAGCCTGTCACCCCTCGGTGTCAGGGAGCTTCCAGCAGGAGTGAAGTGGGCCTCCCCTGCTCCCCAACCCATGTTGTACCCCATCCTTTCCCTAACCACCGAGCATGTGCTAGGCCTCTGCCATCGCCAAGGGCCAGTGAAAAAACCCAGTTCCCAGGGGCTGGCTCAGTTGGAAGAGCATGTGGCTCTTAATCTCAGGGTTGTAAGTTCCAGCCCCACATTGGGTGCAGAGATTACCAAAAAAAATAAATAAACTTGGGGGAAAAAAAACAACAAACAATTCCCAGTACCTCAAGATCTTGAAAGGCAAATCCTCTTGCATGTTTGGAGCAAAGCCCCTGGCGTCAAGCTCAGGTCGACATGGTGTCCAATGGCGCATTCTCCCTCTCCAGGAGCCCTCCTGTGCCCTGGTATCAGACCCAGAAAGGAGCAGGGCCTTCTGGACCCCCAGTGCCGCCCCTGACTCCTCCCCTTCACAGCAATGCTCAGGGAGCAGCAGAACTGGGACAGAACATGTCTCCTTCCCAGAGGAGGCTGGGCTGTTGGGCAGGGCCCCCTGGGACCAGCCCCTGTGCTCCATTCCCTCTCTTGTCCCCAAGCTGCAGTTGGCCCCCAGGCTCTGGGAGCTGCTGCTTTCCTGGGGTGTGGGAGGGCACCTGCATCCCTGCTCAGCCGCTATCCCCTTGTGTGCTTCTACGGGCAGTTTCTGGAGTCCAGAAAGTTCCAGAGAGCCCTTGGGGAGGGCACCTAGGAGGGCAGGATCCAGCACTGTGCCCAGCTGGGAACACCTGGTGGCATTTAGTGCTGCCTGCCCCTGCATCCCAGCTCAGTCAGCTTCCCGGACCAAGGGCCCCCTCAGAGGATGGGGCATTCACGTCTCTGCCTGCCCCACTGGCGTGTGGTCCCAAGAAAGCCTGATGGGTGGGACAAAGTGGTGTTGGGGTCTGCACCACTCTAAGAACTTGGCACCTCCCACCCCCCCACCCCCACTCCCACAAGCTCCTACCCTGGGCCTGGAGCCCAGCACCCACTTCCCGTGTCTGTGGTCGGCGTGCCACCCAAGCCACCGTAACTGGGTCACAGGGAGTCCAGAACCTGGGGTCTGGTGGGGAAAAGCCAGTGGGTCATCAAGCCCCTGAACCTGCTCCCCTCTCCCCGTTCTTTATCTTCTGAACTGAGTTTGCGCAAAGCCTTTTAAGGTGTCGGGGGTGGAGAAATAGGGGCTCCCCCCGTGGGAGGGCCGCAAACCCACAGGTACTTTCAGCTTTTCTCTCCGTCGGGGCCAGCTGGGCTGAAGCGCAGCCTCCCAGCACAACAGTGCAGCCGTGTCCGTGGACTGGCATCTCTGGGGAAGTGGGCACTCGCTGGGAGGGAAGGAGAGGGACGGGGCGACCCGCTGGCTTCTCTAACCCTGACCAGCAAGCGAGTTAGAGTTCGTAGCCTCCGAGGGGGACACCGTGTCCCCTTCCCCTTCTGTCTCTGCATTCTCTCTTCCTAAGTCCTGTCCCCACACCCTCGGTGTCTGCTGGGCACTTCCCAGCCCTTTGCTCCGGCCCCGCTCTTGGCAGAGCAGGGAGGTGTTGGGGTGAGTCACGGGCCATCGGGAGACCAGGTTAGAGGACAGCCTTTGCATAAGCTGCCCCTTCCAGGTCTCGAGGGGAGCTGGAGCAACTTCCGCGAGGTCAGCAGAACTCGGGGCTTTGCTGGGGTTTGCACAGTGGGCGAGGGCCAGCTTCCTCTCTGCAGCTTTCTAAAAACGCCCCAGTTCCCAGAAGGCTGTGGGGAGGGACCAGCCAGTTTCAGTTTCTGTGGCAGGGAAGCAGGGGAGAGAGGCCACTTCCTTGCCCCTGGCTGTCACCCCGTCATCCTGTGATTCATCAGGGGACAGACAGGTTCCCAGCAGCCCCGGGCCATCTTCCTTCCCTCTGCGCTGCCCACTCACCCACAGCTCCAAGCCCAGGCCAGGGGGCGGTTTATTTCCTCGGTCCAGGGGACCTGTGCGCTCCCCCACCCCCCACCCCCCACCCCCCACCCCGGGAGGTCCCGTTAACTTCCCGAGGGAATCTAGTGGTTGGGAGTGGTCTGCCTCTTTCCTCTGCTGGAGGGGATGCTTGTTACCCCTTGTCCAAGGGTCCCTTCCTTCCTTTTGTCCCCAGTTCTGGCCCTGATGTCAGTAGCCTCCTGTTTCCGTCTGGAGCTGCACCTGCTGCTCACTCCCTGCCCTGGTTCATGAGAGTCCTCAGAGCCTGGGGATTGCGGAGACCCCATCACCACTAGCAAGACCAGGGAAGCCTTCAGAAACCTGAGATTAAGGGACTGGAGCCAGACCCCTGGGGGCAGGTGGGGAGGGGATAGCCGGCCCATGCAGGCTTGAGGGGAGGGGTGCTCCCCCAGCACCCTGCCTGGGCACGCCCAGGTAGAGCTCCGTCAGGGGACCTCTCTGGCCGAGGCCTTGCTTGCCGTGGCTTTGTCTGTCGGGATAGGGCTTAGCTGGCAGTGCCCGGCCCCACCCTTTGTGGGGAAACCAGATTCTCTGGCGGCATCAGTGAGTGCTTTCCGAGTCTGCCTTTCTGTCATATGTGCCTGATCCAGGCTGCTGTCAGCCAGGTTACACCACTGGGGGTGCGGGTACAGAAATGTCAACCCGTAGGATGATTTGAACTCTGCACTTCACTTTTTCTTTGAATCTTCCCCACCCACACCCCATGATGGACCTCACCCTAAGTCCCCTTCCTTTACCCAGGCCCAGCTCCTCTGGGCTGGGCCGGAAGGCCCCACGGAGGCCTTGGGCAGGTGGCATTGGCCTTGCTGGGTGGGGCAGCCTCTCAGACCTTCCACACAAGCCCCCCACCCCTCCCCAGCCCACAGGTTGGGTGCTGCGGCAGCCCTGGGGTCTTAGAGAGAGCAGCGGATGTGACTGTGGGCAAGGAGGAAGCCTTGTCCCAGGATGTCACAATTTCCTCTGCAATGAGCAAGCATTTCTGGGGCGTGGGAGATATGTGTTGGGCGGGGTGCTCCCAAAGCTCCAGTACTTTTTTCCAACTGGGTTCCTCCATGCCCTAGACTTGGGTTCAGTGCCCCCCCGTACTGCCAACCCTACCCTCTGCCCCCCACCACCCCAAGGAAGGAACTGGGCTTCTGGTACACCTGTCCACCATTTCTGTACAGTTGGGGGCAGTCTCAGGAGCAGGCTGTCCCCTCCTTGGTGGAGAGGGGCTGTGGGAAAGTGGTGTTTTGTGCTGAACTGTGGGCCTCGTGGGTGTCAGAGCTGGGCCATCACCTTGTCCAACTCCCTTGCTTAGCAGAGAAGGAAACTGAGGCCAGGGGGTAAAGCTAGCTACAGGCCAGCATTGCCCACGAAGATGGTGAAAATAGCTCTCTTGGATACCACGCTCCTCCCCAGGAAGGTGTGCCCCCAGCCGTGCCTCTGCTCTCCAGGGCCCAGCCACTTCTCCCTGCGGCCCCCAGAAGTGCCCTGGGGCCGCTCCAGTCTCCCCAGTGTCAGGATGTTGGCACAGATGGCAGCAACACAATGGGGGGCTCTGGGCCGGGGGGCCCAGCCCGGGTGCTATGGCTTTGGGATGGAAGGGCAGGCCGGGGGTCCGGGCTGTGCTGTGGGGAGAGGGGAACAGGAGGTCCAGTGGGGGCTCATCCTCGGGATTGCATCTGCCATCCTCGGGCCGCAGCAGGGCAGAGGGCACTTCGTGGAGCCTTCCAGAGTGGGCCACTCCCTTCCTGGGCTGAATGTAGGATTGGGGGGATAGTTTTAGTCCAGGGTCCATGTGGACTGCCCGTCTGCAACCATGCATATGCCCCCCCCCACCTGCCTCCCATCCTGTTAGCCATTAGTGGGAGCTATCTGTGCCAGACTGGGTGCTGCTCGGGTAGGGGACCCCTACACACAGGCAGGTGTCTGCACTATGCTAGAGGAGGCAGGTGAGAACGGTTGATTCTGTCTGGTGGTGACAGGGCAGACTTCCTGGAGGAGGTGACATTTCACCTGCCGTTGCCCAGGCGGATGAGGTGGAGGCTAGTGTGCCAGGTGCAAGGCCTCCAATGAGGAAGTGGGGGCCAGGGGACCTGCAGGGCATGTGTGTCTGCTGGGGGTGGAGTCAGGTTCTGAAGGGCACTGGGTGCTTCCTGTGGGAAAGTGTGATCAGCGCGGAGTTCCAGAAGGAGCCTGCGTGCTTGGTGACCTCACCCAAGCTCGGACGCGGCAGCTCTACCCTCCCAGCCTTCCTCCACCGCCTGCCTCCTTCCCTTCTTGGTGCAGGACAGCACCTGCCTGGTGCCCTCTCACTGCACCCTGGTCCCAAAGGAGACCAAACTGGAGAACTTTCCATCCAGGGGCCCCAGGGGAGGCTGTTGTGTTGAAGCTGTCCCTAGAGTAGAGGCAGGCCCATCTGCCCGTGATCTCTGAGGGGCCTTGTCACCCACTGCTGGTCTGCCCTGAGGTGTGAGGTCAGGACTCCCAGCACTTTGGGATAGAAGGAAGGATGCCCGAGTCTGTTGGGCAAACCCTGAAGCAGAAAGCGTCCTGGGCCCCCAGCTCTGCCTCAGATCCCCCCTCGGGCGCCTCCTCCCCAGCCGGAGTTCCTCTCTCCTGTGGCTGGAAGACTTTGCCACCCCTGTGAAATCAGAGGGAGGGGGCGCCTGGGTGGCTCAGTTGGTTAAGCGACTGCCTTCGGCTCAGGTCATGATCCTGGAGTCCTGGGATCGAATCCCGCGTCAGGCTCCCTGCTCAGCAGGGAGTCTGCTTCTCCCTCTGACCCTCCCCACTCTCATGCTCTCTCTATCTCATTCTCTCTCTCAAATAAATAAATAAAATCTTTAAAAAAAAAAAAAAGAAATCAGAGGGAGGGCACAGACCTGCCCCACAGCAGCCCCCCAGACCCCTCTGCGTAACCCCAGGCCTCTGAGGAACAGAGTTTGCAAAGTGCTCTTGAGTAAAACTAAGTTTCCCTCCGGACTGGACTCTACTGTGTCACCCTGATAGGGGGCTGTCCAGCCCCCAGTGTGCCCCCTAGCTTTGGTGGGGGGGGAGGGGTGGCTCCCGTTTCCTGACGAGATCCATCTGCTCCCCTTCTGAGCTGTGTGAGCGTGGGCAAGTTCCTTAACCCCCTGAGCCTCCCTCCATTCCCATCCACAAAATGAGAGCAATGGTAGATGTCTACTGTGAAAGGTGTTTTGAGGACAAAGTAGGATAATGCACGTGAAGGGCCAGGCCTGGCGCACCTGGAGATGTGACCTGCCCTGCCCCAGGTTCTGCTTGAGGAGGGTCTGCTGCAGGGTTCCTCTGTGCAGGACTTCCTAAGGAGGAATGCCACAGTTATTCACTCTTAAATGCTTACCTTTATGTTGTGTGGATTTGACCTCAATAAATTATTTAAAGAGCTAATACAACAACAAAGAAACACTTCTAAATCATTTGAATGCTGCCTTAAATATCTGCCTTACTCTATTCGAAAGGAAATCTTAATCAGAAGACAGCCAACACTCTGTTTTTAAGTTAAATGTTTCTCATGAAGTTAGGTTAACACAGAAAAAAAAAAAGTAGAGACCGTCCTGATTTGGAGTTCCCAGCCCAGAGTGGGGGTCTGCAGGTGGTTTTTTAGGTAAATGCTCTGAGGCTAGAGCCCCTGGCTGCCTGGCAGTCTGAGTGCCCAGCCCATCAACAAGGGGTCCTTACTCCGGGTGGGGAGAACAGATCTCTTAATCCCTCACCCATGGAGCCGATGGAATTATCCCCATTTTGTAGATGCAGAGACTGAGGTCAGGAAGATTGAAAGGGGCATTGTTGCCAACACGCCTGCTTGAGCCTGCCCTTCCTTCTCTATAGGCTGTGCGCACCAAGGGAGCAGCCCTGTTTGGCCTAGAAGCCTCTATCTTGGCATCTGTCCACCTCTACGCGGAGCTGAAGCTTGACCGACCCCAGAGCATCTGTGTGGAGTGAGGGAAGGAACAGAACATGCTCTGAAGACCTCTGCCACAAGACCCAGGAAGCAGTGAGCTCAGTCCAAACTCGGAAGGTAGGACGCCAGGTAGCCGGGTGGGCTGGACCCAAGGCACAAGCCGCTTTGCTTGCTTGCTTGTTTTTCATCCAGTATGTACTGATACTACCTGTGGGCCAGTACTCCGCTGGAGGTGGAGATGCAGCAGTGACTAAGGCAGAGAGAGGAAGATGACCAGGGTAAAGCGATGGAGAAACTTGTAGCAGGAGCAGGGAAGCTGCTTCGGGAAGTCAGGGAGGGCTCCTTGGAGGAGGTGGCACCCAAGCTGGAACCAGAATGATAGGAAGGAGCTACCTGCTCCACCGTGTGATGATCTGATACGGGGATGGAGAGACGAACACAGGCAGAGGCCTGATGTTTATGGAGCACCTGCCTGAGACTTTTTTAACAGCTTCATGGAGCTATAATTCACATTTAATCCACATAAACTATATCCATTTAAAGCGTACAATTCAGTGGTTTTTGGTATATGCACAGGTCTGTGCAACCGTCAGCACGGGCAGCTTCAGAACGTTTCCATCACTTCAGAATGAGACCCACCCTTTAGCTGCTGTCCCCCCAACCCCCTGCCTGTCTCAGACTTCCGTATGAATGGACTCCTAGAACATGTGGTCTTTTGTGTCTGGCTTCTTTCGCTTCGCATAACATCCTTAAGGTTCAGCCACGCTGGACCCCACGCCAGTGTTTCACTCCTGTTTGTGGCTGCCTCGTCATCCCATCATGTGGATGGAACACATTTTGCTTCTCCGTTGGTCTGTCGATGGGCCTTTGGGTTGTTGCCACCTTTTGGTTCTCACGAACATGCTACTGTGAACATTCTAGAACAAGTTTCTGTGTGCACACGCTGCCCGAGTGTGCATCACGCATGCTCTCATTTAATGCTCAGGGCACCTCTCTTGGGGGAGGTCTTTCCCCCGTTACAAGGTGAGGATGTGGGTGACTCGTGGTCAAGTGCAGGTCAAGGCCAGACCACCCAGCTGCAGTGTGCTTTTGACCATGACCCCTCAGCACCTCCTAGCAGAGCTTAGCAGGTGCTAGACAATGAGGGGCCTAGAGTGGCCAAGTCAGGGGCAAGGAGGACACAAAGCCACTCGGGGCCCAGAGGCCCCAGTGAGAAGCGTGGACATTAAGTGAGAATGGGAAATCCTGGGACAGTGTTGAGCAGGGAGTGACGTGGTGCGATTGGTGCTTTTAAAAGGTGATGTCTTTGCTGCGTGGCAGATGGTCACGAGGGTGGGGGCTCGAGGCGCAGCAGGTGGAGTGGTCAGGAGGCCGCTATGATCCCTCAGGTGAGAGAGGTGGCTCCCGGGGGCGGGGGTGGAAGGGACCGATGGCCTCGGGCCGCAGGCGCCCCCTGTGTCACCCTTCCATCCCACGTTGGTCCCACGCGCCCTTACCTGGAGGGCTCCCGTGTGACTCGCCACAGGTCTACGCACACCCGGGGGCCGCACTGTGTCAGCAGACAGATGCGGAGTCCCTGGCCTTATGCTAGGGGAAGAGAAACCGAACTCGCTCCAGCAGCTTTGGGAAGTAGGGAGAGGATTTTAGGCAGAGAAAGAGCAGAGTGAGTGAGGAAGGGAGGAGAATAGAACAGGCAGAGTGTTGATTCTGGTGGAATCAGAGGGGAAGTGGGAGTCGGGGGGGGGGCGCCAAGCAAGTGTGGACAAGCCCCAGATTTGGGCAGGGGCGGAGAGGGGGGGCCTCTTGGCAGGGCCATTTCACAGGATCCACTGAAATCCAAGATGTACTTACCCTTCAACCCAGCAGTTCCACTTCTAGAAGTTTGTCTTGGGATAGCGCTGGGACGTGCACATGGTCTAGGCAAGGGTGTCAGTTAACACTGGACAGGAGTCCCTGAAAACACCCTAAACAGCCATCAGTCTGGCATTAATTAAATCTTGGTGCATTCCACTCAAGGAAATCTTTGCAGTCATCAAGAAAGATAAGGTAGGGGTGCCTGGGCGGCTTAGTCGGTTGGGCATCCGCCTCTTGATCTCGGCTCAGGTCTTGATCTCAGTCAGGGTCGTGAGTTCAGGCCCCATGTTGGGCTCCACGCTGGATGTGGAGCCTACTTAAAATAAAAAAAGATAAGGTAGATCTGTCTGTATGCATTGATGTGCACCCTACGGATGAAAAGGTATGGTGTGAGCGTGTAACATTTTAAGTACGTGTATCCTTTTCCAGGTGCAAAGAGGCTCTTACCTGGAAGACAGGGTGACAGGCAGACTTTGAGTTCACTCTCTGCTTTATAATCACTGGAGTCTTTTTTGTGTTTTTACAATGAGTATATGCCACTTTTATCATTGGGATTAACATTTTTCGTCCATGAAAAGAAAAAAGTACCAAACAGGTGGCCGTTTCAGTTACCTTTGAAAAAGGAACCAGGCAGCCCAGGGGACAGGAACCAGCATGGTGGCTTTCCCATCTGTCTGGTAATGAGGCTGAGCCACCAACCGCTTCCTCCCTAGAAACCCAGGGACGGCTACTAGGAGCATCACCTGCTGCCTGCATGACTGTGGACCTCTTGTTTGCGGCTAGGGCACTGGGTTACCCTGGAGCCGCCTTGTCCTCCCCCAAGCCCGCCCCAAGGTCAAAGAAGCTGCCCTCTGACCCTGGCCTACCTTGACCAGGCTGACAAGGCGGCCAATGTCACTGCAGCTCTGTCCTTTGCCCTCCGGCTCCTCTCTGGGTGTGGTCCTTGCCTGAAGCTGAGAGACCACCAATGGAAGGAGGTGGAAAGGTGGGTATTCCCCAGGCCCCTGTGGGCCTGGATTGCAAACGAAGGACAGAACTAGACCTACTTGCCTTACCCCACCCAGTTCAGATTCAGTCTCTGCCTAGTGGTTTGGAACCCAGCGTTAGGCTTGACTGACTTCCTGCAGGTTGTTCTCAGCCTGGGCCGCCCGCCCTGGCACCAGGGCCCCCAGGCCCCTTCCTGTCTTGCCACCTGTCGACACACTCATGCCCCCTCTCCCCGTTCCCATTCCAGCCGCCCTGCCCCTGGCCCACCATGGCCTCCGCTGACAAGAATGGCGAGAGCGTCTCCTCTGTGTCCAGCAGCCGCTTGCAGAGCCGGAAGCCGCCCAACCTGTCCATCACCATCCCGCCACCCGAGACCCCGGCCCCTGGCGAGCAGACCAGCATGCTGCCCCAGGTAAGGGGGCAGCCTGGAGGCTCGCTGGGGAGCGACAGCTGTGCACACAACACCGTTTGGGCAGGGGAGGCCCCCACTGCCTGTGTCACCCCTCACTTGGGCCTGCACCCCCTCTTCCCCGGCCCCAGATGTCACAGGGAGTGGGCCCTGAGCGCAGGAGCCGCGTCTCCCGGTGGTCGGTGGACGGGGAGACCAGAAGCACAGTCCTCGAGAGAGGCTCCCCGGTTCCACCAGGACCGGCTGTTTGCATTTCCCGCCCGGGGCCCCCCGAGGGGCTGTCAGACTTGGGGGAAGAGACCCCACGTGCTGGGCATCGGCAGCCTGACCCCTTGATCTGAGTGAAGCGACAGCACTGGAGAATGGGAATGAAGACAGGCTGGACCAGCGCTCCATAAAGAGCTCATTGAGAGTGTCCTGGGGCATAAAAGGGGTCCTGTGTTGGTGCTACCTACTCACTCCGGGGGCTGTTTTGCGTACAGAGGGCGGGGGGGGGGGGGGGGAGGAGCACTGTGTCGGGAGCTGGGAAATCATGCTAGGGTTCATTGAAAAGTGTGAAGGATGGTGACTTTACAGTCGGAAGGAAAGCAGCTCAGGCGTGTACATTAGGGGTGAGGTGTATTCTCAGGGTTCTGGCGCAGGGAGCCAAGGAAGAGCGAGCCCGGGATCTGGGCTCCACCAAGTCCCAGCCCGTCCTCCCGCCCTGCCTCCCGCAGAGGCCCAGGAACCCAGCCTATGTGAAGAGCGTCAGCCTCCAGGAGCCACGGGGACGGTGGCAGGAGGGCAGCTCGGAGAAGCGCCTTGGCTTCCGCCGCCAGGCCTCCCTGTCCCAGAGCATTCGCAAGTGAGCGCCCTTCCCGCCCCCGCCCCCCCCCAGCAGCCCTGGGGACTTCCGCTGGGCCTGGCCCTGTGTGCCCTTCCTAGGAGTAGGCAGGCCTTCGTGAGCAGCACTCCCCGCAGGGCTGGAACATGCATGTTCCGGGGGGTGGGATTTGAGGCCCAAGGGGGACGTGTGCCTTGTAGAAAGTCACAGTGTGGAGGCTGGGGGGTTCAAGGTCAAGGAGCGGGGGCTGCGGAGGAGGCACTGGCCAGCCCAGCTTCGGCCCCAGACTCTGTTCCTCCCCTCTGGTCTGGTCATTGGGTACCGACCCGGGGGCAAAAGGGGGAGCCGATCTGCCCCTTGCTCTGGGTGCACGCATGCGCTGTAACCTCCCGTCCCCTCCCCTGCACACACCTCCCGTCGCCCCCGCGTGCCCTCCCCTGCACACACCTCCCGTCACCCTCGCCCGAGCGCGCTCCCTGTCCCGCCGCCCCCGCCGCCCTGGCGGTGGGCGCGTGGCCACGGCTCTGTGTGCGCTCCGCAGGGGCACGGCCCAGTGGTTCGGGGTCAGCGGCGACTGGGAGCTGAAGCGACAGCACTGGCAGCGCAGGACTTTGCATCACTGCAGCGTGCGCTACGGCCCCCTCAAGGCCTCATGCCAGCGCGACCTGGAGCTCCCCAGCCAGGAGGTGCCTTCCTTCCAGGGCACCGAGTCTCCGAAACCCTGCAAGATGCCCAAGGTGGGCTCCCCCGGGGCAGGGGGGCGGCAGGTGACTTAGCCCCTGCCCGGTCGGCTCTGCTCACCCCGCCTTCCCTCCCTCCAGATTGTGGATCCCCTGGCCCGCGGACGGGCGTTCCGCCACCCAGATGAGGTGGACAGGCCCCACGCCCCGCACCCACCCCTGACCCCAGGGGTCCTGTCCCTCACCTCCTTCACCAGCGTCCGCTCCGGCTATTCCCACCTGCCCCGCCGCAAGAGGATGTCTGTGGCCCACATGAGCTTTCAGGCTGCTGCCGCCTTCCTCAAGGTAAAGATGCCTCCCCTCCTGCGCCCGGCCCGCGCCGTCCCTCCCTCCCTCTCTGCAGAGCACCCCTCGAGAGCTCACCCAGCTGCGTCCTTCTGTGCCAAGGGCGGTGGATGCACCGGGTTCCCTGGCAGAGAGCGGGGCCCTGCAGCTCAGGAGCCCGGCCCACGTCCTTCCAGCCCCAGTTCTCCATAGTTTGGGAAGCCGGTTTCTGCACTGACACGAGCTGGGAAAGTAGGACACGTGCAGGCACCACCCTTCACCCGAGGTCACTCAGCCCCTGTGTTGTGTGGGGCCCGGGGACTGCAGAGTGAAACGAACCCGTGTCACTGCTCTGGAAGGGCTCCCAGCCCTGGGCGGGCCGATGTCACTACTCAGTGTGATGAGTGCTGGGGCCCACGCAGGAGAGGGGCTGATGTCAGGACAGGCACTTGGGCTGAGCCCAGAAAAATAAGGAAAAGCTTCCCAGGAAAGGAAGGCAAGGAACAGTATTCTCAGCAGAGGGAAGGGCCTCTGCAAAGGCCTGGAGGTAGAGGGGGCATGGCACATCAGGGGAAGAGCGCATGGTTTGATGTGGTTTTAGTGAGGGGTGCTTATAGGAGGAGTAGCCGCAGATTGGGGTCAAAGAGGCAGACAGGGGCCTGCTGTGCTGTGCCAGGAAGCTGCGGCTGGGGGACATGGCCCGAGTTTGGGGAGTAAGGGTGCAGAACGAGTGGTGGCGAGCTAGCTGCCCCAGCCAGAGGGCAGGAGGTCAGCAGGGTGAGGATAACCGAAAATCTTGAGAAGAGCCATGGGTTCGGGGCTACGGAAGCTTTCTGGCCTTTTTCCGCAGACACTCCGTGCTCTGGGCAGGGTCCCATCTCCCGAGGTGCTGCCTCGGGAGGAGGCGCTTGACAGTTCCTTTGGAGGGGGCGGGGGGTAGAGGCACCTGACCTGGGCCTGACGCCCGGGCCCTGCCCTGCCCTCTCCAGGGGCGCTCAGTGCTGGATGCCACGGGACAGCGGTGCCGTGTGGTCAAACGTAGCTTCACCTACCCCAGCTTCCTGGACGAGGATGTGGTGGACGGAGCAGACACATTTGACTCCTCGTTTTTTAGTAAGGCAAGCATGGGGTGTGGGCCTCAGGGACTGGGTACGGGGTGGCCTGGGAATTAGGAGAGGAGACCCGGCCCTGATCATGCTCTGCCAGGAGCCCCTGAGGGATCCAAAGGCCCACTGGTGGGCTGGGACGTGGCACCTCGTGGAACTCCTGGGCTCCTGTCTTCCTGTTGGGGACCTGGCAGGGCAGGGTGCCAGCCGGGAAAGCCACCGTCAGGGCTGACAGGCACGTGCCTTCCATTTCCCTCGCGGAGAGCCTGTCTAGCTTTGTTCTGTCCTTGAATTGAGGTGCTGGGAGCAGTATGGACAGTGACTCCTCACACTGTCTTTTTCTGTGTCCCCCACTCCACCCCACCCCAGGAAGAAATGAGCTCCATGCCCGACGACGTGTTTGAGTCTCCCCCACTCTCGGCCAGCTACTTCCGGGGGATCCCGCGCTCGGCCTCCCCGGTCTCCCCCGATGGGACGCAGATCCCTCTGTGAGTTCTGGGCCCCCTTCCTCTGGGTGCGGGGAGGCGCCACGGCGGGGGAGGGCCCCCGGGCCGCCAGGTCCGTCCCGGGCCCCGTCCTGGGGTGCGTGGGGGGGTGGGCAGCGGGCTGAGGGCCGTCCCCCACCAGGAAGGAGCACGGCCGCGCCCCGGTCACGGCGGCCCGGCGCGGCAAGCGCATCGCCTCCAAGGTGAAGCACTTCGCGTTCGACCGGCAGAAGCGGCACTACGGCCTGGGCGTCGTGGGCACCTGGCTGAACCGCAGTTATCGCTGCAGCATCAGCAGCACCGTGCAGCGCCAGCTGGAGAGCTTCGACGGCCACCGGTGAGGCCGCCGCGCCCCTCGGGCGCCCCTCGGCTGGAGGCAGAGGGGAGAAGGGCCGGGAGCCAGACCCCCAGGCCCCTCTCCTGCGGCACCCCCTTTATTGTGCGGGCGTTTGGTGAGCAGCTCGTGTGGGAGAGGAGAGCGGGGACAAGTCCTCAGGGTGGCCCCACAAGCGTGCGTGTCGCCTGGGAAGGGTCCTCGGCGCTTGCTGCCTCTTCACCCTCCCGGCTCTCTTGGCCTGTGTCCTTAGCCCAGCTCCCAACAGCGGTCAACAGGCATTCCTTGAGCGCCAGCACACAGGCCCTGGAACAGCTCCAACAGGAGGGACAGGGCGGGCAGGGTGGGCCCAAGGGACAGTTAGAAGCTCTATGAGTGACGGGACCGTGGGGGGAAACCAGAGGACTGGGGAGGGGCACTTCTCACAGTGTGTCCCAGGCGGCGACCCGATCGACATCAAACCCAAAATCAAAAAACGAATAACAAGCGTAGCAAGTGTCCCAGGAGGACAGAGAGTGAGTGGATGGCTGGTGGGGAGGGCTGCGGTCAGCACGAGCAGGAGTTAGCTGGGCAGAGAGAGATGTGAAGAGCGTCTCTGGCAAAGGAAATGCCGTGTGCAAAGGCCCTGGGGCTGCAGGGATCATGGTTTGTTCTAGGAGCTGTAAGAAGAGAAGGTAGGTGAGCGCATTAAGGCCCTCAGGAGGGGGTGACATTAGACTTTATTGCAAGGGGAGCAGGAAGCTGTCTCAGGGCGTAAGCTGCGAGAGAGATCTGTGAGGGTGCATTTACAAAGTCACTGTGGTGAAGGACGAGTTGGAGGGGAATAGAAGGGGAGGGGAGAGAGCAAGTGAGAGCTGATGGGGGCTGGGCTCAGCAGGTGAGGGTTGGGATGTGGGTTCAGCTGGGCTGACCCAGGGCCTCTGTCCCCAGGCCCTACTTCACCTACTGGCTGACCTTCGTCCACATCATCATCACACTGCTGGTGATTTGCACGTATGGTATCGCACCCGCGGGCTTTGCCCAGCACGTCACCACCCAGCTGGTGAGTCAGGCTAAGGAAGGGGTGCTCCCCTCTGGGCCCCGCCCCCAGCCTCTCCTGAGAGGCATCAGCATCGTCGGCCACGGAGTCCCTCCCTTGGCCACAACCTGGCCCATGCGGGAGGTGCTCCAGGCTCACCATAGCTTTACCTCTCAGCCCCACTCTGGGGGCCATACCCTGGGATGGGAAACCCCTGAACCCCCTACCCTCTGCCCCTGCACCAGGTGCTGAGGAACAAAGGTGTGTATGAGAGCGTGAAGTACATCCAGCAAGAGAACTTCTGGATTGGCCCCAGCTCGGTGAGGGGCCCAGGGGGATGGGACAGCATCTCAGCAGGGAACCCTGAGGCCCTGTCGCCCCCAGCTGGGCAGGGGTCAGCTGGCCCGGGAGCCCCTCTTATCAGGGGACCTTCAGGGGAAACTCAACAGAGTGGCCGCTCTGGACCCAGGCTTGCTCTTTCCCCTCCCCCAGATTGATTTGATCCACCTAGGAGCCAAGTTCTCCCCCTGTATCCGGAAGGACCAGCAGATCGAGCAGCTGGTGCTTCGCGAGCGAGACCTAGAGCGGGACTCGGGCTGCTGTGTCCAAAACGACCACTCGGGCTGCATCCAGACCCAGCGGAAGGACTGCTCGGTGGGGCCAGGCCCCCTAGCCCCTGCCAGCCCCACTCTGGTCCTGTGCACCATCTTCACTTGCCCCAGCATAGGGGAGGGGCCCTCAAGGACAGTGACCGCATCCCCTCCCTCCTTCCTGGCCCCATACAGGGAGAGTGCGAATCTCCGCAGCCCCGGAGAAGTGAAGGAAGTGAGGTTCCCAGGTCTTGGGAACGTCAGCCAGGGGTGGAGGTCTGGGAGATGAGCCTGAGCCCTGGAGACCAGGGGAAGAGCCCCAGTCCAGAGGGTCCCTTGCCGACTCTAATGGGGATGGTGTTATCCTCGTCGCAACCAACCCTCCTCTATCCTCCAGGAGACTTTGGCCACTTTTGTCAAGTGGCAGGATGATACGGGGCCCCCCATGGACAAGTCTGATCTGGGCCAGAAGCGGACATCGGGGGCAGTATGCCACCAAGACCCCAGGTCCAGTCTCAGGGTGGCCCAGCTGGGCTGTGAGAAGATGGGATTGAGTGTCCTGTCTGCTTCCCCCTGGGGATGTCAGCGGGTGCGTGTGGCAGGCTGGGGGGGCGCACAGCTCCTCATTTTGCCCCCTCTGACCTCTGCCTCCAGAACCTGTGAGGAGCCAGCCTCGAGCGGCGCCCACATCTGGCCTGATGACATCACCAAGTGGCCAGTGAGTGTCTGGGGTGGAGAATGGTCTAGGAAGGGCAGGGAGAGGGTGAGGGTGCCTGCCGCTGCAGGGGCCCAACCCAGTGTGGGCGTGTCGTCCCCCCCGCAGATCTGCACCGAGCAGGCCAAGAGTAACCGAACCGGCTTCCTACACATGGATTGCCAGATCAAGGGCCGCCCCTGTTGCATTGGTACCAAGGGCAGGTAAGCCAGCTCCTTGTTGCCACCTGCCACGCGGGCTAGTGTCGTCCCTCCCCCACTCTGGGGTCGCCCGTGGTGTGAGCAGGATGAAGAGCTCGGTCCCCACAGAGGGGCGCCCCTCCTGCCAGTGGGCGGGGGTACTCGGGGCTCTGATGTATCCCCTTGCCTCCCTGTCCCCCCAGCTGTGAGATCACCACCCGGGAGTACTGTGAATTCATGCATGGCTATTTCCATGAAGAGGCAACACTCTGCTCCCAGGTGAGGCAGGGCCTGCGGGGGCCCTGAGGGTGAGCAGGTGAGCACGGCCGCGCGCTCGAGCCGGCCTCATGCCTCCCCTCCTGCAGCAGGTGTCTGGCTCTGCACACGCCCCGCCCCGCCACATCGGGGCCAGCTGGGTCACAGGCACTGACTGCCCCGTGCTTGCCCTCAGGTGCACTGCTTGGACAAGGTGTGTGGGCTGCTGCCCTTCCTCAACCCCGAGGTCCCAGATCAGTTCTACAGGCTCTGGCTGTCTCTGTTCCTCCACGCGGGGTAAAAGGCCCCTCGCTGCCCGCCCCCCCCCCCCCCGCCCCCGCGCCCCCCCCCCCCCCCCCCCCGGGCCTGTGGAGGAGGACTCCTGGCTGGCAGCCGGGGGCAGATATGGGACGGCTGACGCCTGCTGTGCCCCCCTCCCCAGCGTGGTGCACTGCCTCGTGTCCGTGGTCTTCCAGATGACCATCCTTCGGGACCTGGAGAAGCTGGCCGGCTGGCACCGCATCTCCATCATTTTCATCCTCAGTGGCATCGCCGGCAACCTCGCCAGCGCCATCTTCCTCCCGTACCGGGCGGAGGTAGGGACTCGGGGGACGGGGCAGGGAGGAGGGCCAGCTCTGCTGCTTCCCGCCCCTTCCCCCCCGGAGCCGCCAGAGGGACACGTGGCCCCGCCCGGGCCAGGCTCGACAGCAGATGGACAGCTAAGCTGTGGGCTTATTAGCTGATCCCCTAATCCCTGGGAGCAAGGAAATAGCGATGCTTCTGCGTCATGCTCAGGCATCACCTCCAGAAAGACTTCCCCAGACCCTGTCCCTCCCTTTGTTCCCCTTCTCTGCTTCATTTCTCTTCGTGACCGTGACCCTTGCGTGCCTACCTGCAAGTCACATAGCTGTGGGTTGAGCTGCATGAAATCTCCAGGGTGCAGACATTCATGACCCACAGAAACAGTGACAGTTTTTCCATTGATTCGACCCCATGCCCTTGGCTTGTTTGGTGTCTGTCCATCCTGCCGTATGCTGCCTGGCGTAGGCCTGTCTGTCCTGCTTACTGCACAGACTAAACACTGGGCACGTAGTTGGTCCTCAGTGTTTGCAGAAAGGGTGGGTGCCACAGGCCCCACTTTGGTCCGGGAGCCTCAGCTGCCGGCTCCCCACCCCTGGGAGAGCCCGCTCGTAGGAGGACCCGGCTGCGCCCCGGCTTCGCACCTGGCACCCCCGGCTGACGCCGCTCCCCTCCCCGCCCCAGGTGGGCCCGGCAGGTTCGCAGTTTGGCCTCCTCGCCTGCCTCTTCGTGGAGCTCTTCCAGAGCTGGCAGCTGCTGGAGCGGCCCTGGAAGGCCTTCCTGAACCTGTCGGCCATCGTGCTCTTCCTGTTCATCTGCGGTCTCCTGCCATGGATCGACAACATCGCCCACATCTTCGGCTTCCTCAGCGGCCTGCTGCTGGCCTTCGCCTTCCTGCCCTACATCACCTTCGGCACCAGCGACAAGTACCGCAAGCGGGCCCTCATCCTGGTGTCGCTGCTGGTCTTCGCCGGCCTCTTCGCCTCTCTGGTCATCTGGCTGTACGTCTACCCCATCAACTGGCCCTGGATCGAGTACCTCACCTGCTTCCCCTTCACCAGCCGCTTCTGCGAGAAGTACGAGCTGGACCAGGTGCTGCACTGACCCCCGCCAGGCAGGCCTGGACGGGCTGCCTGTCTGCAGAGCGCCCCAGCCCCGCGCTCCAGAGACCCGCCTCCGGGGGCCCCGGCCCTCCCCCCACCAGCCACACTGACCCCGCGGTGACAGTCACAAAGGCGAGGTCCTTGGGGGAGTGAGGCCCCCCTTCCTCAGTCTGGGGGGCCCTCCGAGCATGTGCTTCTCCCCAGCGCCGGGACTCGGACCCTGCCTTCCTGCTGTTCCCCTGCCGGCAGGACCCTTGCCGAGGGGTGGGCTTCTCTCCTTCCCAAGGTCCCCGGCTTTGCCGATCTCCCCACTCAGCCCCAGCTGGGGCCTGCCCCCCCCGCCCCCCCCCACCCCATTACTGTGGCCGTGCCCTTACTGGGACGTGGCCAGGGTTCCCACCAGGTTCCCACCCCTGCCTCACCGAGGCCTCCCCTCCCTGCGCTATGAGCCCGTGCCCCTTATCCAGCAGTGGCCTGGTGAGCCTGCCCTTAATGCTCCTGGACCAGACGTGTGGGAAAGGCTTTGCCGTGGCCTGGGGCAGAGAAAGAGCATGGAGACACAGCAAGGCTGGGAAGCTGAGAGCCTCCACTTGATGGTCGCAAACAGAGGCTGTCCCCTCTCTGTCTGTCCTGGCCCTCCCTCTGAGTCAGTGTTCTGCCTTGTGGGGCTGGCTCTGAGAAGGCCGGCCCTACCCCACTCTGCCTCACTCCTGCCCAAGTGGGGGTGGGGGCTGGGCCACCTCAAGGACCTGCTCCCAGGGGTTGCCCAAGGCTCAGCCAGGCCCATTTTTTACTGGTTTATATTATGGTTCTAATTTTTAAAAGTAACGCTAACTTTATATGGATGATGTCTCGAATGTATTAAATGATATTCTCTAAAAGTATCATTTTTTGACCTGAGGGGCTCTGGCAGAGGGAAAGCTGGGATTTTTTTTTTGTTGGTGGGGGGTCAGCCGTGAGCTCAAGGGCAGGGCCTTGGCCCAAAGGGACGGTGGAAAACTTGTGGGGCATTTGGTTGGACCGGAAGCCAGGTTTGGGGTCCCATGGAAAGCCTCAGGGGGTCCCTTGAGAGGGCCGGGTCAAATCCTTGGACCCCAGGGGCAGTGAGGGGCTGGCTTTCCCGGCAGAGACGGCGGCGGGGGGAAGACACAGACCTTATCCCTTCACTGTGCCTCCCCCGCAACCCTCACCCCACACAAGAAGCCACAGGAGGTTATGAAGCACAACTATTTTATTAGAGCGAAGAGGACCCAGGGTGTCCGAGGCGAGCGGTGGGGGGCACATGGGGGGAGCTGGGAGGTAACCCCTGCACTTCCCTGCTCCCAGCTACCCCCCATTCTGGGGCTGAGGACGAGAAGGGAAATCCCTGAGGCTGGGGAGAATAAGGGCCTGAGCACCAGGGACCTCGCATGAGGCGAGGAGGCTGCCTGCCCAGAGGGTCCACCATCAGTTCCTGAGAACAACAGGGTCACCGAGGCGGGTCGCAGGACACCTCCTGCCGTCCCCAGTTACCAACCCAGCCCCACCTCTGGCACGGTTGGGCATCCAGCCTGGGCTGGGGAGAGAAGGGGACACCGGGGCCGGGTGGCTGTGGGCACCGTGGGGACGGCAGGCGTCAGCAGCCGCTGTTCCGGCGCAGGGAGCCGTGGCCTCGCGTGGAGCACTGGAGCTCCATGAAGGTGAGCGAGCCCAGGGTGATGGCGCACGGGCCCGTGAGGCGGAAGCCGAGCCTCTGGTAGAAGGGCACCAGCCCGTCCTCACACATGAGCACGGCCCGGCGCGCCGCTCGCTGACCGCCCACGTGCTGCAGATAACGCCGCATCAGCGTGGAGCCCTTGCCCTGCCTCCGGCAAGCGCGGTGCACGGCCAGCACGTGCAGGTGGACAGTGTGGCCCCCGGGCCGGTGCAGCGTCAGTGACTCCTGGAAACAAGCAGGGCTGTGAGTCCAGGTCCAGCTCGGCCCATACCTGCCCCCCAAACTGCCCCCACCCGGCCAAGAGCAAGTGTCTCCTGAGGGCCTGCAGGCGGGGCTCCCTTCCCAGCCGTGGAGGGCCCCAGATTGGGAACTCTACCCTCCACCCCATGGAGGACCCTTCATGAAGGCCTTTGAGCCCCAAAGAGGTGAGTCCTTTTGACCCGGGAGAGGACCAGAGGAAGAAACTCCAGCCCCTGGCCTCCTCTGCCTCCACCCGAGCAGGAGAAGCCAGGGCCTGGGGGAGACAGCCCCCCTTCCAGAGGCTTTCCAGCGGCCGAGCATCCCAGCCCCATCCTGCCCTCACCTGAGTGAGTCTCTCCTGGTCCCAAAGTGAGCCGATGATGAAGGCCACGAGGCAGCCCTCCTGGAACCAGCCCAGGGACAGCTCTGGACACAGGGTCAGGAAGTGCTTGACCTCATCCAGATGCAAGGGGCAGATGCCCAAGACGGAGATGAAGGCTGCAGGAGGAGGCACGGCAGGTGACTCAGTGGTCACCATGCCACATGCCACTGGCCACTGCACACCAAGCATCTGCTCAGAAGCCCAGGTGGGGTCTCCCACCCCCCACACACACCCGCCCTCGCCCACAGGAAAACGGGATTCAGGGCTGTTCCCATCCCCGCTTTCCTGAACACGCATGCCTGCGCACACACAGAAATACACCTCCAATCTGATCCTCTGGGGACCCAGCCACCAAGGACGGGGGCTCCTCCCCACAGGGCAGCTGCGGGGCCCGCTCACCTTCGCGCTCGATCTCAAACACACTGGCAGCGTCCTCCGGAGTGAGGCAGCGGAACTCACTGGCGGGAAGCGTGTGGCGCCGTCGCTGCTCGTGGTTTGGGGCCTCTGGGATCCCAGGCTGCAGGTCCAAGGCCTTGGGCTCCAGGTCGTCAGTGCTCTGTGTGGACATCTCGGCTGCCGGTGCCTCCTTGGGATGCCCCAACTTCAGAAGCAGCCTTCGTCGCCTAAAAGGGCCCTCCCAGCACCTATTGGAGAGGAGTGAGGGTCAGGGGTATGGTCCTCAACTCCAATAGGGGCAGGCCAGGGTGACGGTGCACCTTGCCTCTTTTGTGAGCAAGTCCCAGTGCGGATTCTGGGGGCTGTGAATGTTGGTGCCGTCTCCCCATCTCTCCCTCTCAGCCAGAAGTACCCGCAGAGCGGCCCTTCCAAACCTCCAGATCCTGGCCTCACTGCCCTCCAGGTACATCTAGGTCCCAGGAGGCAGTGGGAGGGGTGGGCAGGGCCCCATGGAGCCCAAGGCACCCCAACATGGCTTGCCGCCCGAGGTGGGAGGGGTGACCACCGACCAAGTCTAGCACGACGATGAGCGGGGTGGGTCGGTCTGACTCACCTGCCCAGAAGGGGACTTGCCAGTTCTTTGGGTGTAGGATGCTAAGCCTCCAGCTTTTTAGGCAGCATCAGCTGTAGGCCCTGGAGAAAAAGACCCTTAATCAAAGTGGGTCCTCAGGGAGCCTTCACGTTTACTCAGATGGCCTCAGACTGGACCACGCACACATGAGGGCATCGGGAGGATCGGGGGAGTCTGAGGAGGTAGGGAGGAGCGGGCCAGGAGGGCATCTGACTATGTCCCTATGGCACTTTGTATCTCCCATGATGCTCTTGCAGATTCTTCCATATTTGCCTTGCCCTCCCTCCTCCACTTTTTCTCCCTATGCCCAGAAGCCCCAAGCAGAGTAGCTCCTGTTCCTAAAGGCCGGGAGCCAGGGGTGGGAGGGTGGGATGGGGAGGCCCACATACCAGGACTCTGAGCAGGGGCTCGACGTTCCCACCGCAGAGCCACTCACGCTGGAGGTCGTCTGCAGGCGCGGGAGCCAGGGAAGCCTGGGACTCTGGGCTGCGTGGCTGTTGCAGTGGGTGTCGCTGGGGGACATGTGATGTGCTCCCAGATTTATAACCCCCGCCCCGCCTCCATGTTACGCCAGCAGGACAAAACCAGCAGGCTGTGACCCTGCCTGCGGAGGGTCAAACATCGGTGTGACACACTGGATGCGCAGGGGATTAAGTGATTGATTGAGGGCCCAGAATCCGGGGGAAGAGCACAGGGCTAAACCTCAGGGGTCCAGCTCTAATCCCTGTTCCGGCTTTGCCTGGCTGGGCCGGGCATTCACCCTTTGTGCTCCAGACGCTTGGACACGCTCAGCTCGGAGTGTCCTTCCAGCCCCTGTAGCCCAAGAGCGCTACCATTTGCAGCCCTTGCTATGGGCTGAGCCTCAGGAAAGAATATCCTTTAACCCACATGAGAGCCCAGTGAATATTAACCCCATTTTACAGAGGACACCGAGGCTCAGAGAGGCTGAATTACCTGGTTAGAGCCTCCCAGCAAGTCGTAGGGGGGCAGGAGAGGCAACCGCATGTATGTCTCCAAGCATCACGCTGTTCCCACCAGGGCTGTTAGGCCCCGTGGATTTTCCAAATGGCCGGGACACGTCTTCACAGTTCTACCAATTATCAGACTGTATCCTCAAGTCAGGGTCTACCAAAGCCGGGGGGAACCAGTGAGTGACCCATCGGCCTTGGGAGGGGATGCCCAAATCTGGCTCTTAGGATGTGTCGTCTACTGGAGCCAGAGAGACTGGAGAGGCAGGCAGTATTCGGACCTTGCTGTGTAGACGGAGGCAAGCCCCTGAACACCAGACAAACCCCTCTACATCCTGCCCTCATAAATTACCTCCTCCATGGATGCAACTAAGCATACCTCTTTCCAGAGTGCTCTGGAGAAAATCCCCAGATCCAGAAGTGAGAGTCAAATCCTCCTGCGTACCAGCTGGTCCCCTGTAGCAAAAACCAACCCAAACAAGCAAGAGGTCCTTAGCAACTCACACCCTCCTCCCATCCCCCCGGTACCCTGCCTAGTCTCCCACACCTGCCATTACACTGAGGTACTTAAATAACCCCAAGGGGGTGCGGCTGCCACTTTGGAAGACTTCGAAGCACCCGCTAAAGCTGGACTCATGCCCTGGGACCAGCAATCCCACTCAAACACCAATAGAGCTAGAAGGTTCCCCAGCTGGAAACAGCCCAAATGACCATTGGCAGTAAGGGATTATGGAATAGACACAAAATGGAGGATCATCCAGCTGTGAGAGCAAACGACCATGAGGACACATGGCACAGGGAATGAAAGAAGCCCCCAGACAAGAGCGGTTCTGAGTCCATGGATTCTGTTCTATGTGTTGGAGGCAGTGGCTGTCCAAGGGGGGCTTCTGGGGTGCCGGTAATATAACATTCTGTTCTTTTTTTTTTTTTTTAAGATTTTATTTATTTACTTGAGAGACAGAGAGAGCTTGAGCAGGGGGAGAGGCAGAGGGAGAGGGAGAGGCAGACTCCCCGATGAGCAGGGAGCCCAATGTGGGGCTCGATCCCACGACCCTGAGATCATGACCTGAGCCAAAACCAAGAGTCAGATGTTTAACCGATTGAGCCACCCAGGCACCCCAAAAATACAATCTTAAAAAAAAAAAAAAGTCAAACACCAACAACGAGAGTGACTGCATGTGTTTCTAGTCCCAGCCTTGCTGAGTGATAATCTGCTAAGGCATTTCAGAACACTAACTGGGTCCTGACACCAGGGCATCCTCCCCCAGGGGCTGTCATCAAATTCATCTGACCAACAGAGTGGCCTCAGGAGATGTACCTTGTGAATGAGGTTGCCAGATTTAGCAAATAAAAATGCAGGAAGCCCCATGAAATTCAAATTTCAGGTAAACAATTTTTTTTTAAGATTTTATTTTTAAGTAATCTCTACACTCAACGTGGGGCTCAAACTCACCACCCCGAGATCAAAAGTTGCATGCTCCACAGACTGAGACAGCCAGGCAACCCACAATTTTTTAAGTATAAGTCTGTCCCATGTGATATTTGGGGCATACTTTTACTAAAAAATTGTTTATCCAAAATTCTGTTTTCTACCTCACACTAATGCAACATTATATGTCAACTTTATTTAAATTAAAAGAGAAATTTTTAGGGGCATCTGGCTGGCTCAGTCAGTAGAGCATGTGATTCTTGATCTCTGGGTCATGAGTTCGAGTTCCACGTTGGTGTGGAGTTTATTTAAAAAAAAAAAGAAGTGCACATTCTCTGAGCTGTAATTTGGCATCCTATTTGTCTTTCTTGTGGGGAAAGAGTGTGCCCAGCTAGCCATGTGCATAGAGCAGGGGTTCAAACCTTTGTACCCCTTTGCAAGTGGAGTCTTTGGTGGAACTCTAGCATGTAAAACAGACCAAGAGCCCCCCTCCCCCCACCCCCTCCCCCCACCCCCTCCCACCTCCCACCTCCCACCCCCCGGGCTGGAACTCCTGCCAATGACATGAAGACTCTGCCAAGATGAGGTTGGAACAATATGGGTCCCACCAGGGGCCCCTGGAGAGAAATGGACTTCCCTCAGAGGCACAGACTCATCTTAGAGCACCAGTGCCCCGTGTGGCCCTTGGAACACCATCCTCATGGGCAGGTTCTGAGGCTCTGCCAGGCTCAGGGGGGCAGAGAAGAGTACCATCTATCTGAGAGGCATCACAGGGGACATTGCAGACGCTCCCACAGCAGAACCAGAGGTGAGGCTGTGTATCTGATAGAGAGTCAGTGTAACCCATTGTCCCGCGTGGGGATCATTGGCTCAGGGGTACTTTTTGTCAGGCCCCCTATTGATACAGTTTTGCTCTTTATGCCAGTCTTCTCCTTCCAGCACCAGCTCCCTGGAAAGGGTCCTGTAATAACCACTGCTCCCCAGCTCTGATTCTGCCCATTGGCCTCCATACCACACTTCTTCTCCCAGCACCGCTCCCCTTAGGGGTGCTACCCTCACTCCCTCCATCCTGGCCTCCCAGTCCACCAGACAGGTCCACGCACGACTGAATGACAGCTGTGGGCTGGGCTCCAGTTCTCTCCCACAAGGCTCTTTGGTCCCAAGCAAACCACAGGCTGTGGCTTGGCTCCTGCTTGAGGGCTCCAGAACATTCTATGATAGTTTAGAGCCAGGTTGTGCAAGGCACACAGAGAACCCCTCCAGAGGGCCGTGTTACCTAACTCCCCACCTGTCCCGGCACAGCCTCACCTCTGAGCCGGCCGAGCCCCTATCCCACTAACGACCTGAAGCAGCAAGGATGACGGGCACAGAGGTGGCGGTCCTCACGATCGAGTAGACAACGGAGGTCTCGGTATAGGAAGAGTGTTCTGAGGGGCTGCATGTCGCCACAGGGAAGCTAAGGGATGTCTATTCTTCGGAGGGGGAGCAGCCTCATGGTGACAGAGCAGAGGTCATCTGTTAAAGATACACTGACTCGGGGCGCCTGGGTGGCTCAGTTGGTTAAGCGACTGCCTTCGGCTCAGGTCATGATCCTGGAGTCCCGGGATCGAGTCCCACATCGGGCTCCCTGCTCGGCGGGGGGCCTGCTTCTCCCTCTGACCCTCTTCCCTCTCGTGCTCTCTGTCTCTCATTCTCTCTCTCAAATAAATAAATAAAATCTTTAAAAAAAAAAAAGATACACTGACCCTTTGGCATGGCTGGGGCAGCCCCCATGTTCTCCCTCCCTCCCCCACTCCCCCGCCACCACCACTGGCCCCCAGCCTGCAGCAACTCTGACAAACTGCAGAGCCTGGCCCCGCATGGCGGTGAGCATCCACCCGGGGCCCAGGACCTCCGGGAGCCCCTGCTTCTCTCTCCTCCTTCCCTCAGCATGACAACTGCCCGGTTCCCACTGCAGGGCCCAGGGGAGTCCACCTGGAGGAGACTGAGAGGTGGGCGCCCTGAGAGACGGGGCCCAGAGACACTCTGATGATGTTTCTGAGACCCCAACTTTCCACACAGAGCCACTGGAAGGCCGTAACGGGCAGGGAAGGCAGCTCTCTGTTACGGCGTCCGCACGACTAGTTGCATTTTGTGGTGGTTTTGAGGGTGGTTTCCTTCTCTCAACTCCTTCCCTGGACCTAAGGTCTGCCCCATACACCTGGCACTGAGCACATTTTGCCCAATTGTATTTACCTTTTCAACCTTCGTCTCTTACAGGCAGGTTTCCCAGGAAACAGAAAGCGAGATGGAGGACTGCGTGCAGGAGGTTCACCAGGGAGCAGGGGAAGCAGCCTTGGGCAGAGGGAGAAGGCAGTCACGTGGATGTGGTTGCCACAGAGGCCTCAGCCCATCTTGTGAGAGCTCAGGAGCCAAGAAGCCCTTCAGAGACACCCAGCCTGAGGCAGGGGGCAGACCCTTCCGCCCTGCGTTGACCTTGGTGAGGCAGCTTCCTGAGCAGAGGGCAATCCTGCCAGCCAAGGGGTGGGTGCTCTGGATCACTCTCGCCAAGCTGCAAAGAGCTGCCCTAGCAGAATGCTAGCACCAACTTCCGGGGGCCTTGCCAGGGTGATAAATCCTGTGGCGGGGAAGAGTGTTCCCAGAATAACACTCTCGTCCAACTTAATGTTCTGCCTCTCTCGACCCAGTATCCTTGACTCCAGTCCCACATTCTCCCAGCTCCTGTCGGCACCGTTGGCCAGGACCTGCAGTCCCTTCCCGGTACAGCCTTTTTCTCCCTTTCGGTGGCCCAGCATGCACTACCAGCCGAGTTAAGTTGTGATTTAGACCCAGCTGTTGATCTGGGGCAAAGAGGGGAGATGGCATAGATCATTGGGGCAGGGGCAGGGGGAGGGTTGGCACTTGTCTCACAAGGAAGAGTTTTGTCTTCCAGCAAGGAGAAAGCACTAACCTGTCACAGGCACGAGAGGGCCACATAGGAGGGGGCCACAGCTGTGAGGGTCCAGAAGGCTCAAGGAGAACCTGGCGCTTTGAGATTTTTGAGTCCAGTGACCCAGATCTCCCCGGATGTCTCAGAGTTCCCCCTCTTCCCAATTAGGGTCCTTCTTGACATAGCTGACTCACTAAGTTTGGGGATTCAACCTCTTTTAGGGCCCTGCGTCCCCTATTAAGTCCAGAACCTGACTCTATTTTTCTCTGGTCCCTGACTTCAGGAGGTAAGTTTCATTACATGCTGCCAAGGAGACCCTCTGGCTTTTATACTGAGCCTTCGAGTGGTGACCCATCACCCGCGGCTTTTCGCTATCTTTCTCCAGTGTGACCGCCCCCAACAATAGTCATGAGGTCCCATGGTCCTTATAATGATTGCTCTCCCATACACCTGAGATTATTCACCACTACCGCAGTTCCTTCCACTGGTTCACTGCCCACAAAAGTTGTAATGATTGCACCACTGTAGTGTGCTAGGGCCCAGAATATTACACCTCCCGCTACTGGTGGGGATCCTCATTAACAGGCAGGTGATCCAGCTCTAGAATCCCATTTAGAGTCTGTTCCTTAACACCACACTTAGCACCAATGGTGATGGGTCAGATTCCCCAGGAAATAGACTTAAAGACTCAGATCTGCATGAAGACATTTACTGGAAGTGCCATCAGGGAGCAAGGTCAGCAGAGGTGGGCAGAGGACGTTAAACTGTAAAGAGCCAGTTCCAGTGGAGACCTCGGCTGATCCCAGAAGCTCTGAAGCTGGGGTGCCCCTTCCCAGGTATCCTGAATGGAGGTGAGAGGGCCAGGCTTTGTTCCTCCTTAAGGACAGTCATTGGAGAGGTGAGGCACCTTCTTTCAGCCAAGGGCAATCCCTGGAAAGGTACCAAAGCTGTGAGGCTCAGCAGCCAGTGCCGGGCAGCTGGGGGAAGGGTCCCAGGGATTGGGACGTGGACTCGGGCTGTGCATACAGTATCCGCTGACGCCCATCTCCCAAACAGGCTTTATAAACGCCTGGAAAACAGAGACCATATTGAAAGTGGGCCATGTGCCCCCTCCTCCCCCAGAGTAGCTATCAACTAGGTCTTGACTCTTCTGTTGAGAAGGATGGCATTTGGCTTCTTGACTTCCTGTGGATTTATTTTGAAGCCTTATTTGCGTAAATAGGCTGGTTTCACTGCATGGCTGAGTGGAGCCCTGTCCTTATTTGGGGTTCAATATCTGACATATGACACAGGCTGTTTCCTCAGGAACCTTCCAGACCTTTCTGGAACGAAGGTGTCAAAGGCAGGGAGGGATCGCCACCTCCTGGAGAAAGAAGGGACCTACGGCTCCCTGAGCATCGGGAGCCCTACGGTCCAAAAGGTCATGTGAGCCCATAATGTGATTTTCGTTTTATAGTAACCACATTAAAAAGAGCCAAAAGAAACAGGTGAACTTGATTTTAATAATATATTTTATTTAACCTAATACATATAAAGTACTGACATTTCAGCAAGTAATCAATATAAAATTATTAAGAAGATATTTTAGATTCTTCTTTTTGCAAGCAAGTCTTCAGAATTCAGGGTATATCTTACACTTACAACACATGTCAGTTCAGAGGAGCCACATTTTAAGTGCTCAAGAGCTACGTGTGGTTAGGGGTTAGCCCAACAGGTAGCCCAGATCTAGAGGCTAAAGGCCAGAGAGAGAACTAGAGTGTGTGTGTGCTCACGCACACGTGTGGCCTATGTGTATACTCCTCTCCATATCTAGGAAACATGGACAGCAGGGGACTTGAGGAAAGACAGAGGCGTCCCGGAGTCTTGCTGACACATTTCGAACCATTGGGAGAAGTCGGCTGGTTTTGTTCACTCAACAAAAATCTCTGGAGCACGCACTATGGGTCAGACCTATGCTGGATGCTGGGGTACGAAGATGAAGAAGGGTATCACAGAGGGGAAAAAATACAACCCACAGGTATTACCAGGTAAGTGGGGGAAATAATCAGGGGAACGGGGTGCTTGGAGGACATCATAGATAAGAAGGCCCGATCTGGGTTTTGTGAGATGAAAAGGAGTTCTTTTGGTAAAAACAGGAGTTGAAGTCGAGGCATAAAAACTTAGAGGCAGGTGGCGAACAAGGGAAAAGACACCAGGCACCAAAAATTGGGGTCCTGAAGGAAGTGGCCAAGGCTGGAGCATGGAGCATGTGTGCAGGGCGTTGAGTTGGAACACAGGGTTAGAGGTAGGTAGAGAAGATCAATTCCGGAAGGGCTACCGTGTCATTCTCTGCTGGACCAGGAGAGCCCCAGAGACATGGTAAGCCAAGAAGCTGGATGATCCTGTTTGCATTTTCAATGTCCCCAGGAACAAGGTGGTGGATGGATTAGGCGGCGGTGGGGGTAGGGGAAGGAGGCTACGGCCCTGGTGTGCGCGAGAGATGGGGATGAACTCATACCAGCAGGTAATGTTTATCAGGCCCCACTACCTGAAGAGGCCCTACACAAAGCACCATATATTGACCATGCCAGTTACATTGTCAACAGCCCTAGGAAGTAGGTACTGTTATTACTCCTATTTCACAGAAAGGAAACTGAGTCTCAGGGAAGTGAAATAGCTTACCCAAGGTCACATAGTGAGTCAATGGTATCTATCACAGGCCTCAAACCCAGGTCCATTGATTCTGGAACCCCACTCCTAGCCACAGCACCACGGCACCACGGCACCCCCTATCTCCCCATGGAGCGGCCCCCAGGGGAGCCGCTCTGGACCTGAGGGGGCTGGAAAGAGGGTAGAGGGGCCATGACCTGGGCTTTGATCGCATGTGGCACTTCAGATCAAGGATTAACCCTCAGGTGGCCAGCTTGGTACCCAGGTAAGTGATGCTGCCATCAACCTGGATGAGGAGTCTGGGAGAAGACACGGGTTTGGGGGAAATGGGTTTGTGACATCTGGCTGGCCATCCAGGAAGTATCCATGAGTTGGTGCTGAGGGGAAGGCCCTGGCGATCTGGGACTTGGTGGTGAAGAGTGGGAATGGTGGAGTGACTGCAGCCCCACTGTTCTTCAAGCTGGCCCCGGGGGATGTGCTGTCCCTGGCCCCTGTATCCGAAAGAAGGAGGGAAACAGAGTACACCTGCCAAACCTGGGCTCTCACTTACTGTTCAACCTTTTCACTGGTGCCCCCAGCACAAACTAGTTTGCCCCGTGGATTGCAACCATTCCTGAGTCAGGAGTGAGAATGGCTCAGGGCCGGCCCATCTGGGTCCTAATCCTGACCGTACTGCAGGGTGATCTCGGGCAAATCCCACGGTTCTCCCAGGGCATCAACACAAAAAGGGGTAAGGCTCCAGGGGCAAGAAGGACCCGTTTATTTCCAAAAGCCCATGATTCTTGAGCAGCCACCAGCTGGAGCCTCAGGCAGGGGCATTTCTCCAAGTAGGCTAGCGACGGCCCCCCAGGGTAGCTCCCCTCCCACTCCACCTTCCTAGCTGAAGACCCCGGTGCTGAAGGCACCCTAGAGCCTGCAAGCAGGCACTTCAGGGTAGAAGGAGTTCTCTGGGCCCATCTGGATTCTCTCGCACAGGGAAGTTTGGAGAAGCCAAGCGGGCTGGGGCTCCCCCATGAGGCAGTGTGAGGCCCTGAGACCCAAGCACACTTCTTAAACCAGTGGCCGTTTAAGATAGGGATAAGACAGGGCCTGCTTCCCAGAGATCAGCAGCCAGCCCTGCTGCCTCCTGTACCCTGCCAGCCCCTTAGCAAGGGGAGTGGCCAGACTGGCTCAGTTTCTGGCAGGCATATCTGTAAATAAGCAAAATTCCCCAGAGAAGAATCTCTATTCTCCAAGGAGGGCTGGGTGTTGGGGCCACGAGAGGAGGGATTTCTCCACTGGGGAATGAAGTTTTTTTTTTTTTTTTCTTTCAGCAATTATGAAACTATAAACTGAGCCAATGCTCCCATCCCAGCTCACCCCACTCACCAGCTTGGGTGTGCAGACTGTGGTTGGGGGCTCGGGGACTGGGAAGGGGTCAAACCTTGACTGGAGCATCTCAGGTCTGAGTGAGGTGGGGAGGAACGTACTGAGCCTTCTTCTAAAAGGACTCTGATACAGCTCAAACTGGGGGCGACAAAAAAGGCTGAGAGATAGCAGGGGCAGCTCCTTGGGTGTATAGGGGGGAGGACGGGAAACTGACCAAATGGAGGGACAGGAATCTCAGGCCTTTGACCCCCCCGCCCCCGGTATGGTACATCACTGAGCAGCCAGTCTGTACCAGGCACTGTACTAGGCACTGGGGCAACACGCATACCTAAGACATGACCCACACGCTCAAAAGGGGTTTAGTTAGTAAGGGAGAGATCAGCATTTGAAACCGAGGGCTCTTACCTACAACCTAGCAGCTTCCTGGGGGAGGGGCACAGCCCAGCGTGGGCATGAACCTTCACAAAAGGGGGGCTCATACTTGCTCTCTCACAGAGGACTAATCTATGTAAGGGTGGATAATCTATGTAAAGCACTTAGTATAGTACCTGGTATTAAGTTACAGCTCAATAACTGGTAGCTATTATTAGCCATTATTACAAGAAGCCACAGAATAAACATGGCACGTCTGCCTGGAGTGTGCCAATTTTACTCAACAATCAGGGAGGAAGGACATTCCTTTTGTATTAAAACGAACACACGCATAAGCTGGAGTACAGTGCAAAACCCACTTGGATTTTTGACATCAACGATTTGGGGCCCGCATTGCCCTGCCCCTTCACCCTACTTGCTCGCCCCCTCCCCCATCCCCTGATAGACCCAGGGACTAGAAAAGCCCCTGCACTTGGACTCAGGAAAACTGGATTCCAACTTGCTCTGCAGATTACTATGTTGTGAGCTTAGGCTCTGAATTCCTGGACCCTGTTTCCTCATTGATAAAATGGGGTTACATACTCCTATATCCAGGGGAGCCTGGCTGGCTCAGGCTCAGTCGGTGTAGCCTGTGACTCCTGATCTTGGGGTCATGAGTTCAAGCCCCAGGCTGGGCCTAGAGCTTACTTCAAAAACAAAAACAAACCAAAAAACGTACACCTATATCCACAATTGGGATAACAAGATAATACATGTGAATATGTCTGGCATAGCACCTGGTCAGTAATAGGTGCTCAATAAATGTTAGGTTATCAGGGGAGTAAGGAGACAGGGCTAAGGGAACCAAAGCCACTACATTATTGCTGTTAAGCCTGCCAGGTCTTTATGGGGGAGGGAGTGGGGAACGGAGTCCTCCCAGCAGTGATTCCAGATGGCCACTCTTCACAGTGGTCTGGGATGGAAAGGCCGAGGTTCGTGAGCCCAGCTTTGCCCCTAAATTGTATCCTAATTCCCCTTCAGGTCATTTAGCCACCGTTTTTTTTCTATACCTTAGTATGTGAGTTGTCTAAGATCTGGGTCCATTGACAACCACCCCAACCCCAATATTACATCAGTATTCTCGAAGTGCTTGGCTCAGGACACATTATATACTCGGGCTGCCGTCAGTGCTTCATGCATGTTCTTAGGATTTTTCCAGGAGTATAGTTCTATAGCCTTGGCAGTCTGTAAACTACTCAAAGAACAGGGATCCTGCCTTTTAAAAAGAACCCAAATACTGTAATATTGAACCATCCTACCAATCTATCTTTGATGGTCTTGCAGGAAAATGTGGGAAAAAATGATTTGACTGAGAAAGGTTAGGACCATAGCCTAAGTATTCTTAATTGCCTTCTAACAACCCATTACGAATTTGAGGGGTGCCTGGGTGGCTCAGGCGTTGAGCATCTGCCTTCGGCTCTGGTCATGATCCTAGGATCCTGGGACTGAGCCCTGCTTAGGCAGGCTCCCTGCTCAGCGGGAAGCCTGCTTCTCCCTCTCCCACTCCCCCTGCTTGTGTTCCCTCTCTCCCATGTCTCTCTGTGTCAAATAAATCAATAAAATCTTTTTAAAAAAACAAACCCATTGCGAATCTGTCCTCTGAGAATGTTATCTAAACCTTTTGGAACTTACTTAAGGGACACATTAGTATAATTACTTTGTATATTTTAAAATAGCAATATGGAGCAAACCGTAAGTATAACAGTTCTGTCTGTCTAGAATTTTAGTCTAGGAAGGGAGGGCTGAAATATTATAGTAATGGTTAAGCTTTTTGGAGGGAAATGTATGTCAGGCACTGTTCTGTTTCCTTCAGTCCTCCCAGTTGCCATTTGAGATGCCAACGGTATTATCACCCCAATTTTACCGATGAGAAAATTAAGGTGAAAAGAAGTTTATCAGCTTACCTACCTTTATAAGATTAGTAAGTGGCAGCAACAACCATGGCTCCCACTGCTAACTACCTCACCATCCCACCTCTTGCCACGTATACTAAGCCTCATGGAGCTTTGAGCCCCTCTAGATGGTTTTAAAGCCAAACCATAGAGGCCACTAATGCTTATCTTTCTGATCTTTCTCTGGACCTCCTTCACCAACCCCATGACCCATCCCTGAGGGGTCATGACCTTCCAAGCTTTGCATGTGATTTCCTAATACAATACACTCCAGATACGCTCTTTCTCTGTATCTTTTATAGCCTTGCTGACAAGCTGCCTTGGAGTTGCTTTTTAGCTATTTAATACGTATATGTTTTGTCTCTCCAACTAGGCTGTAAACACCTAGAGGACAGGGACGGTATCTTGCTCTTTCTTACCCCTCCCAGTGCGTAGGACTAGGCTGGAGACGCCAAGGAGGCTCATTAAATGTTGTTGACAGTCTCCGGACCATCCTTCGCCCCACCTCGGCCCCTCCTCCTTCCCTCGGTGCCCATCGCACTTCCTCCTCCCGGGTCCCCACCCAGTCCCGCCCCCCCCACCTTTACCCCCCCCGGCCCCCCCCCCCCCCCCCCGAAGTCCCCCCCCCCCCCCCCCCCCCCCCCCCGTCCCCGGCAGCATCTCCAGCGTCCCCCAGCGACGAGGCCAGAGCTCCTAGCAACCGCATCTCGGTTCCTTGACGACGGCGGCACGCAGGCCACGTCAGCGCGCCGTGGCCCCGCCCCCGCGCCGGCTGGCCCCGCCTCCCCGTGCCGCGTTCGCCGCCGCCGCCGCCACCGCCAGCGCCGCGCCGCCGCCGCCCGAGACTCGCGCAGAGCAGTTATGGCGGATCCCGCAGCGCCCGCGCCCGCAGCTCCGGCTCCCGCCCAGGCCCCGGACGCGGCCCCGACCCCGGACGCGGCCCCCGCCCTGGCGCCCGCCCCGGACTCGGCCTCCGGGCGGTCCTCGGACTCCGGCCCCGAAGCCGGCTCGCAGCGGCTGCTGTTCTCTCACGACCTGGTGTCGGGCCGTTACCGCGGCTCGGTGCACTTCGGGCTGGTGCGCCTCATCCACGGCGAGGACTCGGACTCGGAGGGCGAGGAGGAGGGCCGCGGGAGCTCGGGCTGCTCCGAGGCGGGGGGCGCGGGCCACGAGGAGGGCCGGGCCAGCCCGCTGCGCCGCGGCTACGTGCGCGTCCAGTGGTACCCGGAGGGAGTCAAGCAGCACGTGAAGGAGACCAAGGTGCGGCGGGCCGGGGCGGGGGCCGGGGCCGGGGCGGGGGCCGGGGCGGGGGCCGACGCAGGGACCGAGTTGCTGCCCGAGCCCTAGGCCGGGGAGGGGAGGCGCGCGAGGCGCTGGCCGGAATGGTGCAGCCGCGGTGGGCCGAGGCGAGAGGACGAGCCTCCGCCGAGGGGACGCTCCGGTGCAAAGTCATTGCACCAGCCCCGGGCCGCCGGGCCCCGGGCTTCCCCACGCGAAGGGACTTCCAAGCCTTGCGGGGCTGTGGTGTCGGCCTCAAGATTCTGTACGTGGACCCACTACAGTGGGCAACTCCTCAGGCTCTGGGGCGCGCTGGGCATTACACCAGTGCGGCGTTTTGCTGACCCCCGAGGAGCTACATGCTGCATTGTGCATCCAGGAAGGAAGGCCGTGCCGGGTCCGTGCGGGGAAGGGTTGTGGGCGTTCCAAAGCAAAGACAGAGGTGAAAATCTCAGACGGCATAAAAACCCAAGAAGTTCCCTAGATGACAGAATGCGTTATGATGGGTAAAGGAACCCAACCCCCTCCCCCCGCCCTTTTTTTTTTTTTTTTTTTTTACCTTGTTGCCTTGTTTTAATTGCTGCGGGGAACTTTGTGAGTAAAATCATTAACAATCAGAGCCGTGATATTAATAGTACGGGGTGGGGGGGATGTGACAGCTGCGACTGGGATTGATGACTCCCAAGTGCAGTTGGACTTCTTGAAGAAAAAAAAAAATACTATGGAACCATGGATGGACAAGAGCCACCCATTTGGAAACCCAAGGTTTTTTCCTGACCCGAGGCTGTCAGGCAAACATCAGACTCCCTTAAGCTGTTGGGGTGAGGCTGGTGAATATTGCAGTTTTACAGACAAAGGGGTTTGTCATCTTAAACCTGAAACCCTGAACCAAGGTTGGTTTGGTGGCTTCTTCTGTCTTGTTTTCCCGAGTGTGAATTCCTATCAGTGATTCACACACGCACGCACACACCCCTGTATCTTTCACACCTTCTTCGTCTCCTCCTCCTCCTCCCCTTAAAGAAAACATTTCTAAGCAGGAATCGGGCCTGGGCTGTTGACAGGTCTGATTTCAGGGGAGGGCACTTGAGAAGTTAATCTGGGTTTCTCACACACTGGGAGAAGAGGCCACAGAGGAATAGGGCTTGCCACGCTACAAAGGGGGTTTGTGATAACAGCTCTTGGCAGGGGAAAAGGCCCCACTCCCAGGAAGAGCCTGTGATCCACTTCCTAGTGGCACGAGTGACTTGGTACCAGCAGGGGTTTCTCCTTCCAATGTGCACACATCCACAGACACAGAAATCCGCATACAGGACCCCTGGCTTCCCCTCAGAGAAATGCGGATCAGGCATTAGCTGCTCTGACTCGGGAAGACATTTCAAGTTCGTGTGGAAAATTGTACTTTTTATAGTGGAATGCTTGTTAAAAATTACCACTGGTGGTGTTACGTCGGAAAGAGAAGATTTTTGCTCTTTATACAGTGTTTCTGCATTGTCCTAACTAACGAATGGCTGCTGATGTCTTCCTGTGGGTTTTTGAAAAATGTTTTTCCCTAACCATCTTCTCTAGAGGTTGGTGACTCTTGAAATGCAACTCATTTCACTGTGTCATGGCCTCCTGCCCTGGGGACTCGGCGGGCAGGCCAAGCTCCGCTACCGGGAGCTGCCGTGTTTATCAGTTATTGTTTCTGTTCATCTTGACTTTGGTGGTTAACTTTATTTACAGTTATGTTCTGTCTGCCTCCTCCCGCCGTGTGTAATTATACCCAGTTTGACTTAAAATACCTATCTAGGAATTAGATAGAAGAGGAGTTGAAGGCACCAGCTTGGATGCATTTTGAACCTGCCCTCGTGTGATTTGCTTTGAAGTTGTTGACATCCACTGTGGCTCCAGTGGTGGTGTTTCCTTTGCCACTGGAGTGTCTGAGCTTCTGAGCTTAGCAAAAGCTAAAGGGCGTAGGAACTCTAGGGAGCGGTGGCGTGTAGTGTCCATTTGTGGATGGCAAGACCTGGTTCTTGTAGGAATTAAGAGCAGGTTTGTTTGGGGGCGTGGGGGGTTGTATACCTGATAGGTAGCTGTAGGTCACCATGAGCCCTAGGCACAGATGACCCCAACTAGGGTGCTGGGTGGGACCTTGCAGTCTAGGAAGTGGTAGGAAGATTTTTTTCTTCTCCTCTCTCACCCCTTGTAAGTCTGTGGAGGTGACAGTGTGCTGTAAAGGAGAGACCGTTAGACCAAGGCTGAGCATTTAGGTTCTGATTCCTACTCCATCACTAATTTGGTTATGAGATTTGAGAACCCGGTTACTGATAGAATAAGGTGGTGACAGTATTGAGAAACGTACTTCTTTTTAAAGCTGCCACCTATTGGAATTTTTTTTAATAGTACCCTTTTAATGTGGAGTGTTTAGTAGGCTGTGGAGTATTTTTGTAGTTTTCAGGTTAATTTGTTGGGCAATGAGTAAAGGCTTAATACTAGTCTCTTAAGTTTTAATGAACAAGTTCATAAAGAGATGAAGAGGCTGGCCAACAAGGTCTACCCCCTCCTGGCCACTTCAGTGAAAATTATCAACAGAAACAAAATAAGTAGGGGCGCCTGGGTGGCTCAGTAGGTTAAGCGTCTGCCTTCAGCTCAGGTAATGATCCCAGGTTCGGGATCGAGCCTCGAATCTGGCTCTCTGCTTAGTGGGGAACCTGCTTCTCCCTCTGCCACTCTCCCCTGCTTGTGCTCTCTCCATGTCTCTCTCTGTCAAATAAATAAATAAAATCTTAAAAAAAAAAAAAAAAAGAAATGAATAGCTCTTCCTTGAAACTGCAGAATTTATGGTCCAGTTCCTGAAGCTTCCAGCAGCCAAAGCCAAGCTTCTTTAGGACTTAAAACAAGCACCTACCTTGTGCTCCTTCCTTTCCTCAATCTCCTGTCCCCTTCATCTGACTTACCCACTTGTAACTTTTCCCATTTGCCCAGAGATCTTCTATGTGACTTACCCCTTCCCTCTCAGTGGCCATCCTTGAGTAACATTTTGGAATATAGCCAAATGCCGCCAGTCTCTTTGCCTTCTTGAGCGCTGGCTAGACATGGTGGGTCCTTCCGGTCTCCACCTGTCATGGTTGGACAGAATGGCCCCTGTTAGGAAGAGAACAGACTGCTGTTTGTCAGTCCAACTTTGGGGGCTTCCTGTTTATGCTTTAGTTTTCCCATCTCTTGTGTGCTGTCTTTTGCTTAAAGTTGCCACAACATCCAGAGTCTCTCCTGATTTGAGATTTAATGTCTTTAAGTTAAAGCTGTGTCTGTGATCACTCTGCTTTTCTAAGGCTCTCTGTGTGTGTGTGTAGCATCCTTCATGACAGGTCCCTTAGGAATTGGCTTTTCAGTTTATTTTTGGCTTCTACTCAGGCCAGCATTTCCCTGGGGAAAACTATTTAGATGTAGCATCATAGCATGTGAAGGTTGCTTGCTTCACTTGTCCAGGTGCTGGACTCATTAAAAGCAATTGTTCTTAGTGATGTAATAGGAAGAAATTATGTAAGGTTAACCAAGATGCAGGACTGAGTGCATCTAATTGCATTTTATTCAGATAGGATCACAGCACTTGCAGACTGGCACAGCTGTTCTGTGACTTTATTCTTTGTCCTTTGGTTCCCCCTTTCTAACTCCTGGGACTCAGTGCCTTGATTATGTCTCTGTCTGACTTGCCGCTTCACTCAAGGGCACTTTCACCAGATGAGGGATGTGTGTTTGTGTCCTGTGATTGGAAGTCAAAACCCCCGGGTGCTCTTCCCAGCCGTCACCTACTCTGAATGACCTTGGCCTAGTCACTGCCTCATTTTTCTCACTGCAATAAAAGACAAGATCTGTCTTTCTAGCCCCTGAAACGAGCCTGAACCAGAAGCGTAGCTGGGTGGTATGGCCACTTGGCTATTAGCAGCCACCATCCTGAGGTCCATCAGACAGAGCCAGCCCCACCCCTTCAGGAGATCACTTCTGTGCCTCACAGAGAGCCACGCCAGCCCCACCCCTCAGGAGATCACTTCTGTGCGTCACAGAGAGCCACGCCTCCAGAGGCAAAAGATGCCCCAGCCGGGTGTGTTTCAGTGGTGGTGGAATTCCTACTAATCAATCACATTGTTGCTCATGACCTGGTGGATAGATTAAGCTACTTCTATAAATACTCATGAACTTCCCTCCTCTGAAACTTTATGCACGTTTAAAGTAATACCTGCCAAAGTCCACTAACCTCCTGGCGGGGGGGGGGGGGGGGGGATGTCAGATGACTATATATGTATATGTGTGTATATTTTCCAGAATTTGGAAGACATCTTTTGGAAATTTCCAAAAGAATGAATTACAAGGATGGTAGAGTGTTGCTTTTGTATTTTAAAATAATAATAAGGACAGACATTATGTAGTGTGTGCCAGGCACAGTGCTTTACTGTGTTACTCAGTGCTCCCAACAACCCTGTGAATTAGGTACTATTATTACCCGTGTATTTCAGAGGAGACTGAGGGGGCAAGGTTAAATAACTTGTCTGATGTCACACTGCTAATAAGTGGAGGAACCTGACTACAAATTGAAGTAAATGTAGTTTGCTCTCACCTGAGAATGTTTAAGTTCAGGATTCATAGATCATTACTGCATCAAGCACCCTGATTAAACATGAGTCACAGACCCTGTGGTTGGCATTAATCATCCAGTCTGTAAACACTTGAAAGTCTTAGTGGAGAGGATGTAACCACAGGTAAGGAGAGAGAAAGGAACAGGGTGTTGGGATGGGTGGAAAGACAGAGGGAGATCACGCTGGGGAGCAGAATGGGAGAGACACTAGATTGGCACTTGCGGTGTGCTTCTGTTCTGCATCTTTCCTTCCCTGACCCCATAGTCATTCTCAAAGTAATTGTCAGAAAGCACATCTTATTTCTAGAGAACCTGTGAGTACCCCTAGATGTTGAATGAAAGCAGTGTCTATAAGTGTGATTCATTCCAACACTGGTTTATTCCCCCGACCAAAAGTCTGAGGAACTGGCATTTCTGGGTTGTCTTAGAAATGGTGTTAGGAAATCCAGCTGCACCTCCTGCCCCCAGAGACCTGTCCCCTCTCTTGCTGCTGTTGTCACCCTCCCGCTGGGAATGCTGAGTCATGAGACAGGTTCAGAAGGACTCCTTGGAGAGAGGCTGAGTGCCACTCAGTTCCTTCCCGTTTAGTTGCCCCGAATTTGTGCTCTCCACCTTGTTTTTGTTCTAGGACATTAAAGGTCCTTTTGCACCCCCTCCATCCCCACTTCATTGTTACTCCTGCTTTTCTTTTCTTTCTTTCTTTCTTTTTTTTTTAAATTTTCCCATTCCATCTAGAGAAATTTTGCTTTTTAACTGTTTTACCCAAGGGCCTCATGGAGTCCAGTGGAACCTCTGTGGGGCCAGTACTTTCAAAAGGGGTGCGGTTGTAGTGGTGTGACCTGAATCACCATCACAACAGTGCTGGGCCCAGGATTGGTTTCAGCTGCCCCTGGTGGTCCCCTCAGAGTTGGATTTGGGGTGATCTCTTTTAAGAGCCATCCTGTAGTTCTAACCGGGAGGACATGATCTGTGCTCTTGTTCGACTGACGGAAGTTTTCAGAGTTTCCCTGCCCAGAGCTTAGCCTGCTTCTGCATGGGGGTGGGAGGGTGTTTATTTAAATGGATAATCAAAAGAGGGAAATGTGCCTTTTCATTTACAAGATGCTCTCACTTATATTTACTAGGATTTTGGTGTTTTTAACTATAGCTCCTTCTGAGGCTCCACCTGCCCAGTGGCTGGGCGCCAAGCCTGAGAAGGTTGTGCTTTCAAGGCTGTTGCCTATCCAACATCTTTACCAAAAAAAAAAAAAAAAAAGGTACTAAGAAGGGCAAAAAAAAAAAAAAAAGAAAAAGAAAAAGAAAGAAAGAAAGAAAAAGTCGTCAATCCTATCCAATAATAAAACCAAAACCCCCAGCTAGCAGGAGAGATTTCCTGCGGTCTTAAAAAGAGTGTTCTTCACTTGCATCCTGCAAGTGAGAGCTGGTCTTTCACACTCAGCAGCTCTGATGAGGTTTTTCCACCTTGTTTTAATTTATCTTTTTTGCGGGAGCTGCTGCTGTGGTGACGGTTGGTGACACTGTTGTGACCGGCGTGTTCCACAGGACGACTTGCTGGCCCTCCTAGGTGCAGGTGGGAAGGAGCAGACACATGCTTCCAGGAGCATCAGGAGCAGACATACTCCATGCTGAAAGCATCCCCTTATTGGTCTGCTCTGTTTAATTACTTAAGGGAGTTTGAGGGCCCTGAACGTTGATGATATCATCTTCAAATAGAAGAAAGAGCGTCTCTCCCTACGCTCAGCATGCTTTGGGGGCACCCCAGCACTCCGCCGCTCGCGAGGGCTGTCTGCTCCATTTCCTCATGACCCACGAGCCCCTTAGCCTCTCCCTGGCCTCTCACCACTGGATGCCAACGGCTCTCCTGAAGGTCACAGAGGACTAGTGGATTCCCAATTACTGCATTTACCAACGATTCCCTAGTTCTTGTCCTTTGGGTCCATCAGCCTTGTTGGTTGTGGTCAGTCCTGCCCTCGCACTGGAAAGTTTCTTCCGTTGGGTTCTGTATACCAGACTGTACTGAATTTTTCTCTTTAGCCTTTTTCCTCTTCTCTCTGTGAGACTTCTTCCCACATCATGTTCTTACTCCCCTCGCCGCCTTCCTGTCTTTTCTTTGGGGCTCTTGTTCCCCACAGGGCTGCAGCCGTCCCTGCGTTCACGTGGCTTCCACACCCGCGCCACGTTCCGCACCCCTTACCTAACAGCTCCTGTCATCTAGAACTGCAGACATTGTGGCTGTAAAGTCTCATGAGTGTGACTGCCCTTCCCACCCCCAGGTCTGTGGCATTTAAAAAAATTGCTTTTTCCAACTTTTGATGATGAAAAATCTTCAAACATACAGAGAAGTTGAAAGACTAGGTCAGTGAATACTGATTACCAACCATCATGAGTCAGCAGTTAACATTCTGTCATCTGTGCTTTACCTGTATGTGTGAATGTGTGTAAATACATTTTCGCCTGAGCCATTTGGTAAGTTAGAAGCAGACCTGATGGCAGACACCTCTAAATACTTCAGCTTATGTCTTCTAAAATTCCAGAATATTTGGGATCATTTTAAATGTACCTTCTTGGGCCCCCATTCTTTTTTTTTTTTTTTTAAGATTTTATTTATTCATTCATGAGAGACAGACAGAGAGAGAGAGAGAGAGAGAGAGAGGCAGAGGGAGAAGCAGGCTCCCAAGGAGCAGGGAGCCCGATGCGGGACTCGATCCCAGGACCCTGAGATCATGACCTGAGCCGAAGGCAGACGCTTAACGACTGAGCCACCCAGGTGCCCGGGCCCCCATTCTAATGTAAGTGTGCGGTTTAGTGGTAGTAATACGTTCCTAATGTGCAGCCATCACCATCCTGTTTCCAGACCTCTAGTTGTCTTGTAAAACTGAACCTTGATGCCTGCTAAACAACGCCCTGTTTCCCCCCACGGCAGCCCCTGGCCACCACCATTCTGCTTTCTGACGTGAAATATTATTTCATTTAGTATAATAGCCTTAAGGTTCATCCAGGCTGTAATATAGGTCAGAATTCCCTTCGTTTTAAAGACTGATAGAAAGTCCATTGTATCTTCAGCTTTAGGCTTATCCATCCCGCCGTCAGCGGACACTCAGGTGCTCTCCGGGCTTAGCTGTCGTGAATAGCGCAGCTTATGAACATGGGTGCACAAGCGTCTCTTCGAGATCCAACTTTCAGTTCTCTTGGGTATATCCCCAGAAGTGGAATTGCTGGATCATATGGTAATTTTATTTTTACTTTTATTTGAAGAACTGCCATACTGTTTTCCACAGCAGCTGCACCATGTGCCATATTCCCACCAGCAGTGTGCAAGGATCCCGGTTTCTCCACATTCTAGCCAACATTTGTTATTTTCTGATTTTTTTATAGTAGTCATCCTAATGGGTGTGAGGTCGTATCTCACCGTGGTTTTGATTTGAGTTTACTTAATGACTAGTAAGGTTGGGCATCTTTTCATGTGCTTCTTGGTCATTTAAGTACCTTCCTTGGAGAAATGTTTAAGTCCTTTTCCCATTTTTAAATGGGGTTGTTCGGGGCTTTTTTTGTTGTTGAGTTGCAGGAGCTCTCTCTAATTCTGGATATTTAATCCCTTATCAGATACATGATTTGCAGATATTTTCTCCCATTCTGTGGTTGCCTTTTTACTAGGTTGATAGTGTCTTTTAGTGCATTATAATGTTTTAATTGTCATGAGTCCAGTTTGTCTGTTTCTTTGTTGCCTGTGCCTTTGGGTCAGGCTTCCATTCTAATTGGTCATCAAATCTTTGTTCGAAATGCCTCTTGCATCCTCTGCATTTCCGTGCTGCAACTCGGGCTCGCTCTCTGATGGTCCCGTGCCCGGACTGATCTCGTCTGGTCTCCCTGTCGCTAGTCCCTCCTTCAGCCCAGCCCGCAGCACCACAGGCTGACCTTCCAGAAGACTGCTTGGATTGTATCAGGACCCAGCTTCCTGACCTGCCTTAGCTTGTCACTCAAGGCTCCTCGCCCATGGCTCACACTTAATCTCCTGCCCCTTCAGCAGACTGCATCTCATCTGCTTCCCCCGTTCACATGTGCTCTTCTCTGCCTCTGATGCTCCACGGCGCTTAAATGACACACTTGAGCTCCCTCTCCCTGGCTTGGAAGCTTCTTGAGAAACCAAGACAGTGACTCCTTATATGCAGTGAAAGCTTGTATTCTGAATGGCTCACATGCATTTTCATGGGAAGCGTTTGAGTTAATGACCAGATCCTTCCCATTCACCTACAAGGAGTATTCGTAGCCTTTTCCCAGACACTTTGTGGTCTGTGTTGGAACTGTGTGGGCACCTGGCAGCTGACACTCCCCTTAGGGTAGTAGGTAAGTTGACCATGTAATTTATTGTCCAGCCTGGGCTCTTTTGAGAGAGAATAATTGCTACAGGACTGAGACACGTGGGTGTCCCGACACTAGGAAGAGCAGATTAATCAAAGTACGCCATGTGGTAGTGGACTGTTTCAGCACCTTCCATCACGAAGCTCCCCAGGCAGAGTAGGAGCCCAGCAGGCGAGGATAAAGCTAGCCAGAGCCGGCGTCAGCTATGGCTGAAATGCAGTTGTGTCTGGGCTTAAAACCTAGCAGAAATTGAAACACTCTGCTGGCCACAGGCTCCCTAGGAGCCTGGGCTGGGATGAGAACTGAGGCCGTGTCTCGTGAAGCCAGTGAAAAGTCTCCCTGGTTGGTGCCATTCTGGGTTTCCTCCAAGTCCTCGGTGCAAGCTCTGAATAATCTGGAAAAAGCACCCGTTCAACATTTAGAAGCCGTCCGAGTTCTAGCGTCTCTCGTAACTTCAAGACCTTGGTGGAAGCACCCATCCTCTCTGAGCCTCAGTTTCTCAGCTTATAAAGTGGTATAACGCCCATCTCTCGAGGTTGTCACAAGGAGCAGCTCTAACAACCCCGCTGAAAACACTTGCCAGACCTGCATTCACACGTGTGAGTTCGTGAATGGAGATGGTTGAGTCTTCAGTGTGAGGCTCCTCTGCCGGAGATGGAATGCCCCAGCTGCACAGTAGCTGGGCACGCAGTTTAGGCTTTGTGCTCCGCCTGCCTCAGCGCTCTGGGGGAGGCGTCCTGCCGACGGGCATAAGCATGCCTGGCCTGTTACGCCGAAGGAGTCGGGCACCGTCGACTTGACACTGCTCACCAGGGGTGGCAGGAGGGTGGGGAGAGCACGGATACATGGCGTCTAGACCAGCACTTTGAAAGGCTAATGTGTGTGGCATCACCTGGGGTTCTTGCTAATGCAGGCTTCTGAAACCGGCTGGCGCGGGCCTGAGAACATGCATGTCTCACATGCTCCCTGGGAGGCTGATTCTGCCGGCTGGGACTGACCTACAGGTCCTTAAAAACCCGTTGATGTCAGTAGGTTCTGTTTGTGTGTGTGTCCCGTTCCCCCCAAATGTTATTGGGTGTAACTGGTTTGAGGTTTTTGTCTCCCCTCTGCCTTAGTTTTCTGGTGGCAGTGTTAATGCCAGAAATTATCAAAAGGGGCACAGCAGGAGGGAAGGGACATTAAGTGCCCCTAATAACCAGGTAGTGCTTTCAGATCATAGTGTTCTGTTAAAAAGACCTGCTTCTCCCTCCCCGCCCCATTGCCTACTGACCAATATTAATACACAGTTGCTGCTGAGAGTTTCATTGGATTTCATTTCTTCTTAGGACGAAAAGTCAGAGTTGTTATGAATATAGTTCAACCGGTCCAAGAGGAAAATGATTGAAATTTGCTATTTTTTATCCATCCAGTATCAGTGGATTCGTGCTGTGTGCCAGGCGGTGTAACACATGCTTTGCATTATCTTCTTCTTCCCTAGAGTGGCCAGTGTCCCCATTTTAGAGAGGGAGAGCCTACAACCTGGAGAATGCATGTAACTCTCCCAAAGCCACACGGCTGGCGAGGGGCAGAGCCTAATGTCTGTTCTGCTGGAGCGCAGGCTCTCTCCTCGGGCTGCACAGCCACCCCCTGCCCCCGGTGGGGTGCTGTGGGCCTCCAGAGAGCACCCCCACACAGGCCCTGCACTCTAGATCGGGGGCCAGCATTCTTTCTGTAAAGGGCTAGATAGTAAATATTTTAGGCTTAGCAGGCCATACTGTCTCCTTCACAACCAGTCAACTCGGCCATTGTAGCATGAAAACATTCGGGGACAATAAGTGAATGAACGGGCATGGCTGTGTTCCAGTAAAATCTTATTTAAAACAGGCAGCAGGCTGGATTTGACCTGCAGGCCATAATTTGCCGATCTCTGCTCTGGAAGAGTCCTGCCCAATAGAAATAGGATGTGAGCCACATCTGTAATTTTAAACTTGATAGGAGCCACATTTGAAAAAGTAAATAGAAGCAGGTGAGGTTACATCCAGTAAGTTGTATTCGACCCGTTACATCCAAGGTACCATATCTACATGTGATCAGTATAAAAGTTATTGTTATGTGTAAAGATTTTATTTATTTAGTTTATTTATTTTTTAAGTAGGGCTCCATGCCCAATATGGGACTTGAACTTACAACCCCGAGATCAAGAGTCTCATGTTCTACCGACTGAGCCAGCCAGGAGCCCCTAAAAATTATTAATGAAATATTTTACAGTCTTCTTTCTGCAGTGGCTCACGTATTCGTTAGCACTGCTTCAGAAACTTAGTCTGGTGGGAGAGAAAACCCTCCCTCCAATCCCTTCCTCACCTTTATTTTCTTCAGAGTATCAGGCATTATTTGAGATCTGATTGCTTCCTTGTTTACTGTCTTCCTGACCAGAAGGTAAGAGGGCAGAACAAGCTGTTCACTGCTGTCCATGCCTGAACAGAGCCTGGCCCAGAGCTGGTGCCCGGGGATCCCTGTTCAGCTGAGCAAATGGGGTACTCATAAGGTAGAAAGTGCTGAGTCCCATCTGGAGGGAACGGACAGCATTTCTGAGTGGGGGGGGGGGGAGCATTAGGAAAAGCTTTCATGCAGGTAGCTTTTGAGCTAGGCCTTGAAAGGTGAGAAGAATTTGGATCAACAGTGGTGGGACGGAAGGGTATCCTGAGAGGGAAGATCAACATGAGCAAAGCCAGATGCGGGAAGTTTGCATGACATTTGGGAGAAATGGTTCACTTAGGCCTTAGAACTCCTTTACCCTTACAAATTATTGACTATCCCGATGAGCTTTTATTTATATGTATCAATATTTACAGGTAAGAAATTGAAACAGAACTTAAAACCCAAGAATAAGCAAGCACTCACTCTAGCCCTCAGAGCATTACACCAGGTAGCCTCTGGAAGTTCCAGTGGAGACTCCGGAGACGATGAGAGCGGGAAAGGCAAATACCATCCAGTAGGACTGTGGAAAAGCTTGACTTTGGACCTTCTGAAAGCTCTCAGCTTCCTGGACCACACGTCGAGGGCTCCTGAGCTGGCGGGAGGGTGCGAGGAGAAGGCGGGCGACGGCGGGGCCAGCTAGCCGGCCCGGATCTGATCGCGGTGGCAGCGACCATGGTGCTCGTGCCCTGCTGTACGCTCGGCGTGTCGTAAGCATGTCACGAGGGTGGGCTCTCGAGGCCTCTCTGGGAGAACCCTGTGCACTAGGTGTTACTATTTCATGTGTCTTACAGATGAGGCTGCCCAAGGTCACGTCCTAAGTGAAGAGTTTGGGCGAAACCCAGGTAGCCGACCCCACAGCCATGTGGTCTGTGGCCCCTCAGACTTCGCATCACGCTGGTTCTGTGGTGGAAAGGAGTTTGGGTTCGTGCTGTTGTTGTTTTTCCACATCATGAGGAGCCATCTCAAAGTTTGCAGTGAATAATCTGGCAGCAGTCCTTACGATGGAGGAGGTGGGGTAGCTGGAAGCCTGGGGCCAGTTAGGAGGCTTTTTCAGTGCAGGCGAGTTAATGTGCATCTACTTTGTGTGACCACACACACACACACCCACACACACACGGGGCAAGAGTGTTGAAAGTGCTGTGTTTTCATACAAAATGTCCCCTACGTAGGGCGCCTGGGTGGCTCAGTTAGGTGACTACCTTCGGCTCAGGTCATGGTCCCAGGGTCCTGGGATCGAGCCCCGCATCGGGCTCCCTGCTCAGCGGCGAGTCTGCTTCTCCCTCTCCCTCTGTGATCTCTCTCGCTCTCACTCTCTCTCAAATAAGTAAATAAAAATGGCCTTATGTGTGAACCAACAATTCCATCCAGTATTCAGTGGACAGAGCGGCGACCTGTTCCCGTGCCAGAGGGAGAACTGGCGTGTTGGACTTAGTGACAGCTTTAAGGGGCTTTTTAAGGATGATTCTGATGATGCTCGGTTTGACCCTGGGACCAGACTCCCAAGTACAGTTAGGACTATTGAATCAGAGCCGTAATGGCACTTTGAGTTAGAGCAGGGATGGAGGGGTGGTTGTGGAAGGTTTCTCAGACGGGGTGGCATGCCCAAGCCGTGAGGGGCATTTGGTGAGTGGCCGGGAAAGCAGGTGTAACACCTACGGGGATGGAGCAGTGGGTGTGAGCATGCCCAGGGCTCTCGATGATCAGGAGGGAGTTAGGGAGCCATTATGTTGGGTTTTTATTGTGGTAAAATATACATAATGAAATTTACCCTTTTGTGAAGTGTGCAGTTCAGTGGCACGAAACACCTTCACACTTGTGCAGCCATCCCCACCATCCAGCTCCAGAACTTTGTCATCTTTCCAAACTGAAGCTCTGTCCCCCTTAAACAATAACCTTTTAGGAAAGTAACCGAGGTTCACTGTAGACATGTGGTCTCCTGACATCCAGGGAGTGGGGTTGGGAAGCTGGGCAGAGACCCAGGTAATAGTCTGCCAGTAGCTGCATGGACAGAGAAGTGTGAGGGAGGTTCAGTTTGGGAAAGCACAGTGTCTTAGATACTTGGCATCTTCCATGGGAAGAGAGATGCCTACCTCGGAAATGCGTGTTCAGTCTGTCCCCCATCTTTTATTCTTATTGTTGTCCTATTTCATGCCCTCATAATTACATTTTTAAAATAAACACTTTTTAGGGGCACCTGGGTGGCTCAGTCCGTTAAGCGTCTGCCTTCAGCTCAGGCCATGATCCCAGGGTCCTGGGATCGGGCCCCGCATTGGGCTCCCTGCTCAGCGGGAAGCCTGCTTCTCCCTCTCCCTATGCCTGCTGCTCTGCCTACTTGTGCTCTCTCTCTCTGTCAAATAAATAAATAAAATCTTTTAAAAATAAAAATAAAATAAAATAAACACGTTTTAGATTTACAGAAAAGTTGCAGAAATCCTAGTATACCCTTCACCAGCTTCCTCTGTTTTTTTTTAATAAAGATTTTATTTATTTATTTGAGAAAGAGCCAGAGCACGAGCAGAAGAGAGGGGGAGAGGGAGAAGCAGACTCCCCACTAAGCAGGGAGCCCAACATGGGGCTCGATCCCAGGACCCTGAGATTATGACCTGAGCCGAAGGCAGACGCTTAACTGAGCCCCCCAGGCGCCTCAGCTTCCTAATGTTAGCATCTTATGTAACACAGTATGTTTGTCAAAAGTAAGAAATTAACATTGGTTTTACTCTATAAACTATACTGCACACTTTAATTTGGATTAGTTTTCCACTAAAGTCCTTTTTCTGTTTCAGCATCCAATTCACGATACTACATTGCATTTCGCATAATTGTCTTTTGAATGTTGGAAAAAACCCTTCTGATTGATCTCTCACTTTATCTAATCCTCAGTTCATCCTCTTCCCTAAGAGTTATCTTTCTGGAGAATTGCGTTAACAGCTTTTTTTTTTTTTTTTTAAGATTTTATTTATTTATTAGCACAAGTAGGGGGAGAATCAGGCAGGGGGAGAGGGAGCAGCAGGCTCCCTGCTGAGCAAGGAGCCCGATGGAGGGCTCAATCCCAGGACGCTGGGATCATGACCTGAGCCGAAGGCAGATGCTTAACGACTGAGCCACCCAGGTGCCCTTTTTAGCAGCTTTTAATGCCAGAGAGTAGAGGTCAAGCAAGATGCTCTCTAAAATAAGGCAGCTTGGACGTGATCTGTAACCATGGATAGTACTCAGACTAGAGGGATGGCGGCTGGCAGCGAGAACAGCAGGTGGACAGGTGAATGCAGAGCGTGGGAGTGTAGGGCCCTGCGGTCAGGGAAGTAGGGAAAGTCTACAGGCTCAGGGGCCTGTTCAGTCCCTGATGATCTAACACTGAAGAAAAATTGATGGATTATTCTCTTATTTATCTTAGATTTATAGGTTTTTTTTTTCCCCCCTGATTGCAGGTTATCCAATCTGTTGCTGTGCAGGTGACCCTCCCCTGACACTTTGCAGGTGTTCCAGGAAGCTCTTCAGGAGCTACTTGACATTTACCCTCACTTTGATGTTACCCTGATTCTCAAGGGCTCAAACCTAAAGAATCATTCCTGGATTGTATTTTAAAAAACAGGTAACACCAGGGGCGCCTGGGTGGCTCAGTCGGTTGAGCGTCCAACTTTTGGTTTCACCTCAGGTTGTGAGATGGAGCCCCAAGTCGGGCCCCACGCTCAGCAGGGAGCGAGCTTGAGATTCTCCCTCTCTCCCTCTCTTTCTTCCTCTCCCCCCTGCTCATGCACGTGTGCACTCTCTTTCAAATAAGTGAATAAATTGTTAAAAAGAGAGAGAGCACACCAGTAACAAAGACTCACTTGCCCCTCTCCCCTGCTTCGGTGTCAGGGTCTTCCTTCTGAGCCTTCTGCCGGCGCAGCAGTTGACTCGGGATTCAGGCCGCGCCCAGGCCCCTGCAGCCCGGGCAGGGCGCAGCACCTGCTGGCATCTCGCAGAGACTGGCTCAGCCCTTAGGGTCCTTTCTGCCGTCCATCAGCTCATCCCGTGCCCTGTTGACGTGTTCTTCGTGTTCTCCTATCTCTTGATTGTGCTTGTCGTCTGTACCTTGGGGGCCTCCATAATCAGATGGCTTCCCTTAATAGTTTCGATTTGGAGTCACTGCCTTTGCTCCTCTCAGGTGTAACATTTGTGAAACACGTACAGACTGAGTGTGTTAGAAAGACCAGGTAGGACTGCCCTTTTTCTGGCACGTGGCTTTGGTCCTGTCTGCAGTGTTCTTGAGTCAGATGTTCACAGGTGGAGATGTTGCCGTGTCGTAGCGGTGTCATCCCACTTCAAATTTTGGTAGCATGCTTTTTTTTTTTTTTTTTTTAATTTATTTAATTATTTGAGAGAAAGAGCAGGGGGAGGGTACAGAGGGCGAGGGAACAGATTCCCTGCAGAGCACGGAGCCAGGTGCAGGGCTCGATCCCAGGACCCTAAGACTATGACCTGAGCCGAAATCAAGAGTCCCCCATCTGAGCTGCCCTGGCTTCCCAAGGGAGAGAGAGTCTTAAGCAGACTGTGCTGAGCACGGAGCTGACGCAGGGCTCAATCTCAAAATGCTGAGATCACCACCTGACCCGAAACCAAGAGTCGGACACTTAACCGACTGCACCACTCAGGTGCCCCTTTGGTAGCATGCTTTTTAATGAATGCCCGTAATTCCAACAGATGAACCCAAGGTTCTTCGATCAGTCTCCTCTTTTGACTAACTAAAATGTTTCCAGATTTTCATAGCTTTAAATAGTGGAACTACCATCTTATACTGGATGCTTTTTTATACCTTTGTCTACATTGTTTAAGTTTCTCAGGATAAATTCCTAAAACAGAATTATTGGTCAGGGGATAGGAATATACTCTTAAGACTTTGGATTCATTTTACCAAACTGTCATCCCCAAAAGTAGTACCTATTTACACTTCCATCTTAGAATGCCTGTTTTCCCAGCATGATGGTGAGATTTTTTGGTGACTGAGGCAGGAATCCCAGCTAGTAGGCAGCATCTGGAAGACTAGAACTCAGGTCAGTTGACTAGGCGTTTTTCTGACTCTACTCTGCTCTTGCCAAGAAACAGGCCCTTCTTGTGACCAGAGGTGTCCCTGAGCTCCGCAGGACTGCAGGCCAGTCTCTTGTGCCTTAGCTCAGGCCTGCGTTCCCCGAACAGAGGGCTGGGCTGGGGCATGGTAAGTAAGCCAGGGCGGGGTGCGGGGGTGCGGGGGGGGGGGCAGGGCTGGCTCAGACGCGGGCTGGCAGTTGTAGAGGTCAGACTCTAAGAAGGCCCTCTTTAGGACTCTCAGAATCCCCGTCTCTTTCACGTGGCTCCACTGAGGCATTTCTCAGATGACGCAGCTCATAGTGGGACGATGACTGTGTCCTGTATAGCAATGCCCAAGGTATGTTGGGGTCTCCATCCTCTCCATCTCTCCTGTAGACCCTGACACCTCAAGCTCTCCTCTCCTGTGCTGGTGACATCAGAGGACACGGGCGTTTCTAGTTATCAGGTGCCCAGTGAAGGCAGGGTCTTCAGGAGCCCCGAGATGATTGACATTGGCTGTATGCTCGGTTTGAGGGTGTGTCTGGGCCCTCAGTGGTGGTACTAGAAGGGAGGGTTTGATTTGACTATTTTATAGTCTGGGAACTGAGGCCCCAGTAAACTGAACGGTTCAGGTTAAGGTTGATGGAAGCCACAAATGGACAAAGACACTCCGTCTTAAGGAAAGAAAAGTTCATAGGAGGACAACCATCTGACTTCTAGGAGTAGAAGTAGAGGGTGTTAGCAGTGCTGATTTTAGTTTTCTGGTGATTTAGTTACAGTTGAGATAGGTTCTGGTATTTGACTTAAAAAATAAAATCTGTAATACAGAGGATTTAGAGGATTTACACTGTGAGTCAGGAGACATGCTCAAGAACTTCCTGCTCAAGAGAGGAACCAGGCAGTCACTAATTTCAGCTTAACCTTGGGCTTGCCTTTTAAAAAAAAAAAAACAAAACACACCACCAGCACTTTGGGGATATAATTTACATACCATAAAATTCACCCTTCTAAGTTAAACAATGCAAATGGCTTTTAGTATATTCAGAGGTTTGTGCACCCACTATGCAAAACTAGAACATTTTCAATGTCTTCACCCATGAAGCCTCTACCCCTTGGCTGTTGCACTGAATTTCCCCCCACTTCTCAGCCCCTGGTAACCACGTTGTATGCTGGTGTGTTTGGGTTTTTGTCTTTGTGGGTTTGCTGATTCTGTGTATGTTGTATGAAAATGTGGAATGTGCGGCCCTTTGGGTCTGGCTCCTCTTGTAGAGCATGTTTTCAGGTTTCCTTCGGGCTGTGGTGCAGATCTGTACTCCTTTTTGTGGCAACTGCTGTGTGGATCGGCCACTTACCCGTTCATCAATTGATGGGCACTTGGGTTGTTTCCACTTTGGGGCTATTTTGAATAATGTTGCTGCGAGCATTTCTGTACAAGTTTGTGTGGGGGGTATATTTTCGGTTCTCCTGGGTATTATGCCCGGGAGTGGAATCGCTGGGTGGTGCGGTGACTCGCTGTTGAACCTTGTGTGCGACTACAGCGTGTGCGGCTTCCGGTTGCTGCTCATCGTCAGCAACACTCGCTGCCGTCGGTCCCTCCGCATTACAGCCATCCTGGTGGGTGTGGAGTGGGATTGGCACTGTGGTGTGGTGGGCTTTTCCCTAACGACTGATGACCTGGAGAGTCTTTCCACGTGCTTAGTAGCCCTTTGTAAATCTGCTCTGGAGAAATGTCTGTTCCAGAAAAGCATCTGCCCACTTGTTAATTGTCTTCTTTGTTGGCTGGCCTAGTAGAGCGTGCCTTTGGGTCTGCTCTCTGTCCTTCAGGGTCGGGCAGGTGGGCTGCTTGCTGTGGTAGGTGCTCTCTGTGTCACTGGGGTCTCTGCCAGGCATCTAGCCTTATGTTGGGATCTAACTGCCTTTCCTAGTTAAACATACTCTAGAGGATTTGCGATCCTTATAGACTGAAAGGGCTCTTAATTCTAAATCTTTCTAGAACTAAGTTAATTGTTTTACATGTGGGGCTCCACCATCCCCAGGAATAAGAAAGGGGCTGCTAAATAGGGCTTCCTCGGCAACGGGGCAGGCCTTCAGACGTTTACCAGTCTCATGAATTATGCACAGACTGCCAGTCACAACCGAAGTCTTTCAGAGGCAGAGCCTGGTCCAGCTAGTCTCCTTTTTGGCCCTCTCGTAGTAAGTATTGTAATATTTCTTGTGCAGCAGGTGATGGAGTGCTCCTTGCTCGACATGGACGTGCCTTGGTAACCGAGTTGTTTCTGTGGCTGTGTGGCAGGTCCGAACACGGTGGGGCCGAGGCGTGCGAGCGGGTGTCCTGCGTGTGACACGCGGCGCCTGGTAACACAGGCGGCAGCCGGCCCAGCACAGCTTGGCTACTGGCGCTTCACAGATCCCCCGTCCTCAAGCAGGGCGGCGGTCTGAGGGGCACATGTGCTGCTATTTATGTTTTGTGACTTTCTCAGTGATTGTTTTTAGTTTAGCATTTAAGAATCTAATTTAGTTTTGTTAAGTGTGTGAGCTGTCGATTCCCCATGCCTCTCGGGTGACACTGACAATGAGTCTCTTCCACCCAGAGCCCAGCTTTGCCCCGGATTGGGTCTGACTGTCGTGGTTGAATCCCAGCAATCTATGCAGTTTAAAGTTTTTGTGACATTTGCAACAGAAAGCCACGTGTCTGCGCAGATAGGTGGCCCCTTGGGGTGACTGGGGGAGTTTCTGATGGAGTTGTGCTTTCTTTTCCCTTCCTACCATTTCGCATTTTAGAATAGCAGTACTGGGAGAGCCCCTCAAAGATGAACTGGTCTCTAAATTAAGTAGGTGGATGTCGGAACTAAGGATTTCTAATTTTTTAAAATTATTTTTTATTTTATTTTTTGGGGAGAGAGCAAGTGCACCCGAGCGGGGGCGGGGGGCAGGGAGAGGGAGAGAGAATCTCAAGCAGGCTCTGCGCTGAACACAGAGCCCGTCGTGGGGCTTGATCTCAGGACCCTGAGATCATGACCCAAGCCGAAATCAAAAGAGTCAGATGCTTAACTGACTGAGCCACCCAGGCACCCCAGATTTCTAATTTTTGAATTTGTGATTTCTTATTTTTGTTACCTTATCATCTTTCTATCTTCGGTTATGTCCCATGGCTATTTTGAAAAATTAAGGTTAAAGATCTCTGGTTGGGAGCGCCTGGGTGGCTCAGTTGGCTCAGCGCCTTCGGCTCAGGTCATGTTCCCGGGGTCCTGGGATTGAGCCCCGCATCGGGCTCCCTGCTCCTTGGGGACCCTACTTCTCCCTCTCCTTCTGCCTGCCGCTCCCTCTGCTTGTGCTGTCTGTCTCTCTCTGTGTCAAGTAAATAAATAAGATCTTTAAAAAAAAAAAAAATCTTGGTTGGTGAACATGGTAGATTGAACACATTCATTTATTTCCACTTCCTCCAGAATCCCTTCTAAAATGACGTAAATGAAGTTTTTAAGTTTCTTTACTTAAGTAATCTCTACACCCAGAGTGGGCCTTGAACGCACAACTCTACCGACTGAGCCAGCCAGGCGCCCCAGTAAATGAATTTTTTAAATGTGTAAACCTGTAAGGACAGAGAATGGGAGGGAAGACAGTAGACAAAGATTTCAAGTTTTAGAAGATGGAAGGGGGGGACAAAGACTGAGCAGAGCCGAGGAAGCTAAGACGTTGGTGCCCATGGAGACCAAGGAGCAGCCCCTCAGAATGTCTCAGGAATCGGAGGCACCTGATGTTGCCCCAGGCACAAGTGAGGTTTGGGCCCAGAGACAGAGGGATGGAAGGTACGACTCCGCACCTATACAGACCCCACCTGAGAGAGCAGAGGTGTGTGCTCTGGAGACGTTGAACCAGAGACTCTGGGCTGAGAGAGCTCAGATGTAGCAAAGGGCAGCATAACTCGGAGATGAAACGTGGATTCAGGAAAGTCTGTACACTGGGAGGGGAAGTGTCGGCTGAGTTCCCTGCCTGCTCCCTGTGTGCTGAAACCAGGCCTGAGGCCTGGGAGTGGAGGATTAGCCCTGTCAGAGACAGACCTGCCATTGGTAGGGTTTGGCCGTCCCTCGGAACAAAAGCGAGATTCTACCCCAGCTCCTGTGATCTGTACGATCCAAAGCCTTGCTTGTGTTTGCAAAGCTCCCATCATCTTATTATTGACGCAGCTTTTTTTATTTTCACTTTTTATCTTGAGATAGTTAGAGATTCACAGGAAGTTGCAAAACAGCACAGAGAGGTCCCATGCACCTTTCATCCAGTTCCCCCCCGTGGTTACATCTTACACAGCCACAGACAGTGTCAGAACCAGGAAATTGACATTGGCGCGCATACGACGTGTGTGCAGTCTCTGCCATTCTGTCACCTGAAGTTTCATGGAGCCGCCATAGCAGTCAGGCTACAGGCTGTTGGGGGTGCCTGGGGGGCTCAGTCGGTGAAGCGTCTGCCTTTGGCTCAGGTCATGATCCCAGGGTCCTGGGATCAAGCCCCGCATCAGGCTCCCTGCTCAGCGGGGAGCCTGCTTCTCCCTCTCCTCCCTGCTCATTCTGTCTCTCTCTCTCAAATAAATAAATAAATAAATAAATATTTTTTAAAAAGATACAGAACTGTTCCCTCACCATAAAGATCTGTTGACTCATTTCAAATAGGAGTGGACAGCTAAGGGTCACTGAATGGGTTCTAAAAGCTCCCAACATGAAGGGTAGAGGCTAGAACGAGCAAAGAGAAAGGTGTACCCAGAAGAAACCCTCAGAACACGGTGAATATTTGCCAAGAAATAAGAGCCAGTATTTTGTTAATGAAATAAAACAGTGCTATACAACTCAGAACAAGGAAGAGTTCTTGGTATTAAAAACATGATGTTAGGGGAGAGAAAAGAGTTGACAAAGACTCACAGGAAATAGAATGGAAACGTCTGACACCTAGGTCTATAAAGAAAGGAAAAATGAAGGACAGAAATGTATCAAAGAAATCGGAATGTTTCCAGAATTGATGATCACAGGGTTCCAGGATGGTGAATGGAAAAAGGTCTGGTTGGCACATTGTGTAATTCCAGAACACTGGGGATGAAGCTTGCAAAGAGAGAAAACAGGTCACATACAAAAGATTGGGGAATGAAGATATATCCGATTGTTCAACGTCATGGGAGCCAGAAGGCAGTGGACTGGATTTCCAATCTCACATGGTAGATGGAGCTAATGTAGAACCACTCCTACCCACTCATTTAGTAATGCCTTAGCAAATATAATAAAGGTTGTAAATCTGGAACTAAGCTTAGAAGAAAGAAAAGGGATAGCAAGAAACCAAAATCAATGAGGGAATTTAAAACCAGAGCAGAGGAGCCTGCTGAGTTGTGATGTCTCTGGGGGGTGTTTATTGGACCTTAAAACACACCCTCACAATAATAGAGGTTTGGATTTTAATGATCATGTATAGAAATTGAAATAGAAATCCCCCCAAAGGGCTCTTCCCTGGTAGAAGGAATATGAGGAATTCAAGAAGATCCCCCCTGTGGGGCTGGAGAAATGGGCAAGGAAGTTTGTTTGTATATTTATTTATTTTTAATTTTTTTTTAAGTTTTTATTTAAGTAATCTCTGTACCCAACGCCCCAAGATCAGGAGTCATATGCTCTTCCAACCAAGCCAGCCAGGTGCACCAGCAAGGAAGTTTATCATTGCTTCACACTCTGAGGTATTGGGGGAGGTCTCCCCGTGAGCAGTTGAAACATCCAGGTTTCAATTCTATATTTATAATCCCCACGTTTTAGGAATCCCCACGCTAGCACCAGACTGTTGATACCAGTGGCGCTCCTTGCAGAAGGAAGAGCAGAACTTGTGTTGAATGACCCCTCCACGATGCAGGCCACTTGGAATCCTACCATCTCCACAAATGATGAGCTCATACCAGGAATTTACTAAATGTGCAGAAATTATAAGCAAGAGGGGCGCCTGGGTGGCTCAGTCGTTAAGCGTCTGCCTTCGGCTCAGGTCATGATCCCGGGGTTCTGGGATCGAGCCCCACATTGGGCTCCCTGCTCTGCGGGAAGCCTGCTTTTCTCTCTCCCACTCCCCCTGCTTGTGTTCCCTCTCTTGCTGTCTCTCTGCCAAATAAATAAAATATTTTAAAGAAAATTATAAGCAAGAGTCAGCTGCTACAACAAACAGGATTTCCAACATTTTAAAACCCCAGGTAATAGGAGAGATTACAAGATAAATGTTTAAAATGAGTGAAGGGCTGAAGGAAAGCATAAGACGATACATTTATTTTATTTTTATTTATTTTTTTAAGATTTTATTTATTTATTTCAGTTTTCAGTAACACCCTTTTATTCAATAGTGAGAACAAAATAAGGCATTTTCACAGAAAGAAAAAACGGAGTTTATTCACTACCAGACCTTCACTGTACTTCAGGAAGAAGGAAACTAAACGCAAGAGAAAGGAGGGGGACAAGAAGGAAAGGTGTACGAGGACACTGGGGAGTGCAGGGGCGGATCTAAATAAACATTAACTTAGGAAACAGCATTAATGGACACATTCTAAGATCTTTGAACTCTTTGGGAAGAGTAGGAGGGGTATTGATGTGCTTCAGCCTTTCTGAGTCAAATAGAGGTATTAAAATATTAAGGGTAACCATTTAAAAAGTAGAAATAGGGTGCCTGGGTGGCTCAGTCGGTTAAGCGACTGCCTTCAGCTCAGGTCATGATCCCAGGGTCCTGGGATCGAGTCCCACATCAGGCTCCCTGCTCCGCGGGGAGCCTGGTTCTCCCTCTCCCAACTCCCCCTGCTTGTGTTCCCTCTCTCGCTGTGTCAAATAAATAAAATCTTTAAAAAATAAAATAAAATAAAAATAAATAAGAAGTAGAAATAGGCCTGCAAGCTTTCAAACCAATAGAGGCAAAATACTCAGAATTAAAAAAACTAGGTCATTCCCCTAGAAAAAAAGAGAGCAAAGAAAAAATATGGTAGGTAGAAGGCCCTGAAGGTAACAGAAATAAATCCACATGATCACAGTGAATATAAACAGAGTAAACATGCCACTTAGGATAGGTCGGAGGACAGTAGAGCAAAGCCCTCAACATTCTGAGGGAATTCCGAATCTAGGCAGATTACCCAGCAGGGAATTTTTTTTTTCAGGCATATGAGGACTGGGGGAAAAAAAAAATGTGCTTCCCATGGACCCTTTCTCCGGAAGCTGGTGGGAGGTGTGCTTCACCAAAACAAGGGGGTTTTCTGGGATCTGGGAAACAAGAGATCCCTTGTTTCCTTGCTGCAAAGGGAAGTCCGTGTTGGAGAGGCAGCGTGGAACTCCACAGGAGGACGGTCTCCAAGAAAGGCGCAGCCCAGAAAACCCCTGACGGATTACTTGAGCACGTTTGGAAAAGTTAGGGATAGGTTCTTGGCAGAATCACCGGTAGCCATGCGGGTTGTATGTGTTGGCAGAGTGCCCCTTGGGTCAGCTCCGCGCTCTGGTTCACTCCGATGGCATGTCTGTATTGTCTCAGAGCTGCAGAACTGTTGAAGGGCGGCCCGAGGTCCAGGGCTGTTGGAGGGAGGGGGAGAGAGAGTGTGCAGGTAATGTCTGCTGTTAACAGGGTGGGAGTTAGAGACGCAAGCATACCATTTATAGATGCGGCTGAATATTCTACCCACCAGAACATAGAAAGTGGTTGCCTCGGGCGCACCACTGAGACAGTGAGACGGGGCTGCTCGCTCTTTTGTGTTGTTAGGCCTTTGGGACTCTGTTGTTGCTGCTGCTGCTGTTGTTTTTAAGAATTTACTGGTTTAAACCAACACTGTTCAATAACAATAGAGTAGAAGCCAGGGCACCTGGGGGGCTCTGTGGGTTAAGCATCTGACTCTCAATTTCAGCTCAGGTCATGATCTCAGGGTCATGAGATCAAGCCCCACGTCAGGCTCTGGGTTGGGCGTGGAGCCGGCTTGGGATTCTCTCTCCCTCTCCCTCTGCTCCTTCCCCACTTCTCTTAAAAAAAAGAAGAAGAAGAAATACAGTATAAGCCTACATATGTAATTTTAGATTGTTTTTAGTGGCCATGTTAGAATAATCCAAAAAGGAACAGGTGAAATTAATTTTAATGTTTTATTCAAGCTAGTGTAGATCCAGGATATCATTTCAGCATGTAAGGGATGTAACCTGTTCATGAGGTGATCTGCGTTCTTCATACTCCGTCTACGACTCCTGTCTGTGCTCCAGCACATCTTCTCTCAGACTTGGTCACGTTTCAGGTGCTCCGTATCCAAGGGTGGCCAGTGGTTGGCCTGTGGGACAGTGCAGGTCTGACCCAGGAACGATGGAGAAGCCCATTCTGGCGGGTAGCTCCTGACCCTGGTTTCTTTCTTTGGCCCAACCATCCCTCCTTCAACTTCTCCACAGACATTTGGAGTCGTTGTGCGTTCTCATGGAAGCTCTAGACTCGAAGACAGAAATAATTCTGGGCTTCCCTTTTCTGCCCTGGAATTTGTTTCCCGCTTTCCTCATAGATCCTGTTCCTAGTGCTGCTCTGAATCTTTTCAAAATTCTCTACGGTCTGTGAGTGCAATAATCAAAACTGGGGTTAAAATACTGTTGACAGGCTGACGGACTCGGCGCAGTGAAGCTGCCTCACCCTTCCAGGTTGTGCGTCTTTTCATGTGGCTCTTGCCTGTTCAGCACGAGTGCTCCTTCTCAGATTGTGGTTACCCGTGTAGTGGTTCTTTCTGTGTGGACACCCATCAGAGCTGTCACATTAGACCAGAAGGCTGCTGGTATTGGGGGTTGGGAGCTGAGCCACTGGGCAGCAGAGGTCCCAGGAAACGGATTCTGGGCTTGCTGTTTGGAAAGCCCAACCGCCCAGAGGCAGCGGGGTTTCTGACTGAGAGCCTCTGGAGTGCAGGTGGCTGGGCTCTCGTTCCTTCGTAGACGCTGTGCTGCTGTAGGCTGCCCCGGTGCGTTCCCTCTCGGGCCTGAATCTTCAGATTCGTCCTCCACCATCTCTCCGGCGGCTCCTCAGGTGCACCTGTCATCCACCATGTGGGTTCCTGGCACCGTGCCGGGGATGCGGTGGTGAGCCGTGCCTGCCCTCGTGGGGTTCACAGTCTAATGAAGCAAACAGGTAGTAACAGATGCAGGGAACGGAGAGTGGCGTGGAGAAGAAGTGGGGGTGTGTAGAGATTGTGTAGAGAATGAGGAGAAATAAGTCCAGATGGGTGGTCAAAGAAGGCCTTTCTGGGTAGGTGACATCTGAGCAAAGACTTGAGTGTAGACATCTGGATAAACATAAAAGCCATGCTTGTCCTCTGTGGCAACTCCTACTGCCCCCAGCCTGGCACTCCCCAGTATGTAGCTGCTTGTGGAACTACCTGTCCTCCCCGCCCTTCTCTTGGCTCTGCCGGGGCTGAGTCTCTCTAGTTTCCGTGTTTCACTGGCATCAGACACAGCGTCTGGCTTCCTCGTAGGTGTTTCGTTGGTCACCCGAGTGGCTGGCTGGCTGGTCTGTAGTCAATCAAGTGAGCAGCATATCCTAACTCTCAAAGGAAGCACTCCCGATGCCAGAGCCCAGACTTCTCTACAGGGCAGGCTCTGTCCCAGCCCGGCCCCTGTGAGAGGAGAGGACTGGAGCTGCAGCCTGAGGAAAGTGGGTTAACGTTAGACACCTCATCACACCCCTCCCTGTGTAGCTCATCAACAGTTCCTGTATGCCGTCTCCTGTTTGGGGATGGTTCAGACTCCTCAGAAACGGTTGGGAAAGCACGGGCAGGCGGCACGAGAGGGAAATCGATTTTGATTACTTACTAGTTGCCCCCCGTGTCCTGGCTCCTCCCGTGGCTTACTCCATGTAGGGATCTCAAGGCCACCGCCGCCAGCCTGCCTCCACCCTTCTCTGGCTTCTGTGGCCCTATAGCAGGGCCCTTGAGACATCTTCATCTATCTGTCCCTGTCTTCCTCCACTTAGAATTGGTGGTCCTTGAGAAGGCCTGGGTGCAACCTGCTAGAGAGGGAAGGGTTCTTCGGATGCCAGTCTGGTGTTGCCTCTGGTTCTTCTTCAGACTCTCAGTCCCGCAGCCTGTTGGCCAGCTCCCAGGACCCAGGGATTAAGGGAAAACAGCCAGCCCAGATAGGGGAGATAGGAGAGCTGAGATGTTTATTCCACAGAAGCTGTAAGCCGTGCCCCAGAAAGTCTTTAGCCCGTCTAGACCCTTGGGTTCAGCTGTGGGGCACTTGTTGTAGCTGTGATGTTCTCGTTCCCTGGTAGAGGGCCGAAGGGCATGTTAGAAGTCTACAGTACCAGTAGGTATTTCATCCTTGCCTCTTTTTCCAGTGCGTGCTGGTGAGTCCTTCCCACTTTCCCAGCCATGCCAATTACAATGAATTCTGCCCAGAACCCAGCTGCTAAGTATTTGTGCTCAATTTTGTTAGAACTCCTTGCTCAGAGGCAGGCTACCTGCTTCTGTCCTGACCTAATTCTGGTAACATGGGGAGCTGAGGAAAGGAAGGCTCGGTTGTCGTGGTTGGCCCTGCAGTGGTGAGGCTGTGTCTGCTGACTCCCGGCAGCCGGGTCTGCCTATCTCTGGGGCTGTCTGTGGCCCTGGCATGGACGGTGTGGATCAGGCCAGTTTGGAAGGCGGGCCGCAGTTTGGGATCATCCGGCTGTCAGGACCATCGCTGACTGATGCAAGACCCAGCTTGCTTTCCATCCCAGGGTCTTGTGTGTCTTCCTCCTTGGCTTGCTGTGCCTTTACCAAGCTCCTGCTTCCCTGGGGGCGGGGGATGTTTGCATCCCTGTTCGTCTTGGAAAGATGTCGTTTTAGAATTGAGGAAAGCGGAGAACCATTAGTGTTTGGCATAGTCATTCTGGGAGGGACCGAGAAGCCTGCCCGCCCCTCCGGGATGGATTCAGCTTACCTGCTGTGGGGTGGCTCAGCTGTGTGTCTGGGGAGAGATGGCCGGGTGGGGGTGGGGGGAGTCTGTACGGTCTTCTTGGCTCTGCGCTCACAGGTATGATAAAAAACAAAAACTCCGTGGGAAGATCGGCCACCCTGAGCCCCACACACTCCACCCCTACTTCAATGAGAACCTGGCCCCTCAGCAAAGAATCGGCCTTGGATCAGGGCCCTGGTGTGTTATTTTTACTGCCTTTTCCTACCATATTTGCATTTTTAAAAATAGCAGTGCTGAGTGGATCCCTTTCAGTCTGAGTCTGCTTCAGAAGGTAGGGTGCATTTTGCAGAGTGTGGCTATCGATTAGCAGCTGATTCTCAGTGTTTGGGAGCGTGGCCCGAAGGAGATGCAGGCGTTGTGGGGGGAGGTGAAGCTGGATGTCACAAGCCACTGTGGAAATGAGGTGTCAGCTCTTTGTTGACGGAAGAGTACGTCATCTTGAAGATCACGTCCTGTTTCTGTGGCTCACGGTGGGAAGGCGAAGGAAGAGGGCAGGAGCACCTGTGAGCTGAGGTCCTGGCAGCTGTCTTGGAGCATTTGGGCCAGACAGTGAGGCACCCTTCACGCCACGGCTCTTCTTTCTCAGACTTACAGCCACTTGTATGTACCGGCTCATGCCCATCCAGAAACGTGTCCTCAAAGTCCAGTTCTAGTGGCTGCCTTCCTGCCTGGAGGTCTTTAAGGTGGCAAAACCGTGTCCTCCAGGCGTCCGGGGATGCATGCTGGCAGAATCTGTTCTTTTTTGCCACCTGATAGCAGCTGGCCTGGGTCAGGTCCTTGTCTCTGGTCGGTGGGGGTTTCGTGCTAAACGCTGTTATAGAGCCTAGGCCTCTGCTCTTGGCGTCGGTGTGGTATCTGGCCGGGACTAGGGTCTGGACCACCTGAGCAGAGGTCGGTCAAAGTGGGGGCCGCGTTGCCTTGATAACCTGGTGCCCGTGTGTCTGTTCAAGGGCCGAACCACAAGTGTGTCAGGGAAAACTGAGGCGAGGAGCGGTAATCAGGCAGAACTCACTTTGTTAATCATTTTAATCATCTTGTTTATGAATCTTGGTCCTCAGACTTACATGTTTAAAATATTGTTTTAAGTAAAAACAGATGTCCCTCAGTCATCGGGGTTCTATTTCGTTGTAGAAGAAAGGGAAACTTACTGGTTAGAGCAGCACGGTTTCAACCAGGCTGATTATCAGACTTACCCAGGCAGTGTTAAGGAGTACGTTCCTGGCTTCACCCAGAGATTTATTCATTAGGTTTTGGGTTTAAAAAAAAAGAGTCTGGTGTGTGTGGGGGGTGTGTGTGTGTGTTTTATTTAGAGGGGGGCAGAGGCAGATGGAGAGAGAATCCCAAGCAGGCTCCATATCCAGCACAGCCCGACACAGGGCTCGATCTCACAACCTCAAGATCATGACCTGAGCCAAAATCAAGAGTTGGACGCTTAACTGTCTGAACCACCCAGGCGCCCCAGAGTCTATTTTAAAAAAGTGCTGAGGAGGGGCGCCTGGGCGGCTCAGTCGTTAAGCGTCTGCCTTCGGCTCAGGTCATGATCGCAGGGTCCTGGGATCGAGCCCCGCATCGGGCTCCCTGCTCAGGGGGAAGCCTGCTTCTCCCTCTCCCACTCCCCCTGCTTGCGTTCTCTCTCTCGCTGTGTCTCTCTCTGTCAAAATAAATAAAATCTTAAAAAAAATAATAAAAATAAAAAGCGCTGAGGATTCTGATGAGTACCTGCCTCAGAACTTTAGTCCTCCTCCTAAGAGACCTGCTGAGGCCGCCTCTCTTTCCTCATAATCTTTCGCTGTTTCAACACTGCCAAATTAAATACCTAGACTTCTCCACTCTATTTTTATGGGGCCATTTGTTGGTTTCCACCAGTTGCCCTCCAAAGACCAGCACGGTAGTGTGTGGTCAGCCCAAACACCACCTTGCAGCTGCTGATTGTAAGGCCTGGCGTCTAAAAGCGGGTGTCCTGTAGTGCAAATAAATTGTGATCTTTTGCTCTCAGGAAACGTGTCCTCCTTCAGGTCTGTGATAATATGAATTCTGACTGAGAGGTCCTTCCTACGTGGAACCTAGAGGGGCCCAGACGAGGGAAAGAAGTTTCATGCCTGACTGTACAGAAAGGGTCACTGGGAGACCTAGGTTCTGTGTGCTGGTGTCTCTCCGCTAGTTACCCTTTCCTGACCCCGCAGGGGCACCCTGGAGCAGCATGGGGTGGGGAGGCTCTTCTGTCCAGGAGGTGGGACAGCTCTGTGACTATCCCTGCCATTTCCTGTCTGAAATGGGGAGAAGCCCTTCCCCCTGAAGCGGCAGTGGGGGGTGAATGAGGTGTGTGACACGCCTAGACACGCCTTCCTCCTCCTCCCCCTCCCCCCGCCCCTCCCCCAGGCCTGAGATGACCTGCCTGCTGGACCCCCTTGGTCCAAGCAGGGCTGTTCCCCCCTGCACGCCAGAGCCTGGGTAGCACTATCTGCCAGTGTTAGGGCGGTCCCCGCAGACCCAGCCGAGAGCACTCTGTCCTACTCTGATTCACGCTCCGACGGATCTCTTCATCACTGTGGGTGGGTGTGTCCGCACTCATTAAGAGGAGGGGAGAATTTTCACCGTATGAACAAGAACACAGTTATTTGCATACTATACGATTTCCTGTGGGTTTTCTTGAAATCGCTCCCCTGATGTACCTAAAATCCTTCAATTTATAAAAGACATTTTAGTGATGGCATCTAAATCAAAATGCACCTTTACGTTAATTTTTGCATCTTGTTTCAGTCTTGGTAAACACCATTTCGTGTATTTGCTTTTTCCAGCTGAACTGTAAGTTCCTCGGAGGAGAAACTGTCAGGAGCCTGGTTTAGGCTGTGCCCTGGCGTGCCTGGCATGGGGCTTCCCCAGACTGGGTGGACGAGGGACATCTTTCCGTTCAGCCTGATTACTTGGGGGTCTGTGGGGATGCACACTCCAGACAGGCCACTCGTGTGGCCCCTCAGCAGTGACAGCTGTGGGCAGGTGGTGGCAGCTGGGCTCCTGGAGATGTTGCAGGAAACAAGCTCAAGCCGGAAGAGCCTGGAGCTTGTCCAGCCCAGGGCTGTCATTCCGGATGCGGCATCTCACGCCCAGGGAGGTAAGAGGACGTCCTCAGTGCACGGGCTGGGGGCATGCTCTCTCGCTGTGACAGTAGGGTGGAGGGATTCTTCCCCCAGTCTTGGCGATTTTCCCGTTCCGTTCGCAAGTATTTTCAGTCCCAGCTCAGTGAAGCATCCTATCCTGACATGAATTACTGTGGGTGAGCTTTGGGTAATTGGCATCGGAGGGGTGGGCAGTCAAGATTCTTCAGACTTAACGACCAAACCGAGAGGTAGCATCAGCCCCCAGGAGCCATTCCATCTGTGCCAGAGTTACCAGGCCATCTGGTGCCCGGGTGATGTGCAGTAAGTACCCCAGGATAGGTGTTCATTTCGTCTGCCTTGAAATGGTAACTGCAGGTGTTGGAGAAACAAGCAGAGGTTGGTGTGGGTTCAGGGAGGTTATGTTTCTTCTGCGCGGGGGCCCTCGTAGTTGAGTGGGCCTGGCCTGCCCCACTGGACTCAGAGACTGTCCCTTTGAGCTACTTCTCCTCCCTTGTTGCCTTTAAGATGCCAGTTAGAATAGCCAGGGTTGGGGTCGTCTTTTCGGAATGCCCTCCTGGGGACAGGGCCCTCCCTCCCTCTATCCTGATATCCTCTCTATTAAGATCCTCTGTTAAGTGAAGAGAAGGTACGGTGCACACAGGTCCCCAGAGACCGGAGACTTTGTTCCCCTGTGGATTCCGAGGCAGCAGGGCTGGGGTGGGGCCTGAGAGTCTGCATTCCAGGGAGCTCTGGGAAGATGGTGGGGCTGCCGTCAGGAGCCCCTGTGAGTGTCAGCTGTCATCGCTCCAGGGCTGTGCCCGAGGGCCACGCCATAGGCCGTGTGCGCCCCATGAGGAAGGACCAGCTAGCAAGAACTGGAGTCCCGGGGCGCCTGGGTGGCTCAGTCGTTAAGCGTCTGCCTTCGGCTCAGGTCATGATCCTGGGGTCCTGGGATCGAGTCCCACATCGGGCTCCCTGCTCAGCGGGAAGCCTGCTTCTCCCTCTCCCACTCCCCCTGCTTGTGTTCCCTCTCTCGCTGTGTCTCTCTCTGTCAAATAAATAAATAAAATCTTAAAAAAAAAAAAAAAAAAGAACTGGAGTCCCGTGGCCGGGGTCGCCTTGGGCAGCTCCCTACCTCTGCGAGCCTTCGGGCTCCTCTGTGGGGCGAGAGCCCGGGGAATGGTGGTGCCCCTCGGAGGTTGAGAGGTGTGGCAGAGGGAGCGCACGTCGGCTCCTCCCTGTTCCGCGCAAGCTCAGTAAAGGTCTGTCATCGTCCCCTGAGCTGAGCTGACGCCCGGGGGTGTAAGTGGGGTGGAGGTCTGGAAGTCAGTGTTGAGGCCCTGAGCCCTCTCTGCTCCTGGGCAGTCAGCCTGCCGCCTGCTTACTCCCAGGGGTGCCGGGCAGTCGCAGGACAGCAGCCTGGCCTCGGGAGCCGCTCGCAATCGTGTTTACTGTCTGGTTTTCTGCCTTCTGGTCGTACTTCCTGAGGAGGGAGGTCTCCTACTAAAGCTTCCCATTTGTACCCTCCCTTCCAATCCAGGAGGCCCCGGGCTGTTTTGTCTTTTTGAAAGGTCGACAAGCCTGGGGCCAAGACGAGGGGACAGTGCGGGATTCTTTCTCCATGAGGCCGCAGAATACAAGAACCATCCCCCCAAACACCACGGCATCTGCGGAGACCCAGCTCTGCCGCCCAGGCTCCCGCTGACCTGCCGTCAGCCGCAGCTCCGCAGTCCTGCCCCCTCACTTAGCGGCCGTTGGACTCCGTCCCCTGGCTCTGTCCCCTGGGGCAGGCTGTGCCTCCAGGCCATTCCAGCAAGCCGGGAGGCTGCAGCTGCATTTTCCGGGCAATGGTGCAGTCATGCTGCGTTGCCCAGCCCCAACTGCAGCTTCTGGTCTGGGGTGTGTGATCAGAGAGGGGGGTCCCCCTGGGGGCGGAGAGTACAGAGGCCTGGAAATTTTCATCTGAAGCCGAGGACCGGGTGGACATCCCTTGCCCTTAGTTCCTGTGCAGCCTGGCCCTTCCCACCCTCCCCCTACACCATCCAGGGGCAGGAACTTTTGTCTCCCCACCCAGCTAAGCAGTACACGTACTTGTGTATAAATGTTTTCACCTGTTTTCATTTTGTCCCCCCATCTAAAGGTATGTTCTTTAAATACAAGGCACATTCCTACAGATTTTTATTCTTGTCTCGTTCTGAATCCGTAGGAAACACTAAAAAATTATGAAATTAACTGACCTAAGTCTATGGTTTTAGCAGAACTTCTGATGAATGGTTTCTGTAGCACATGATTGACAGAATTTTCTAGTTAGGGGCACTGACCTTTGTCTTTTCTTCCATACTGCCCAGCCAGTTCCAGCTGTCCTCTCTCCTCCCCAGGCATGTGAGGCCCTCTGGCCATTTGTGTTTTGCTGGTAAAACCTTCTGTCCTCAGGTGGGCAGCTTGCTGATTGTTGGTCAGAAGTTGTCAGGGGCTAGCCGCATGACGGTCAACTGCTCTGAGAAGGTCCTTACCCCGGCATACGCTAGAATCCCTGACCAGTCATATCCCCAGACCTAGTGTGAACTGGGAACTTGGACTTAGAAAGAAGCCAGAAGAGGAGCCTAGCTTCACCCACAGTGCCACTTCCTGCCCCCTCCAGTTTTCCTGTTCTGAAAGCCACTACACTGACGTCTTTAAGTGATGCCGGAAAGAGTTCAAGGTGCCCCACCCCCACGGTGTCTATATGTGAACATATAGATCCTGGATTTTTTGTTTATTTGCTTATTTTTGGCTCCAGACCAACTTCTGTTGAGAAGAGAAGTCTCTTTCCCCTTGATGTAACTGGCTGGAACCCTAGCCAGAGAGAGAACCAGCAGAGCCGGGCATGGGGACTGGGCAGATAGGTAGGTAGGGCGGGGGCTCTCAGACTTTTTGAAAGTGACCCGCCGTACAATATACATTTTACATCGTGACCAAGGACACGTGTGTGTTTATATATTGCAGCTGGAAAGGTTTTCTCTGAACGGTACCTGGCCTTCTATGTGTCATGCGTGTAGATACTTTCCTTTTTCCCCCCCTAGTGCTGGCTGTGACCCCCTAAATTGATTCCCTAACCCACTAATGGGTCACAGCCCACAGTTTGAAAAACACTGCTCTAGGGAGCATCCCATTCTGGGATTTCCAAAGCTTTTCCAGAATTCCTCACTGCCAGCGTATTCCAGTCTGGCGTAAGTGGCTTCTCTGCCCACCCAGGTGCATTTGCACTGGAGGGGAAAGGGTTAAGGTCTCTGTACCAGGTCCGTGTAAATTCTTTAAAGATGGTGTGCACTCCTTCTATTTGTATGTTCTTTGCTAGCCCTGAATCTACAGGAAGCACAAGAAAAACTAATTGACCTCAATTCTAGGTCTCAGCAAAGTTCCTGTGGAATGGTTTTCTCTGTTCTCACCCCCGCCAAAACGGAGTCGGGCTGAGGGGCTTCTCAGCTGAAGGAGCATCTGTATGTGCGCTCAGAAGCACGCCTGCGCCCCCCCCACCTCCCCGCCTTCTGCCGATGGGCTGCCCCTCCTTGTGCGGTGCGGTGCTCGCGGCAGACCGGACCCACGGGCAGCGTGGTTAGGCCCTCAAGCTCAGGGATGGACGCCATCAGAAGTGTCTGTGATCTCAGCTGAAGGGGCGGGGGTCTGGTTAGGAGGCCCTGGGGTCCCCAACACAAGTGGAAAGCCCGTTGACCCGTTTTCACCTTTCTCTAGTATGCCGCCGTATGGCGGGCAGGAGGGATGGTGTTTTGCAGGTTGTTCCTACCCCTTGGGAAGTAGTAAGCCTTTAGAAATTTCCAGTGCTGGTCTGACCTCATATTCCTTTCAGGACTCTGTTCTTTGAGTCCTGGCCTAGGTAAACAGCCTCCTTCCTACGTGTGTCTGCTGGGCCATTTACCCCCTTCTCCCCGCCTTCCCTTCCCCAGGCAAAGCAGCAAGGCAGCTTGTTTTTCTTTTCCAAAGAAAGATTCTGGTTTCCTTGCTGAGCACCGTGAGGCTTCTGAGAGGTCTCCCCGAGGCCTCAGGCCTGGCTCAGTCCAGCGAAGTTTAGTAAAACCTCACTCTGAATACAGACCCAAATCGGACCGCTGTAGGCTGTCCCCAGTTTTCCATTTGCTTACCAGGGGCACAGTGTGGGGCTGGCCGTCAGCTGGTCCTTGTGAGCTGAGACTTTATGAAGCCCTCCTGGGTGCTTGGCACGATGCTGAGCATTTTGAGTTTGAAGCTGTTCCCAGTTGTAAGTTGAAGGTCTGGTATTGAGAACATCACTAACTCCCAGGAAAGACCAGCTTGGTTTTCCTCCAGTGGGACTGAAGGAGAATACTCACATCTCCTCTGTTTGGCCGTCTCCGGAGTCCGACAGGAGAGGACAGTGGTCGGGTGTGTGGATTCTGGCCTTGACACAGAGGCTTAGGCACCGATAAGCTCCCCCTTGCCTTTTGTTGGGGACTTCCTGCCACTTCGCCCCTCACACTGGGAGCCCAGTGCTGGTGCTACCGACCAGGAATGAGGCCACCTTTTCTCCCTACCCCTCTTTACAGCAGGTTCTCCACCCAACAGCCAGAGGATCCTTTCAACATTATTGTCATGCCTGCTCTCTGCTCTGAGCCCTGCAGGGGCTTGCATCTCCATGAGGATGGAACCTCAAGTCCTCCCTGCGGTTCTTTCTCTAAGGCCTGAGTGAACCAGCCTCATCTCCCACTGCTCTCCTTGCTGGTCTTCGAACACACGGGGCACACGGGTCTTTATGGCAGCCCTCTCTCTGCTTGGAAAGCGCACTCCCATATTATACTTTGATCTCTGGGCAGATGTCACCTTGGAGTGGCCTTTCCTGACCAGCTATTTAAAATAACTCACTCGTGCTTCCTCCCATTCCGTCTCTCACCCCTGCCCTTGCACTGCCTTGTTTTTCTGAATGGCACTTAGCACCCCCTGACGCGCTCGCGTGTTTGTGCGCAGGCGTGTGTGCGCGTGTGTTTGCGTGCGTGTTTGTGTGTCTGCGCGCGTGTGCATCTCCTCCACTGCGCTAGAATGTAAGCTTCTTGAGAGCCGCAGGCACTGTGTCCCCAGCGCCTGGCAGTGGGAGGTGCTCAGTCATCGTTGTTCGGATGAGTCACCTCCTCCAGAGCAGTGCCAGCATCCCTGCCCCGGAGGGCAGCGGTGGTGTCAGATGCTTTTTTCCAGAGCAGGCAGGGGCCCCCGCAAAGGATGCCCCACAGTCACGTCCCAGAATTGTCGGAAGTAACGCATGCCCCCTCTAAAAGCCAGCCATGGGTGCCTGGGTGGCTCAGTTGGTTAAGCGACTGCCTTCGGCTCAGGTCATGATCCTGGAGTCCCTGGATCGAGTCCCACATCGGGCTCCCTGCTCGGCAGGGAGTCTGCTTCTCCCTCTGACCCTCCCCCCTCTCATGTGCTCTCTCTCATTCTCTCTCTCTCAAATAAATAAATAAAATCTTAAAAAAAAAAAAAAAAAAAGCCAGCCATAGTTCCTTCTCAGTGAGGGACACGTTAACATTTTGGTATGGTATCTTGTTTTTTCCTGCTCAGAAGCCTCTGACAGCCACACTGTCCCTCAAGAATTGTTGATAGTCACCACCGCGTTCTAGAGCCAGTAATGACAGTTGAAATCTGCCCGTCCCCACCTCAGATCCCACCCTGGAAACTGTTTTGTTTTGTTTTGTTTTTTCACTGCGGTCAGGGTGCACCTAACAGAAAAACATGGCTTTGTGTGGGGACTAGGTGAGCTCCCGAATCCCGCGTTTTCATAGAGCGGGCTCAGCGCCCCCTCGTGCTGGCTCCGGCCCCTGCCGTCTGGGTGCCTGACCTCTTCCGTCCCAGACATGAGTAGAGCGTGGAGTGCCTAAGAATCACTGTCCTTTACAACGTGTGGACCCGCCAGGAATATGTTTTACCCCGCTCTTATCTGCAGCTCCAGGGAGGGATGAGCTTGTTATATAGTTAAGAGAATGGCTTCTGGAGCCAGACCGCCTGAGTTCCAGTCAAGGTCCACCTGTGTGGAGCTGTGTGACCGTGAACAAGTTTCGCGTCTTCTCTCCGTGTCCGTTCACCTGTCTATAAGATGGGGACGGCAGTAATAGTATACTTCATAGCACTGTGGCTAAAGCACCCAAAGTGCCGAGAAAACTGCTTGACACATAATAAGCACCAGTTGCTGTAGCCAGAGGACGCCCGAGCTCCCGGGCCCCTGGGAGCACAGCGGTGCCCTCCAGAGGGGGGTATGGGGAGCCTTCGTGAGGCAGGTAGCACATGATGGGAACGGGGAGAGGAAGGGGGCGTTTGGAAGGAACTGTGCAGTGGAGAGGCACACAGAGGGGAGAGGACTGGCTTGTGTGGACGGAAGTAGTGCCCCGTGTGCGTGGGACATAGGGATTTGGGCAGGAAAGTGGTAAAAGATAAGGGAGAGCCTTGCAAGTTGTTCAAAGCCCTTCTAGACACTCTCTCCTCATTTTCTGAAATTCCCGAGGGAGGGCAATATAGTCAGAAGAGTGGCCACCACACCCCTTTCTTCTCCTTGTTGCTTAACTCTGCTCCGCTCCCAGCATTGTCAGGGTTTTGGAGAAATGTCTCTCCTTGTCGTGGAAGGTTGTTAGAAGAGCCTGAAGACCAAACCTCATGGTGGAGTGGACTCTGGCAAAAGGCCAGGCACAGGTCCAGAGAGCCAGTCCAGAGGAGTGTTTGCTAACCAGGCCCCCTCTCCTGAGAACACTGAACTGCTACCCTGCTTCTGGCCTTCCGGTGATGCCAGCCTTCGCTAGTGCGTTGTTCCTGCTTCGGCCTCACAGTGGGAGCCTCAGTTTCCCCTGTGCACTCAGGAGCAGTGTCTCACAGCCAGGGTGCTGTGAGTCTGGGCAGTGTGCCATCGGTTCAGGATCTGTGCCTGGGCTGCTCCCCTGCAGCTCTGTCAGGGACCGACACAGACCCCCAGTGGGGCCACGATCTGCAGACTCAACTCGGGGCTTTTCTCAGGGATCCCTGAGCAGGCAAGGCAGCCTGTGCCTGAGATCTCTGCTCACACCAAGGATGGCATCCCCCCTGCCCCGCACAGCACGGTCCCTCTCCCATTGGGTTTCCTGGCACTGCAACTTTGATTTCTATGGCAACTTGGAAAGACCTGCAGTTGTGGCTTTCTGAAGTCTAAACTGAGAGCAGAGGTTTGAGATAGGGTGGGACAGCACTGAAAATACCGTGTCCCAGACCAGAGCTTTGGGCATAGAGGGTCATGGGATGGGAAGTTCTTTTGAGTTAGAAAAGTGCCACCATCATCCCAGCAGGCCCTTAGCAGAGCTCCCTGTGGGTCCTCCCAGACTCCTGGGATCTCTGAGCAGAGCAAAGAAGAGCCTGAACTCAGAGGGTCTCCAGCCTGTGGCCTGGGGGACAGTGGAGTCAGGTGGAGTGATCACATCTGGCATTTGCTGAGCACTAACTGTGTGCCAGGCGCCCTGGGATCATCTTTGCTTTCATTGCCTTCTTAATCCCCTCACCCACTGCAAGATGGCTGTTCCCACCCCATTTTGTGCATGTGGATGTAAGCGATTTGCCTGAGGTTTCAGAGCTGACATGTCTAAGTGTCTGGCTCAAGGACCCCTGAGTTTAACACCCGGGCTCACTCTTGTCTGGATCATGGGCTTATATTCCCACGTAGGAAAATTTCTATTGCTTGTCATTGGTGGAGGAGCCCATTGCTTCCCCCTTTACTTGTTGGGTTTTTTTTAAGGTTTTATTTATTTAAGTCACCTCTACACCCAGCATGGGGCTTGAACTCAGGACCCAAGATCAAGAGTCACATGCTCTTGATTCAGCCCACCAGGCGCCCCTCCCCTTTAGTTTTTTGTAAGTCATATCCTCCTGATAGCAGGGTTGTCTTAGCCATCATTGCCACAGTTTCAGGGACCTTGAGCCAGTGTCTTCCTTTTTAGTGTCTCCGTTCTCTTTTCATGGTGGCCACCTTTCCATTGGCCCAGGCCTTGGAGTGGGGGCAGTGATCTTGAGGAGTCTCAGGTTGGCTTTTGAGAGAACAGCTCTCGCATCCCTGTGGTTTGGGATGGTGGGGGTGCCCGTCCAGAGGAGGTGGGCAGTCACAGAGCCTCACCCGGCACTGCGGCCCCCGGTTTACGGAGCCAGCAAGGAAGACACGCTGGCCTGGTGGAGAACTGTCTTCCGCCTGGGCCGTTGGAGGGGGCCCCGGTGCCTGGCAGAGGGAGGGGACAGCTCTCGAGAGGCCCGGCTGTCCTCAGAGGCCACTGCTGCGGGGGGTTTGCGGAGGGATGGGTCAGGTGCTCGCCGTGCGTTTGGCTGGGCTCCAGAGCCGGCCATCCTGAGAGTCAGCGCCTGCCCGCAGTCCTCTGCGGCGCAGCAGATAAGGAGCAGGCTGCGGCTGGCCAGAAAGGGTAGCCCAGATTAGAAGGTCGCGTCGGGTGATAGCGGGCCTCAGGGTGACCTGCACAGCCCCATGGCACACTCCTCCTCCGGCCCTCTACTCCGCGCTCAGCAGCAGGGGCCGGGCAGGCCCTTGGAGAAAGTAGAAAAAGGATTTCACTCCTAGCAAAGTGCTTTGCTGTGTGAGGGGCTACTGACCCCTTAATTTAACTGCGGCCTTCTGCGATCTGCCACTTAGCCGCACTTCTCCATATGGTCGCAGTTGAAGGTAACTTTGGGGGCAGGGAGGTGCCTGCAGTTGGGCCTCTCAGTCTGGGCGCAGTCAGAGCTGCGTGTGGCGCTTGCCGAAGCCGCCCTTGGGGTTTGTGCATTCGGCTCTATGCATGTTACTACTTGGGTAAGAAGTTGGGAGAAAAATGCGGCTTATGCTGACGTCAGAGGCCATTGTGTCACCCTGTGTTCTCTTTCTCAGCTGAAACTAGAGGACCGCTCCGTGGTGCCCCGGGACGTGGTCCGGCACATGCGATCCACCGTGAGTCTTGGTGCGGGGGTGGCCTGGGGGTTGTCGGGGCCGGGTCTCCCTGGCGGCTGGGGCTGTGCGCCTGCTCGGGCCTGGATGCCTTCTCCTCCCCAGGACAGTCAGTGTGGCACCGTGATCGACGTCAGCATCGACTGTGCCGTTAAGCTCATCGGCACCAACTGCATCATCTACCCGGTCAACAGCAAGGACCTCCAGCACATCTGGGTGAGCAGCCCCACCTGCCCGCCCTCCTCGGACGTGCCCCGCTCTCCGGTGGTCTCTGGCCGCACACCAGTGCTGCACCCTCCCAGCCCGCGGGCAGGCCCCCGTGGCAGGTCCGCTTGTGTGTACCCGAGCGGCGCCTCTTGCGAGGAGGCCATCGGGACTGGAGGTCGGGACGCATCCCTGTGCCTCCAGCGTAGTTGGCTGGCATGGTTTTCATTACCTCGTTTCTTTTCTTCTCTAACGCTCTCATTTTAAAAACAAATTTCTTCCTTCATTTCTTTCTTAAGTGATTTCAAACTTGGGAAAAGCTGTGAGTTCCTGTGCTCCCTGCGTCATCAGGCTCCTTGGCTGTGAGCCTTTCCCTCCATTTGCCCCATCACCTTCCTCCTCCCTTCCCCACATTTCCTTCTCGCTCCCTGCTCTTCTCTCTGAAACCTTGGGAAGCAGGCTACAGATAGATGGCCCCGTGGCCCTGTGGACTTCGTGCAAACAGGAGCGCTCAGCCCCCAGTTTAGGAAGTCAGCACTGGTGTACTACTATCCCGTCCACAGACCGGTTCAGCTGTCCCAGCAATATCCTTTCTCCGCCTCTGATCCAGGATTCCATGCAGGAACACACTTTGCATTTAGTTGTCAGCTCTTTGATTCCTCATCTGGAACTGCTCCCCAGTCTTGCTTTGTCGTCCACACCCTGGTACATTCCACTGGCTGACCCTGAGCGTGGAGCTCTGTGATGTCGCCTCCTGACCAGACTCAGGCACCTGCGTCCTCAGCAGGACCGCCCAGCGACACCCTGAGCTCTTCCTGGCCCCGCATGCCCGGTGGCCACACCGGGAGGGGGTGGGTGTTCACTCTGATCCTTATCGTGTTGGTGTCGGCCACACCTCCCCACGAAGTCACCCCTCAGGCCTTTGCAAGTGATTCTGCTTTGTGAGGAGGTGCTCCGGGATTGTGCCAGTAACCTGTCACTTGTGAAACCCCGATCCGCTGGCCCTGGCCTCTGTTAGCCGCCCACCCCCCGCCCCGCCCCGGCAGCCAGCGCTCTGCAGTCCCTGAGGGGGGCTGTACGAAGCCGGTGTTCCTCCTCATTTTTAGGAATCGGCATTCTGTGGAAAAGCTGCTCCTTCAGCCTCATTCATGTATTTATTCATTTGTTTTTTACATCCGTGTGGACTCAGATTCCTGTATTGTCCAATCAGTTGTAATCCATGAATACCATTATTTGTTTTGTTGCTTAAATTATCCCAGATTTGGCCAGTAAGAGCCCCTTCGAGCTTATATCTTTGTCCTTATGACATACCCCCATCTTTTTTTTTTTCTTTTCTTTTTTTCCCTTTTTAAGCACTTTCTTACTTTCTACCTTTCCTGATCCAGCCCTGGAATCAGTTGTCCAAAGAGCCTTGGTTCCTCTCAGAGGAGAATGGTATTTTAAAAGCCAAGATCTGGATGTATGCTAGGTGTACTCATTGCTACTAGGGCCTTTCAGGACAACACTGGGAAACGCATGCGTGTACACACATGTGGGCACATCTGCGTTTGTCAGTACCTTTTCTACATACACAGGAGAATATGTGCGTTCGTCTCCTTCCCCCTTTCTGTATCAGTGAGTACCTTCCCCAACAGTGAGGAACTTGGTTCTTGATATCCTCAGTTTATTAATTACCGCTTTACTTGTTTGTCCATTAACTACCATCCACCTGCCGCCTCCACAGCCCACTCCCACCCAAGGGTCCTGTGTCCTTGGAGGCCCTGAGGCCTCCACACGACTCTCTGGTTGCCGCGAGGCAGTCCCCCACTGCCGCCGCCTCCACCCTGGGAAGGGGAGCTGGGCTGCAGCACAGAGCTCTCTGGGGGGAAGCCAGTTCTTTAGGCCGGTGGCCGACTGGCCCAGGCAGTAAGCCATCTGGATCCCACCTCCTGTGTCTCGGGGGGCAGAGAGGAATGGGTGCGCTGTGCACTGGTGTCGCCTGCCATCTCTCACACCCCGGTTCCCTCGATCTGCAGCCCTTCATGTATGGGGACTACATTGCCTATGACTGCTGGCTGGGGAAGGTCTATGACTTAAAGAACCAGATCATCCTGAAGCTGTCCAACGGTGCCAGGTACACAGCTCACTGTATGGGGCCGCGCTGGGCAGGGGCCGCCCGGGGAGGAGGGGCCTGGATGACACGTGCTGCAGGCACGCCAGGCCTGACGCTGGGCTGGTCTCCTGTCGCCCTGGCCTCATTTAGAGTATCTGTTAGGTCCTGATGCTTTATTTTAGACACTTTTTAATGGTAGTGAGCACTCCCATATGGGTTAGGGTCTTGTTTATTTTGAGGGAGTTACTTGTATGAATTCGGAGGCTGAGCTTTGGGTGGAGGATGAATCACACCATTTTAGGGCCTGCCAGCATATCGATGCCTCTGGATAACTCCTTTTGATATTGGTCAGCACCACAGTGTGTCCAGTGGCCATGTCCCCCCCGAGACTCTGTCATTGTGCCCAGTGAACCGAACCCCTGCTCGCTGTTGCAGGTGCTCCATGAACACAGAAGATGGCGCCAAGCTCTACGATGTCTGCCCCCATGTCAGCGACTCTGTACGTGTGCCCCACCCAGGCAGGCTTCTTGGGGGGCAGGCTTGGGGGGACAGGGACGGGGGGACAGGTGGCACCACCACGGTTCCTTTGCCCCCTGGGCTGCACAGGAAGGAGGACTGCTTAGCAAAGAGCTTGGAGCTAGCCCAGGCTAAGCAAGCGCTGCTTCTAGGCAGAGTGGTTTCCTACAAAAGGGTAGGTACACACCAGAAGGTCTAAAAGTCTGGGTGTGGGCAGAAGGTATTGGAACTTTTCTTTGCATTTTGTTAATTTGATCTCATCCTTTAAAAAATATCCATTCTTTGGTATTAGAGTCTGTACACTATGTTGTTACACTGTGGTATTTTAGAACAGTCACGTATGACCATAATTTATAAATAAGTATGGGGTGGAGGTTACATGATCAAACAGGTTTGGGGACTACTGCCCTCTAGATGCCTCGAAGTGTCACCCTTGACCAACAACGTTGACATGGCCTGAGAGCGTGTTAGAATGAGGCAAATGTACATTCTCAGAAGCTCTGTGGGTGACTTATATGCACTTCAGGTTTGAGAGGTGCTGCTCTGGAGCCCTAGGGTCTGTTTCAGCTTGGGGAGGTGGGGGAGCGTGCAGGTGTGAGGTGAGGGAGGGGTGGATGCAGAGAGCACTGGCCCTCAAGGAGGCGCCACTCACAAGGACTTTTCCTCTGGCCCCAAACCCTGCAGGGTCTCTTCTTTGATGACTCCTATGGCTTCTACCCGGGCCAGGTGCTCATTGGCCCTGCCAAGATCTTCTCTAGCGTCCAGTGGCTGTCAGGGGTCAAGCCTGTGCTCAGCACCAAGAGCAAATTCCGAGTGGTGGTGGAAGAGGTAGGGGCTGGGGTGGGGCTGCGTCCTCAGCCTCCATGCCCTGGAGCTGAGCTTCTGCCCACTCCTTCGTTGTCTGCTCCGAGGGCTAAGCCCTGCTCCTTAGCCCTGTTGATCTGAAAGGGCTCTAAATAAAGGGAAGCCAGGGTGTGGTCATGGGGTGACTGCTAGGCAGATGACCCCTAGCCTGACCAACTCAGACGGAGCAAGGTGGGATGGTGGCGAGTGGCAGATCGGCTGGGCCCTGACGTGGTGGTAGTCCCTGGGGTGAGGCTGTAGTTGTTACAAGTGGGGCCTCCTCTGGGGGTGTCATGCTTGGGGCTATGCTGTGATGACCCGCTTCCTGCTCTGGAGGTCAGGTGGGCTCTGTGCAGCTGCTTAACTGAGAGCAGTTAAGCTGCTGACTCAGGCCCTGTCCCACCCACCATCTGCAGGTGCAGGTTGTGGAGCTGAAAGTCACATGGATTACCAAGAGTTTCTGTCCAGGGGGCACGGACAGCGTCAGCCCCCCGCCCTCTGTCATTACCCAGGAAAACCTAGGCAGGTGAGTGGCTCCAGCGCGCCCACTCCAGCAGCCCCAGCAGCATGCCCTGAGCAAGTCTCTGGGCCAGAGTCAGAGATGCGGGGGGTGGGGGGTGGGGGGCGCTGAGACCATCCTTGGCCCAGTCCCCACTTCTCTCCCTCCCAGGGTGAAGCGTCTCGGATGCTTTGACCATGCTCAGCGGCAGCTTGGGGAGCGCTGTCTGTATGTCTTCCCAGCCAAGGTAGAGCCGGCCAAGATTGCCTGTGAATGTCCAGAAAAACACTGCGCCCAGGGGGAGGGCTCTATGGCCAAGAAGGTATGTCCTTGGGGTTGGGATCGGTGGGCATTTGAGGAACTGGCCTTGAGCTATTTCCACAGCCAGGAAGGACAGTCTGTGCTTTAGGCCTTGGGGGGCAGCCCTGATCACCCTTGCAGGCCACCTAGGTGTGTATAGCTGCCCCTCCCCCGCAAGCTCCCTGGGTGTTCCACATGCCCGGGGTGGGGCCGTGGTGGCCCTGCGGCTCCACAGCCGCCGTCCTTGCTCTGCCCGCACAGGTGAAGCGCCTGTTGAAGAAGCAGGTTGTGAGGATCATGTCCTGCTCCCCGGACACCCAGTGCTCCAGAGACCATTCCATGGAGGACCCAGGAAAGAAAGGAGGGGCCAAAGCCAAGAGCGAAACAGGGTCCGTCAGCCCCGAGGAGACACCTGATGGGTCCACCAGCCCGGTGGAAATGCAGGACGAGGGCTCAGAGGAGGCCCAGGACGCAGGTGAGCAGCTGCCCCCCTTCCTGCTGAAGGAAGGTGGAGACGACAGGCTGCACTCAGCCGAGCAGGACGCAGATGACGAGGCTGCTGATGACACGGATGATACCAGCTCAGTGACCTCCTCTGCCAGCTCCACCACCTCCTCCCAGAGTGGCAGCGGCACAAGTAGAAAAAAGAGCATCCCCTTGTCTATCAAGAACTTGAAGCGAAAACACAAGCGGAAGAAGAATAAAATCACTCGTGACTTTAAGCCAGGGGACAGGTAAACCCAGAGGGCGCCCTCTCCCTCCTGGCCGAGTGTCCAGCCTGAGGCTGTCCCTTTGGCGCCTGCCCACAACACACACACACACACACTCACTCACTCACTCTCACACACGCACACAGTCTGCAAGCCCTCTGTAGGCTCAGGGATGTCCAGCCGAGACGATGTAGGTGCCCGGGGTTGGCCTGGGTGGAAAGGAGAGATCTGAGAGTGGGGTGGTGGGTGGCATGGGGGCACCAGCCCCGAGTCTGGCCTCTGGGACCACATTCACTGAGCTCTCCCCAATGCAACCTTTCTCAGAGGAGGCCGCAGGGCACGGGAGGTGCAGGTGAGCACGTGTGGATCTGTTTGTCTTCCTTCCCGCCTGTTTTGCACGGCCTGGCTGGCTGGTTGCTCCGCACCTGCAGGGTGGCCGTGGAGGTGGTGACCACCATGACCTCGGCAGATGTCATGTGGCAGGACGGCTCCGTGGAGTGCAACATTCGCTCCAACGACCTCTTTCCCGTGCACCACCTGGACAACAACGAATTCTGCCCCGGAGACTTCGTGGTGGACAAGCGAGGTAGTGCCGCCTCCGGAAGGCCGCCCGGCTCAGGGCCTGGGCGGGGCTTGGAAAGGATGGGCCAGAGATCTTAGGGGCAGGGAGGAGACTCCCCCTTGAAAGATGACTCGCTTTTTCAAGGCCTGGAGCAGCCTTCCCCGGCCTCCCTCAGCCTAGCCGGAGAGCATCGGGGTTCTGTGCCCTGCTGTGGTTGAGATGTCGGGGGGGTTGCAGGCGGCACCACCACGGTTCCTTAGACGTTCCCTCCTCTGGTTCCCCAGTCCAGAGCTGTCCGGACCCCGCTGTCTACGGCGTGGTGCAGTCTGGGGACCACTTGGGCCGAACCTGCATGGTGAAGTGGTTCAAGCTGCGGCCAAGTGGGGATGACGTGGAGGTGAGTGTGTGTGGCCCCCTGCTTCTTCGGGGTGGGCTGGCTGTAAGGCCCCGGGGCTCATGACAGCCCATCCTATCCTCCAGCTGATCGGAGAAGAGGAAGACGTGAGCGTCTATGACATTGCTGACCACCCTGACTTCCGGTTCCGCACAACCGACATCGTCATCCGCATTGGCAATACTGAGGATGGAGCTCCTCACAAGGAGGATGAGGTATGCCTCCCCACCAGTCCGGGGGCCAGGGGGCAGGGCGGGCGGTGTCTCCCTGCTCCACCTCCCCTGCTCTGCATCCCATGCAGCGTCTGCAGTCCCTGGAGGTGCCACCAGGTGGCTCCAGGAGACCAGACCTGCAAGTCCTCGGCTCCACGGCTGCCTCCAGTGCCTCCCCAGGGATTTGCCTGCGGGTCAGGATCAGACTTCATATAGCTGCTCCCTGAGCCCTGGTGGCTCCTATTTAGTCCAGCTCCTCGTCCTGAGGGCTGTAGGGGCACAGGAGAGGCTTGGGGACGTGGCGTCTGAGCTGGGCCTTGGTGAGGATGGGAACATGGCGTGGGGTCAAGCAGAAGAAGAGTAGGAACAAGAACCCCAGGGCAGGAACCCCATCCTGAGAGTGTCAGGAAGTCCGGCGGGAGCAGAACGCTAGGATAGGAAGGGAGTTAGTAGGGGCTTGCGTCCTTGACTGCCCGTGTTGGAACCAGGGGGTCCCACACTTGAGCTGCTCACCACGTGTGGCCTCTGGCTGGCACCCACGTCCCTTCCCTTCTCATGGCCTCGCCCTTGTCACCCATTGCCGGAGCTCCCCTTTGGAAGCGTTCTGGCCCTCACGCCTCAGAGCGCACTCCCTTGACCCTGTCTGTTTGCCCCACAGCCGTCAGTCGGCCAGGTGGCCCGTGTGGACGTCAGCAGCAAGGTGGAGGTGGTGTGGGCTGACAACTCAAAGACCATCATTCTGCCCCAGGTGAGCCCCTGCGCAGACCCAGACCAGTTGGCTCGCAACTGTGGCAGCTGGGCTGGGAGCCATGGCCTGTCTCCCGTCCCTGCTCAAGGAATAGGACAGGCTCTCAGATCTTCCTGGTGAGGGTCTCTTCTTTTGGGTGTTTGGGCCTCAGGGAGAGCCTGAGAGTAAGGGAGTATTACATGCCACGCTCTGGGGGTGGTGGGGGGGTGTGAGTGGGAGGCCGGAGAGCAGAGGGGCAGCCCGTAGCTGGCCTGTAGTCTTGCCCCACCTGGAAGGCTCCCCAGGTTGCCAGATGTGTGCAGGTTGTCCCAAGCCTTCCGGGTTTGCTGCATCCCCGTCTCACTATGCTAAGAAACCAGGTTACTTCCTCTAGGAACATTTCTAGGAAAACTTCCCCAGATCAGGAAGAGAAAGGAAAAGAGCTGGCCCCAGTCCCAGTCCCAGCTAAGCTGTTCTCGGTACCGTTTCTTTGCCCCCTTGTTTGAGCTGATCCTTACTCCCAGCTCCCCTGTCCTGGCCCCTCACGGGGTGGGGGAGGGAGTGGCCCACCCCTTCGTCCGGGCGGCCATTCCAGGAACACGGGAACAGGATGTGACACGGGCCAGCTCTGCCAAACCTCCCCCTCCTATTGCACGTTCTCAGCTTCCAGTGCGGCCCCACAGAGGTGGCTGCCCTGAATCCCTGCGGTGGGGTTGGATTTGCCACCAAGGGCTAACAGTAGCCAGGACACACAGGGGCAGAGGAGGCCAGAACAGCCCTGGGCTGCTGGCTGGGGCTGGCGGGTGTGGGGCAGGCAGAGGCACCTCCCAGAGACCCAGGGACCACCTCGAGGGAGAGGCCCAACTGCAGAGTCCAGAGCAGGAAGGGGGAAAAGGGTGGAGGGGGCCCACTGAGGCCTCAGCACACCCCGTCACCATCAGCTCTGAGGGTTGGGGTCCACCCCGGAGCCCGGCAGAGCCTCTCTCAACTGCCTGTGCCCATCTGCCCCCAGCACTTGTACAACATTGAGTCTGAGATTGAGGAGTCAGACTATGACTCGGTGGAAGGCAGCACCAGCGGGGCGTCCTCGGATGAGTGGGAAGACGACAGTGACAGCTGGGAGACCGACAACGGGCTGGTGGAGGATGAGCACCCCAAGATCGAGGAGCCCCCCATCCCACCTGCTGAGCAGCCGGCAGCCCCAGAGGAAGACAAGGGGGTGGTGATCAGCGAAGAGGCTGCCACGGCCGCCATTCAGGGGGCTGTGGCCATGGCTGCCCCCGTGGCTGGGCTGATGGAGAAGGCTGGCAAGGATGGGCCCCCAAAGAGCTTCCGCGAGTTGAAAGAGGCCATCAAGATCCTGGAGAGCCTCAAGAACATGACCGTGGAGCAGCTGCTGACGGGCTCCCCCACCTCCCCCACAGTGGAGCCTGAGAAACCCACTCGGGAGAAGAAGTTTCTAGATGACATTAAGAAACTGCAGGAAAATCTCAAGAAGACCCTGGACAATGTGGCCATTGCAGAGGAGGAGAAGATGGAGGCAATGCCGGACACAGAGCGAAGGGAGGACAAGCCCGAGGGACAGTCGCCGGTGAAGGCCGAGTGGCCCAGCGAGACCCCAGTACTCTGTCAGCAGTGTGGCGGCAAGCCTGGAGTCACCTTCACCAGTGCTAAGGGCGAGGTCTTCTCAGTGCTGGAGTATGCGCCCTGTGAGTTCACCTTGTGGGGCCGGTCCCCTCCCAGCACCCAGCTGCTGCCTGAGGGGAGGAAACCATTTCCCCGGTGTGGCCACTGGTGTGGATGCCAAGCTAGTGGGTGCGAGGCATGTGGGGTTACTCACCTGTCCGGGGACGCACCCAGCAGCTGCTCCCTCCGGGCCCACGCTTCCCAAGGGCGGCAGCTGTCGTTCCAGATAGAGCTGTCAGGTCTTGCCATTAGGGATTGACCCTTCTTTTTTCCCCTTCCAGCAAATCACTCTTTTAAGAAAATTGAGTTCCAGCCTCCAGAAGCCAAGAAGTTCTTCAGCACAGTACGGAAGGAGATGGCGCTGCTGGCTACTTCGCTGCCCGACGGCATCATGGTCAAGACTTTCGAGGATAGAATGGCAAGTAGCCGGGCGTGGGCTTGGTGTGGGCAGGGGCAGCCGTGCTCATGTGGGTGCTTGGTGCCCCGGAGGCGGCTGGCTTTGGGCTCCTGGAGCCCCAGGACTGAGCAGCACCTGAGAGGCCACCCCTGCTGCTTACAGGGCAGGAGACAGGCTCAGTCGGGGGAGGGGAGGAGAGTCCCCACACGCGTGTCTAGACCACACGGGGCGTTCTCTTCCCCCTCTTCTTAAAAGTACACAAGTTGTTACCTGAGTACTGTTCTTTTGAAACATTAGAGCATTACTGAAAAAGCTGAAGTTGCCTTTGACCAGCCCTCACCCAGCCTCTAGGCATCATGACTTTAGTAGGAGTTTTGTGGGTCTCCCTACAGAAGACCTTTTTTTATATTTTCACGTTCTCCTGCATCACCAGAAACATGATTTTGTGTGACTCGTCTTATGTGAACAGCCCATCGTTGTACACGTCACCTGTAGTTTGCTTTTTTTTTGCTCAGTGGGGTCATTTTTGAGACCTGTTGATGTTGGTGCCTCGTGATCTAGTTCATTCTCTTTTGGCTACGGACTAGTATCCCCCCACGTGGCCTTGTCCCGCTGCATTCTCCACTCCTCTCCCTGCAGCCCAGGCCCAGGGTTGAGTCATGACGCCGGACGTGGTGTGAGCCGTTCCTTGTTCCAGGCACAGGCAAGCCTGGTCCATCTGTCACCTCATGCAGCCCACACCTCCACCCGGCCCCCGATGGGAGCCGCGCATGTGCAAGACACTGAACCTGAGTCTGACCCGGGCCCCAGCTGCAGCCCAGCCCTGGTCAGAGGGGCCACAGAACGGGAGAGAGGCACTGCTTGGCCCTGCCTGTGGCAGGCCGGAAGCCACGGGGTGGGGCAGCTCGGGGTTCTTTTTTCTTTTTTTCTTCCTTTATTTTAATTATTTATTTACTTATTTTTAAGATTTTATTTACTTATTTGACAGAGAGAGACACAGCGAGAGAGGGAACGCAAGCAGGGGGAGTGGGAGAGGGAGAAGCAGGCTTCCCGCTGAGCAGGGAGCCCGATGCGGGGCTCGATCCCAGGACCCTGGGATCATGACCTGAGCCGAAGGCAGACGCTCAACAGCTGAGCCACCCGGGTGCCCCTCTTTATTTTATTTATTTAAATTCAATTAGTAGAGCATAGTATTCGTTTCAGAGGCAGAGGTCAGGGATTCATCAGTTGTATGTAACACCCAGTGCTCATCCATCACGTGCCCTCCGTGGCGCCCCTCATCCAGTTACCCACCCCCCCACCCCCCTGCTCGGGGTTCCCAGGGACACTTGCTTTTTCTTGAGTTTTAATAAAACTTGAAAATTCCAGCCTGTCGCAGCTCTGCTGAGAGAAGAAGGGAATGGCATTTTTCCCAAGTCTGACACGGAGGGACAGGGAAGTAGTGCGTTATCTTGAGGCCCGCAGGGTGGCGCCAGTAAAAACATGCATAAGAGGACTCCGTCCTTCCAGTCGGCCCTCGTCCTGGCTGCTTTCCCATGACGCGACGTCACATGCATGGCTCTTAGCGGTTGACGCCACCCCCACGCCCGATACACAGATTTCTAACAGCTGTAGGGAGTCTCCCTGGTGACTTAATGACCTGAGTTTCTTTGGTGGTTTGCCACATTTCCACCGGAGTTCCAGGTCCCCTTGTCCCTCTGCTTCCCTAAAAGAAAGTATAGCTTTGCCACCCTGGAATGTTCTTTCATCTTCTACTTCTAAGTAATGACTTAAAAACAATGAAAAACACCTGGTAAAATAAAAACAAGTTTAGATAATTCCGTTTATACTAGGAGTTAAAAGATGCCTTATAGGCCCACACTGAGATATTTGCGTTTAGCTTCTCCATAGCTGGTGGTGTCTGGAGTCCCCGGCTGCTGTTCTCTCCTCCCCCGCCCCCCCCCGGATCCACGCAGAAGCCCCCACCAACCTCAGCCTTCCCTCCCTATAGGACCTCTTCTCGGCCCTAATCAAGGGCCCCACTCGCACCCCCTACGAGGATGGCCTCTACTTGTTTGACATCCAGCTCCCCAACATCTACCCAGCCGTGCCCCCCCACTTTTGCTACCTCTCCCAGTGCAGTGGCCGCCTGAACCCCAACCTGTATGACAATGGGAAGGTGTGTGTCAGCCTCCTGGGCACCTGGATTGGAAAGGTGAGTATAGTGCCGACCAGCCCGGGTGGAAGGACAGCTGGTCGGGGGCGGGTGTCTGGGGCAGAGGTGATCGTGCTGGCTGTGTGTGTTTCAGGGGACGGAGAGGTGGACGAGCAAATCCAGCCTTCTCCAGGTGCTCATCTCCATCCAAGGTACGGTGGGCAGGGTGGGGGTGGGGGGTGGGGATGGCTGCTGGAGGGTACCGTGACGCTGGCCTTTCCGTTCTCCGCCTCCCGTCTGTAGCTCTGGCTGTCCTCGGGGGGTCCTCAGCCCGGCCCTAATGGGCTCCCCGCCACCCCCGCCCCCACAGGTCTAATCCTGGTGAATGAACCGTACTACAACGAAGCGGGCTTCGACAGTGACCGGGGCCTGCAGGAGGGGTACGAGAACAGTCGTTGCTACAATGAAATGGCGCTCATCCGCGTGGTGCAGTCCATGACCCAGCTGGTGCGGCGGCCCCCCGAGGTCTTCGAGCAGGAGATCCGGCAGCACTTCCATACTGGTGGCTGGCGGCTGGTGAACCGCATCGAGTCCTGGCTGGAAACCCACGCCCTGCTGGAGAGGGCCCAGGCGCTGCCCAACGGGATCCCCAGGGACAGCAGCTCCCCGGAGCCGCCGGCCGTGGCCGAGCTCTCCGACTACGGCCGAGAAGAACCTGAGGACGGAGGGCTGGCCCCTGGAGAGGCCTCCCAGGGCTCAGACTCGGAGGGCGGCGCCCAGGGCCTGGCCTCGGCTAGCAGGGACCGCACAGACCAGACTTCGGAGGCAGCGCCTGACGCCCCGGTGCCACCCAGCGTCAAACCAAAGAAGCGGAGAAAGAGCTACCGGAGCTTCTTGCCCGAGAAGAGCGGCTACCCTGATATCGGCTTCCCTCTCTTCCCACTTTCTAAGGGTTTCATCAAGAGCATCCGGGGTGTCCTGACGCAGTTCCGGGCCGCTCTGCTAGAGGCGGGCATGCCCGAGAGCACAGAGGACAAGTAGCCGCCCGCCCTCGAGGAAGCAACGTCCGTGGGGGAGGCCAGCTGCTGCCCGCTCGCTCCCTCCCCTGGAATCGCCCGTCTTCCCGTTTTCTCCTTTGTCCCCAGTGCAAAAGCCCCTCACTGCCCTCTCCCCAAGGTGAGTTTGATGCTGAAGTGCAAGAAGTTTCTTGAGATGCTGCCGTTTCTTTCCCGAAGCAGTCTTTCAGCAGGCCGGTCCCCTGTGGCAAAGAGAATCTGAAACCTGTTGCTGATTTTCCACTTGTCACCCAGGCAGAGTGTCCTGGCACCTACTCCCTTGCCGTCCCCATCTCGGGTCGGAGGTGGGTCTTCCTGGGGCCTGACACGAGGGCCCTCTTTGGGCCCAGCAGCAGGACGAGTGGATGTGCCTTGCATGAAGTGTGGGTTGCTCCAGCAGTTCCCCCAGTCCCTGTCAACCTCCCCGGTGCCCCTGTAGCTTCCCCGGTCCCAGGCCCTCCTGCTGCCACCGCCACCACTACTCCCCTGTCCCCCCCCAGCTGCTGTCACCGACTCCTGGCTCTGCTCTGGACCATTTACCACAGGATAACCCTCAGGCCTGTTGAACTTGCTCTCTAAGAGAGGTTGGGACCAGGCTGGGTCCAGGGGGACACCCAGGAGAGGTGGCAGCCCTCACATGTGACACGGAATGAGGACCGGGGAGCTGCTGGAAAAACGGCGGTAGGTGCCTTGCTCTGGCGCTCCGGCCTCCCCCCCGCTGGCCTGGGCCCGCCGCCGCCGCCGCTGCCACCGCAGCTCCGCTCCCCGCTCGCCTCCCGGCTCGGCTCCGGCTCCGCCCCAGCTGCGCCCCAGGGCCCCGGGCGGTGGGGACAAGGCCAGGGCCAGGGCCTCTCTCGCACACTCTGCCCCTCCCACCATCAAATGCTAACGCCGGGAGGTGGCCCGTCGCTCACTGAACAGGGAAGGAGCCAGCCGCACTCGCCCTCCCGTCGCTGACAAACTCTGCAGGCTCGCCCCCCCGGGGGGGGGGGAGGGGGCTCCCAGGGGTTCTCCTCCCTCTCAGAGACAGGCCCAGAGGTTTACAAGTTTTCTAAGCTTTTGATAATGTGAAGCTCCAGGTTAAGAGGATGCTGTTGAGCACATTGCAGCTATGTAATTTTTGGTGTACGTATGTAATATTTAAGGTTGGAAGAAAATAAATCTCAAAAGCAAAGATATTAACTCTTATTAGAAAAAAAGACAAAAAACAAAAAAAAGAAGCCAAAGCATGATGCGTCTTGTCCGCCTTAAGCTGGCTCCACCCCTGGGCTGTGCCGTAGCCCCGGCAGGCGGCGGCCGCAGGGAAGGACGGAGCCGGGCCTCGGCCGCGGCATCTGGAGCCCTGAGTCGGTATCTTGTTGGAGAAACATCCAGAGTGACTGGTGGGGCTGTGCGCTCGCTGTTCATGTGGAGATGTGAATGCCTACTGCTTAAGATCTCTGTATAAAGTGCTGTGTGATTAAACTTTTTTTTTACTTGCATTTTTTTTGTTTGGCTCATTACAATGTACAAAACAGACTAGATGGCACCATTAAACCTGCCTCTGCCATTCATCTGGGCTCTGTCGCCTTTCTTCCCCTCTGGGCCACCTCACACGTCCCTCCCCAGGGGAGGCAAGACCCGTGGCCAGAAAGGTTCGCGGCCCCAGCTCCTTCCACCCTAGCCGGTCTGCGTCTGTGCCTTCCGCGTTTGCAGCCGCGGGCGTCCCGGGGGCTGGAAGACGGGGCCTCGTTCACTGGGGCAGCGCTCTTGTTTGTGGGGACAGCTTGTGTCCCATTCCTCCAGAGCCGGTTTTTAGCACTTACCTGCCGGCAGCGGCTGTGGTCCCCGGGGCCCTTCCAGATGCTCGGGGGGAGTTGAAGCACCTGGCCTGGCCTTTAAGCCAAAATGGTTACAACCAGTTTGGGGGCCTCGTATCGGCCCCTCCCTGCTGCTTCCTCTTCACTCCCGCCCCTTGAGGACCGGGCAGGGTAGGATAGAGGCGGCTGGGGGAGCCCCAGAGCCCTCGCTGGAGGGATAACAGACTCCTTTCAGGAGAGAACAACTGCCTCCATTGTGACCTTGCCGCTCCTTGCTAATTTCTGTAATGCCCCCGGAAATCAGAGAACTCGTCCCTCTTCACTGAGACCAGCTGGCCGTGTGGCCCTGGCTAAGACATACTAGCTCTGAGTTTGCCCTCCACATGGGGCCAGGGAGTTGGCTGAGCTCCGTGGCTTCTCCCAGGCCAAAGGTGGTATAGTCATTGGGGCAGGACCCTAACCCCTGCAAAAAAAAAAAAAAGCCTGGGCTAGTCTTAGGTCCTGTGCCCACCACCAAAATGATGCTTACGAGTTAGTACCACACATTGGCCCATCCAGTGCCCACTACTGGGCATCGCTAATGTGAAGTTCTAGTGCCCCGGCAGGAGTGAGATCCCACTCCCTCCCCAACACCTAGGATAAAACCAGTAGGCTGGGAATGTCACTTTATTTGTATTTGATTCATGGGGTTGGGCTCCCAGAAACAAAATGGGAGTGGCTTCCACAGGCAGGGAGACCCAACCAGCTGGGCTCCTGGCCCAGAGCCTTATTCTGGCCTTTGGTAGGCAGAGACTGTCCTTCTAAAGCACAGCGTCCACCTTCCCACCGTCTTCAGGGGTCCTCCTCCCCACCACATGAGCTGTGGACGGGCCCTCCAGGCCCCGGGGGGAGGTTGTGGAGGGTCCTGAGCTCCGAGGTGACCAAGTAGGCTAAGGCACGGCAAGGCCCACGGAGTCATAAGGGCTCTCCTGGAGGTGCTCCCTGCTGAGGCTGCGGGCCGGGGGGGCGCTCCATGCAGCCACCGGCCATCCAGACGTAGTCTGGGTGCACCTGGCCCTGCACAGCCTCGCTGACCATCAGCTCGCCATCCACAGCAAACACACCCTTCCCGTCCTTGGGCTCCAGGCGGAAGGCAAGCACAGGCACATACACCAAGTAGGGACAGTCATAGTCCATGTGCCTCCCCTTCTCCATGGCCAGGAAGAGGCGCAGCAGCATGGCCCGGGACACGCCGGCCCGCACGTAGAACAGGTGCATGGTGCCGGCCGCACGCCGGCCCATGGGGGCCGCAAACATCTCACTGCCCAGGTGGGAATGCAGCAGCACCAGCACCAGCACGAAGTCCTGCTCCGGGACCACGGTCCAGTGCGGGGGCACCGGCTCCTCCAGGGGTACGAGGTGGGCGTCCGCAGGCCCCTGCTGGTCCTGCCGCTCCCCAGCGGGGGGCGCGGGCACCTGGGAGGCCACCCTTTCTGCCGGGAGGTAGGCCAGCGTGCCCTGGTAGACACGCAGGGCCGCCAGGCGCAGGAAGGTGCCCAGAGTGAAGCGCATCTGCCCGAGACGCCGGAACTTCTCACTCTCCAGATCCACGTCGGCAATGAAGCCCCAGGCCAGGCTCAGCACGGAGAAGAGGCGCAGCCCCGAGGCCGTCTGCAGTGACAGCAGGTTCATGGGCGCCAGCAGCCGGCGGCACAGCAGCAAGGTGCAGTTGGTCAAGAGGTCCTCATTAGTCACCTGCTCATAGCTGCAGGGGAGAGAGGTCAGATGGGGCCCGGCAGGAGGCCTCACACGTCCTCGCCTTCCTCGGCCTGGGGACTCGAGGCGGGCGGGGGGACACTGGGTCCCTAGGGCACTGGGAGGAAGGACAGATGGGGCAGGCGGAGGCAGCCAGCTGGAGTCACCCAGAGAGGGCCCCAGAACTGGGGCGGGGGAGTCTCCAGGGAAGAAGGAATAGAAGTGACGTCAGTATATGGGAACTTAGACAAGAAAACCTGGCAGGAGAGCGGCACCGAGGGGAAACCGAGGCCCACTCTGACCCTGGGCTCTCACCCGGCATAATGGTTCAAAGAGGCTGCCAGTGCGTTGCCAGAGCCAGCTGGAAGGCTACACAGGGGCTTCCGGATGGCGGTCTCCCAGTCTGGCCGCTCCATGAGCCCGTTCACCACCTGTTAGAGCACGGGAGGGGGGGATGCTCAGCCTGGGTGGCACAGCCCCCCACACACACCCAGTCCCTCCAGGCGGGCCTCACCTCATGCATCAGCCCGTCCCCAGACATGACCACCAGCGCATCCCAGCGCCCCAGCTCCTCAACCCGCACCAGCTCCCGAGCATGGTTCCGTCGCTCTACGGAGAGACAGGGTGGCCACGGGGGTCTGGAGAGCCCTGGCAGGGGACGCTCCCCGCAACCCCTCAGGGAGGCACTCACCAGTGAGCATCAGCGTGAAGGAGATCTCGGCCTGAGCCAGCAGGGGCTGCACGTGGCTGCGGAAGAGCTGCAGCGCCTTGCCCTTGCCTCCGCGCGGGTTTAGCAGGACCAGCACGCGGCAGGGCCGGGGCAGCTGGCTCCTGGCGCCGCCCGCTGGAAAAACAAGCCCCAAAAGGCCGCGTCCCCAACCGGCCACTAGGGGGCCGCGGATCACAACAGGGGTACCGGGGTGGAAACGTGGGGACGGCAATCTCCTGGAAATTGATCCAACAGAGCCTGGCAGGAGGCAGCGGCCTCCAGTGGGGAGCTCCAGGAGGGAGCACCTCGCCCTTGACACCCCGGTCCCTGGCTCGAGCCGGGCCAGCTTCTGGCCTCGTGTCGGGAAAAGTGGTTCGATTGTCCCCAGCCCCTCTCTCTTGCCCAGCTGACTCTGGCCATTCTTCCTGGCAAGGGAGGAAGAAACACCCCACCCCACCCCCGCCACAGCCCTTCCCCACCGGGACCCCACAAACCTGGATCCATAACCTCGACCCGCGGCGCCCGCTGCCAGGGCGTCCCCAGCGCTGTCGGGGAGCTGCCCGCGGCGGCGGCTCCTGCCTTCAGCTCCTTATCGGTGCTGCCCAGGCGGGCGTCGCGGTGCGGGCTGAGGGGTTCGCCCTCCCCGCCCGGAGCCGGGGCCCTGGAGGCACCCGCGTCATCCCCTGCGGCTGCCGGATCTGAGGGAGAGGAGACAGCGCTGGCGGAGTCCGGAACGGCCCCCTGAGGTGGGGAGCGTCCGGCTAGATCCTCGGACCCCTCGCGGGGAGCCGCGCCCTCCGGCATCGCCTAGTCCTCCGAGAGGTCCAGAGAGCCGAGCTCTGGTGCCACCAAGGGCGCTCCGGTCCTAGAACTAAGCCCCCACCCACAGAGGCGAAGGGTGTCTTCCTGGGGGCTCTCCTCTCAGGGGCGTCGGGTTCCGGCCCGACAGTGAGTCAGTGCCCCGTGGCTCTCTCGGTCGCACCAGCTCCTCACCCGCCCCCCCGGGACTGCCAGGGGGAGGGGGGTCCAGTTGCGTAAAAATGCCAGAACTTGAGCGGACGTCGCGGGGCACGAAGTTCGGCGCGAGCCATCGCCGCCCCGAGCCGGCCGGGTGGCCGAGTCCACTACCCCGAGCTCCAGAGCGGCGGGGGTCGCCGCACGCGCCTCCCAAGGCCGGGCAGCGCTGCAGGGACGCGCGCCTCGCTCGTGGGAGCAGCGCCGGGGCCGCGCGAGGGCTGAGCCCGAGCCCCGCCGCCGGCCGCCGCCTCCCTCCGCGGAGCGCCGAGTGGGCGCGCAGGAGCCACGAGCGGCGAGAAGGCAGGGCGGGAGGCCCTACCCAGTCGGTCCGGTTTGCGGGGGAGGCGCCACCTCCGTTCCCTACAGTAGCCTAGGGCGGAACTCAGCTCGTCCCGGGCTCGGCCCCACGTCTGAGCGACAACCGGAGCGCCGGACTACTGCTGACTGCACGGCCTCTCCGCCTCTGGCCTCAAACTTTTCGCTCAACTTCGCCGCCAGGCGCCGCGGTGCGGGGAGTGCGCTGTGCCTCTGCGCCCGGCCTGGCCACACCCCGCGCTCCCCGCGCTCGCGGGGGTGGAACCGGCGCCCGGCGGGGCCTGGCCTGCCCGCCCCCGGCATCGCCGCGCCGCCTGCCGCACGGTCAGCGCCCGCGGCTCGGCCACGCGCAGACGCTTGGCTGGGTCCCGGAACGCGGTCACGCGCGCCCGCCGCTCGGACTGGGCGACCGGCGAGAAGGCGCAGAGCCCCGGGTCCGGCCCCGAGCGGCGCGCCCCGAGCTCAGCGTCCCGGGCGCGCAAGGGGGAACGCGCGGCGCAGGCCCCGCGCGAACTCGCCGCGGCGCCCGGAGTCGGAGCGGCCCCGGGGGGGCGCCTGGCGCGCGCGGCTCGGAGCTGGGGGCAGACCCCAGGCTGCCCCTGGACGCTGCGACCTCCCGCCTCGGGGTCTTCCCCCTTCGCGCGCCCCGCCCCAGTCCCCCGGAATTCGAGGCCCAGACCCGTGTGGGTACCCCTCCTCTGTGCCGAGGCGTCTCTCCTGCCGCGCCCGCTCGCCCCCGAAGGATTATTTTTGGCTTCCTGGCGCGGCAGCTCGGCAGCCAGGCGCCCCCCACCCCCACACCGCGGGAAGGCAGGCGACCCGCCGGGGGGGGGAGGGGCGCTGCGGTCCGGAGGAGGGGGCCTTTTCAAGAACCTTAAAAGTCGTATCTTTCCCCCAGAGGAAACCCATCGAGGCTCACCTGGGCGAGAGAAGCTGCTCCGCAGCAGGCGATGCCGGCCCACGCCCCTCACCCGCCAGAGGGGAGCCTGGCGGTGTAAACAAGGTCTAGGGGTCCCCGTCGGGATTGGAGAGCCGCACAACGGGGGAGTGGCCCCCGCCGCCGCCCGGCCCCATCGGCTCAGCGGGAGGATGCAAGCGCCCCGGGAGTCTTTACTTCGACGGAGGCAAACGGGGACACGTGTGTCAGTGTGTGAGTGATTGATATACGTGTCACGGGCAAGGGTCTGACCTGAACGTGTCCGCGACCAACTCGAGTTAAGTCCCTGGGGGGTTGTTTGCGGAGACCCGGAGGAGGACGTTGCCAAAGCCGACTAGGTGACCTGACCAGGTGGGGCCCCCGTTAGAGAAGGCCTAACCCCCTGAAGGGCGCGGAGGTGGTCCGGGCCCAGCCCGCTGCGTGCTCCCGGCCCACGGGGGCGGCCCCCAGCCCCTACACCCCTCGCTCTTCTCCACGCCCCTGAAAACCGAGAAGCCGCAGGGCCCGCGGCGCCCGTAACTCGGGCACGCCTCCGCGGGGGTCTCTTCCGGGGGACGCAGGCCGCCGGCCCCGTTTCCCAGCACCTGCGGGGCGGAGCCCGAGGTCCCCGGCTAGGAGGGAGGCGCGGGCTGGGACGCGCGGGCCCGGGGCCCCGCGGCTCGGCGCGCGTCGCAGGGGTGCGCGCTTCCGCCTGGCGCGGCTCCCGGGCGGCCCTGGCTGGGTCCTGAGCGTCCCGAGCGCGTTCCGGGAAGGTGACTCAGCGACGCGCTCCAGGGCCGAGAAACTCCGTACGACTCAAGAACGAGGGGAAGGAGCTGGGGCGTCGTCACCCTCTCGCGGCGCCGCGGCCGCGGTCTTGAACGTCCGGGCCCCCCACCCCCACTCCCCAGGAATCCGGCGCGGGGAGGGGAGGGCAGCGCTGCAGCCGCAGTGCCGTGGTCACGCGACGCGGGGACGCGAGCGGCGGCGGGGGGGGAGCCTCCGTGCGGGAGCCAGAGGGCCAGATCCAGCCCACCCTCCCCTCTTCCCCCTCCCCTCCCGTCTTCCCCTCCAGTGAAGGCTAGGGTCGAAGGCTGGATTGGGCGCCTGGAAAACGCGGGTCGCGGGGCGGTGCTCCCCGAGATCTCAGCCTTGGAGGGAGGTGGCTGCGGAGAAGGCCAGGGCAGCCTCCCCCTCTGCCCCGCGCGGGAGGGCACCTCCATCAGGCATGAAGAGCCGCCGCTTTAAACCTTGGAGTCCGGTGGGAAACTGAGGCACAGGGAAGGGAAGACCTGGCTGTGCAGGAGTCCGTGGTGAGAAAGCTCGCCTGCTCCAGGGTCCCTCTCTTCCTTCCGGCGCCCCAGGCTGGAGCCCCTGGGAGTCGCAGGGCCCGGCGGGGGCGGGATTGACCAGAAAGCCTGCGGGCGAGGGGAGGCGGGGCAGCCTGCTGGCTTCTTTATCCGGCCGCCGGGGGCCCAGTGGGAGGGAGGTGAAGGGCAAAGCCCTCTGGCCCCGGTTCCAGTCTGCACAATGGCTCCTCTGTCCTCCCTGCCGCCTCTTCCCCTGCCCCCCTCACCTCCACGGTCTCTGCTCTGCCCCACTCATTCTTGTCATTCACCTCCTGGTTCCCAGGCTCCGTCTCTTCAGGCCCGCACTGACCTCCAGCCTCTCTCTAAAGAACCGTATCTATTTTTCAGCAGTTCACCCATCAGTATCCCAGGCTCAAGAGACAGGATTGGGCAAGACCACGATGTTTGTGGCCCTTGGACAGTTGGGGGAACCGAAACCCTGGGAGGTGAAGGGTCTTGCCCAAGCTGCGGAACCAGTTCTCAACGGAGCTGAGAAGCGGGCCCAGGAGTCCTGCCCCTAGCCTGAGACACTGAGCCCACCCCAGACTTCCCGCTGATGGTTGAGTGTCCGTTGACCCGGGAGGTGGCTTGCCACAGAGCTTGCCCCCATGCCCCCGCTGTGCAGGGTCTCCCAGAGCAAGAGGAAACATCCTGAAGCCCTCCCCAGGCTTCCTCCCCCATGTCCTGATCAAGCAACTAGACCCTGTGCCCAACAGGTCCACCGTGGACCTGGCCTCCGGCTTGATCTGACCTGATTCGCAGCTCGCCTTGAAGATAATACCTGTCTCACAGGTGAAAGAGACTGCCTTTCTGTCCCTCCCAGCCACCCCCTTCCTCCTCATGGACAGCCCCCTCCCCAGGGAGACACACCTGAGAGCTCCTAAAGCAGGAATTTACTGGGCCTGGCTCCAGCTCTCTGGAAACTTGGAGCCAAGGCCGCCCGATGGCAAACGACTTGCTTTTATTAGGATAGGATTCCCGCCCTCCCACCGTTCCCTGAAGCAGTCCTCCCTGGGAAGTTTCAGCTCCCAAGCTGAGTTGCAGAGCCTCGGGCCTCCCTTGACCTTGAGTCCTTTCTGCCTCGGAGGCTGCAAGAGCAGGGAAGAGTTTGTCCGTCCCTGCAAACTCTTCTTCAGACCCGTGTTCTAGAACAGCCCCAGATGTGGCTTTCCATTCTGAGAGTTTCCTAGACGCTGCTGACCGTGCCAGGCGTGGGGGGGTGGCGGGGTGTGCCACACGTGGAGATCCAGGAGGGCAGACTGGTCACGCAGGATTCTTGGTTGCTCCCAGGGAGTGTTCAGAGTTTCTGTTTCTGCTGTAGCTCGTTGACTCTGGGCGTGTGGTGCGGTCAGCCTCGCTCTACCTTCTGCGTGGCCTTCTCGTCCTCCTGGGTGTCCTTGCTGGGGCTGGGAGCACAGGTCTTGTCTGGGCTCTGCCTTCCACCCTCACCTGCAGGCCTGCCGATTCTAGCTCGCTGACACGGTCGTTAGCCTCCGGAGCCTCCTCAATGTGGCAGCCTGCGGGCCATGCCCACTCCGCTCACTTTCGAAGCCTGCCCAGCAGCTGAAGGCCGTTCTGTTAGTTTCTTGGGGTCATTGTAACACAGTGCCAGGAACCGGGTGGCTTGCCAGAAATCTACCGTCTCACAGACGTGGAGGCCCAAGTCTGAGATCAGTATGTTGGCGGGGTCAGTTCCTTCTGGGGCTCTCGGGGAGGATCTGTCCTAGGCCAGTCTCCTAGCACTGGTGGTTGGCTGGCAAGCTTTGCTGTTCTTGGCTGGGCGATGCATCACCGCATCTCTGCCTTCATCTGCCCTTGGCCTTCTCCCTGTGAAAGATTTGGCTGAATCTGTTCCTTAGGGTCTGCATGATCTTCTGTGGAAGTGTTCTTTTGCAAATGCAAATTGCTCTGGGAGGAAAAACCAAGGAGTCATTAGGACTCTAGTGTGAACTAATTGTTTCACATTTTCAGTAAAAATATGTGCACATACGAGGTGTCCTGAAAAAGGGACACGCTCACGTGGGTGTTGGAGGAAAGGGGTGTCTGGAAGCCGGACCTACCCTCCTCCCTGCATTGTCAGGGAGCGATCTGTTGGGAGGGGTTGTTTATGTCTGCACAGGCTGCCGCACAGGCTGCCACACATCCTTGCACGCCCAGGCTTGCACACTGCTCCCTCGACTTTCAGATCTCGCCTCACACCTTGACTTACGGTGTCTTTGGCTCCCTGAGAAGATGCGTTTGTTCCCCAGTCCTTGGAAGAAGAAACTGAGTTGTGTGTTAGCATATTGGGTTCCCATTGATGCCCAGATTTATTATCTTACCGCTCCAGAGGTCAGAATTTCAGATGGATCAGCAGGGCTGCGTTGCCCTGCCTGTTCCAGCTTCTAGAGGCCACCTGCATTGTTCGGCTCAGGACACTCCCTTCATTCCAAAGCCGGTGGCACAGGACTTCAGATCTGTCTGCATTACTTCCGTTGTCTCATCTCTGACAGACTTTCCTACCTCCTTCTTCCTCCTAGGAACCCTGTGATTGCATTGGCCCCACCCACATAATCCGGGATAATCTCACCCTTCTAGAGCCTTAATGTAGGGCTTCCTAAGCATCCGCAAAGTCTCTTTTAACATATAAGGTAACATATTCACTGGTGCCAGGATTATGACCTGGACATTTGGGGGGCTGTTATTCTGCCAACCACGGATGAGGAGGGGAAGTCTGGGAACTGTGTCCTTTCTTGGCTACAGAACGTTCTTTTTTTTTTTTTTTTAATTTGATTTTTTTGAAGATTTTATTTATTTGAGACAGAGCACACAAGTGGGAGTGAGGCAGAGGGAGAGGGAGAAGCAGACTCCCCTGCTGAGCCGGGAGCCCGATGTGGGACTCGATCCCAGGACCCCGGGATCATGACCCCAGCTGAAGGCAGATGCTTCATGGATGGAGCCACCCCGGCGCCCTGGCAATAGAACTTTCTGACATTCCCCATGTCCCCCAGCACTGCCAAGCGAACACAAGCCAGAAGCTTGCTTTCCCCTGCTGGCTTCAACACGTGATTCTGTCGACTTATGTGGGTAGAGGTCCCTACGAAGAAAACCGGTTCCCAATTCTAAAAATTACCCAAGAGAGAGAAATTGGCATCTTGGCTAAATATAGTCATTCCAGAATTTCAAAACCCCAGCTTTTCACCTGAGGAAGGGTTGGGAAGCAGACCAACCCATCCTCTTTCGGCCTGGCAGAATTCCCCACTCAGCTTTGCAGGAAGGGTTTGCCACAGGGCGCAGGCCCCCTGGGTACCGAAAGGAAGCGTGTGGCCCTCTCAGCTCATATCATGTGATCTGGCAGTCCCTCCTCTGGTAAGGCTGAACCAGACCAGCCACACAGAAAATCGTGGCTAGGAACATTCCACAGGCTGTCGCTGACCTCAGCTCCGCGGCCCCTGGCCTGGTCTCTATTGCCCAACCCTACATCCTGGATACTTGCGAGGGGAGAGAGTGTCCCTTTCTGAGGCCCCAGCCAGCCCTCCATCCCACCCGACTATGCCCACTTGCTCATTTGCCCTGGTTTGGAGACCCCGGGCACCCAAGGGAAGAAGGGCCATGCCAAACTGCCTTAGGCAGTTCCCCAAAGGAAAACTTGTGGGCATCAGGAAGAAGGCCCCGGCACCATCGTGGGGGAGCAGGAACGCAGAGCAGGCAGCATCCGGGCCAGGGGGATGGGTGTGTCCACAGCTTTCCGGGGGCTTGTTGTGCAATGTTTTCCACTTTCACATCCCTCAAACGCTGAGGTGTGTCCTTGGGTTGTTCCCAAAGCAAACAGTGGACTGGACACAGCCCCAAGCTGGACATGGCGTTTGCACTGGTGGTCTGGCCCTGTCCCTCCTACCTGAGGGTGGACCCCGTCTGCCAGGGGGAGGTGAAGTGCCTTCTCACCCCAGAAGCACGTGCTGCCTCTGGGAAGACCCGCTGGAGGCACCCCACTGACCCCTGGTGGCCACCTGGGGGATGCGTCCCTCTCCCCTTCCATTCACACCGGGCAGCGGCTCAGGCGTCCTCCTCCATAGATGCCGTTTGGGGGGTGGTAGCTTGGGGGCAAAAGAGGGGCACGGATGCCCTACTTCGCCCAGCTACACAAAGACACGGATGCTGGAGCCCGTCTTGCCTACCCCTGCTGCTCATTATCCACATCCTGAAAATAGAAATTTCCCTTCCCTGGAGGCTTGCCTCTTGAAGGTCAAACCCTTCGATTCTTTTCCAGACACAACCCTGGTAATCTAAGCAATGACTATACAGGATGGGCTGGACAGCTGGGGCCGAGGAGGGGAGCTGGGGGCAAGGGACACTGTAACCTAATTGCACACGTGTGCCCCTAAGCCTTTGTGCATCAAGGGGAGTGATTTGCTGATCCGACAGGAGAGCCATTTCCAAAAGCAGAGTTCCGTGTTCTCTCTGCTCACCGCCCCGAAATCCTGGCCACGGCCACGTGACTAGCATCTTGAGAATGAGTTAAGATGTCATTTCTCCTTCAAGGCATCCTCAGATGATCCTAGCAGCCTTCTCTGAAACTCACTTTCAAAATGGAATGGGGAACCAAGTGATCACCTGTCAAAGCTTGCAGACTAACTAGTTAGTGACATTATTTTCTAGAAGCAAACCAAAAACGGAAAGGACGTGGCGAGTGCTCCTGAGCTGTGGGGAGCTTATAGGTGGCTGCAGAACACCTCTTTTCTTTTGTCTTCTTGTCTCCTTCCTGGAACGGCAAACATCGCGGGTCTGCACACAGAAGTCCTCAAGAAGTGCTTGCGGGCTGACCTCTCCCAACCGCATCCCCCTGGCAGATGCAGCAGGATGACCAGAAGGGGGGGCCGCACCCGGGTGCCAGGTGGCCGCTGTGCTGATGCGGAGAGCCCGGAAGGGCACGGTCCGACACCCCACCTCCTCCTCGCTGGGCACGGCAGGCTGACGGGTCCCAGGAGGGAGGGACAGATGGCTCCGATGCAGAGTTAAAACGGTACCTCAGTCTTCCTGACTCGGATGGCCTAGGAAAATCCATAGCATCGGAACTTGGCACTTGCAAACAAGCACAAAGTCCTGCCATTTTAGGCTGAGTTCCAGGTGCCATGTGACAAGTGTCTGTGACTGCTCGGTTCTCAGACTGAGAACTCTGAGCACTTGAGGAAAAACACTCAATATCTGCAAACTATGGTTCGCATGGGATCGGGTCTGCCTCCTTCAGCTCTTGGCAGGCACGAGTGATGTTCCCAAGGGGAGAGGCATGTTGAGTCCTCAGGGGTGGATCTCTTACTCGATTTGCAGCCTTCAGCGCTGCGGGAGGCACACGGGCTGGGGCAAGACTGAGTGGGAGCGGGGAGCCCCAGCAAAACCCAGGACACCGAGGGCCATGTCCCTGCCTTCTCGGGCATTTCTGAAATGCTGGAGACCCTGAGTGGAAAGCTGGGGACGCTAATTCTAATTCTAGACCAAGACTTACAGGTTGCGAGCACTCAGTAAAGACTAGCAGGTCGGGGGGGCGCCTGGGTGGCTCAGTCAGCCACGACTGAGCCACCCAGGCGCCCCAATGCACTGATACTAATAAAAACAAACACATCCTAGAAACTCCTCGTGCCCCCTTCCAGCCATGCCCACCACCCAAGGATAACCACGTACGCGATGTATTTTTATTTGGGAAAAAAAAAACACTTAAAATTTAACCAAAGTAAAAATACATTAGAGATGGGGGGAAATTTTTGTTTGAAGTAGGCTCCACACCCAACGTGGGGCTCTACTGACTGAGCCAGCCAGGCGCCCGCCCCTAGAGATGGAAGAATTTTAAATCCAGCCTTTTGGGGCGCCTGGGTGGCTCAGTCGTTAAGTGTCTGCCTTCGGCTCAGGTCATGATCCCAGGGTCCTGGGATCGAGCCCCGCATCGGGCTCCCTGCTCCGCGGGAAGCCTGCTTCTCCCTCGCCCGCTCCCCCTGCTTGTGTTCCCTTTCTCGCTGTGTCTCTCTCTGTCAAATAAATAAAATCTTAAAAAAAAAAAAAAAATCCAGCCTTTTTTTTTTTTTTTAATCTGTGAAGTCTCTACCAACTAGGCAGAGGTGGTAAGTGCTAAGAGGTTTCTAACTGGGTTTGGCCTTGGGATATTCCTAATGGAAAGCGGAGAGGAGGCAAGAGACAATAGGCACCAGGTCTGCTGATGACCTGGGGACTTAGGGTCACTTAGCACTGAGGCTCCCAAACGAGACAGCACATTGGAACCCCCCTGGGGATCTCCTAATGTGCAGACAAATTTGGGAACCGCTGACTTAGCATAAAAGGGGGATCTGTAGCCTGTTTCCCAAGCAGGTGGGCAAGCTCAAAGAACTCACAGATTTCTGTAAATGCCACAGAAAACTTCTCGAAGGGCATCATGAGCTGTCTGGTCCCAGCGACCACTTCATGTTTGGGGATGAATCAGGCAGGCGTAGTGCGGAAATGATGCATGCTATCGCGATCTCTCCCCACATCCTCCCAGACGCTGGCTTGGGAATGTGGGGACGGTGACAAAGCTGGCTGCATGAGAAGGGGACTGGGGTCTCTGGAGCTATTACAGTCACTCCCACTAGGTGGTGTCAAAGCAGGAGCGCTCATGAATTAAAAAGCTCAATTAAATCTTATTTCCCTGTTGAATGGTAATACAATTTTATAAACACTTTTTCTTAATGTCTAATTGGTATTTAATTACCAGAAGATTCTATTCTCCCTTGTGTGTCCATGAAAGATAAAGTTGCCTTCCCATTAGGAGTACTTTAAGACTTCACCCTAGCGGCTAAGCCTCAGATACTTGGATTGAATTACCCAGCTGCCCCCCCAACCTGTCCACACAGTAGTTTCTTTTTTTCTTTTTTTTTTTTTTAAGATGTTATTTATTTATTTGACAGAGAGAGAGACACAGTGCGAGAGGGAACACGAGCAGGGGGAGTGGGAGAGGGAGAAGCACGCTTCCCGCGGAGCAGGGAGCCTGATGCGGGGCTCAATCCCATGACCTTGGGATCATGACCCGAGCCGAAGGCAGACGCTTAACGACTGAGCCACCCAGGCGCCCCCGCACAGTACTTCCTGACATCAGTCAGATTTCTAACACCCTGACCATGCTTCTGTAATGGCTGTTTTGGAATAACAGTTTGAAATTTATGGAGGAATGGAAAGGAGGAAGACATTGTCAGGTGGGGAAGGGAAGGGAGGTGCTGAGATGCTCTCACATCAAAGGTTACCCGGCTTGTGAGTTGGTACTATGCATACGCTGGAACTTGGGCTTGTGTTGGTGTTTGCCGTCTTTCCACCAGCCCGGATATCCCACTTGTGTGAAGCCTTCCCGGGCAATCGCTAGAAAGACAATTTTTCATCCAAGAAAGGAGCATATGTGTCTGAAAGCACGGATTCCCTAGGGAAGTGTTCCAGTTATCTGGGTCTGAGTAATAAATCACCCAAAAAACGTCGTGGCTTAAAGCAATAATTTATTGGGTTCAGCGTGGGTTGACAAGGCTCAGATGGGTGGTTCGCACTTGGGGACTCATGTGGTTACAGGGGCAGTGGGCTAAACGTCTGCGATGCCTCTCTCATGCGGGGACGGTTGAGGCTGGCTGTCAGCGAAGAGTTCAGCTGGGGCTGTCAGCCAGAGCAGCGCCCTGCGGCCTCTCCATGTGACATGGCCGCTGGGTTCCAAGAGGGAATATCTCAAGAGCAGTCATTCTAGGAGATCCAGGCAGACGCTGCGAGGCTTCTCGTGCCCCAGCCTTGGAAATCCCAGGACCTCACGTGTACAACATTCTACTGCTCAAGCAAATCACTGAGTCCTGCTCAGATTCCAGGGGAGGGGATTAGGGCCCCTGCCTATGGCGTGAGGAGAGGCATCAGTTTAGAGAGAGAAGGAGTTGATGGCGACCATCTTGGAGAGTCTTGGTTACCTACCTCAGGAAGTAAGAATTGGTGCAACTTTATTTTCTTTAAGATTTTATTTCTTTAGGGCGCCTGGGTGGCTCAGTTGGTTAAGCGACTGCTTTCGGCTCAGGTCATGATCCTGGAGTCCCGGGATCGAGTCCCGCATCGGGCTCCCTGCTCGGCAGGGAGTCTGCTTCTCCCTGACCCTCCCCCCTCTCATGTGCTCTCTCTATCTCATTCTCTCTCTAAAATAAATAAATAAAATCTTTAAAAAAAAAAGATTTTATTTCTTTATTTGAGAGAGAGAGCGCGAACACAAGCAGGGGGAGGGGCAGAGGGAGAGGGCAAAGCAGGCTTCCCGCAGAGCAGGGAGCCCCAACGTGGGGCTCGATCCCAGGACCCCGGGATCGTGACCTGAGCCGAAGGCAGACGCTTCACCGACTGAGCCACCCAGGCGCCCCAGAATTGGTGCAACTTTAGAGAACTGCTTTGCCCTTAAGGAAAGTGGTTTGTAGCTTAAGAATAGACTCCATAAGAGGCTCCTGGCTGGCTCATTCAGTGGAGCATGGGACTCTTGATCTTGGGGTTGTAAGTTCAAGCCCCAAATTGGGTGTAGCGATTACTTAAAAATAAAAATCTTAAAAAAAAAAAAAAAAGAATAGACTCCTTCAGATATATTTTCAGGAACCCGGGTGCCCTGTTACTCAAGGCCCCGGCTTCCTTGATCTCTGTGCTTTAACTGAAACCAGCTGTCTCTGCATGACAACACTTATCCTTTCGCCGGCTCTGACGTTCCACTTCCCTCTTAACACAAGCGGTTAGCCTTTAGTAAGCTCTTAATTTGTGCCAGGTAGTGTGTACTAACTTTCATTAAGGAGCCACTTTCACTAAGGAAATGCGTCTTGTTGACGTGCATGTGAGCAAAAGGTCTTATTTTTTTCTAACAGCCGCCACCAGCTGCGTTCTGTCAAAATCCCCATTCTCACGGGGCAGAAAGCTCCCCAGTAAGCACCTCAGTCTGCCTTCCAGCCGTTTTTGGTTGTTAACACAGCCTCCCTCTGGTGTTCAACACTTGTTCTTTTCAAAAGTCAAAGTTTTCTCATGGGCGCCTGGGTGGCTCAGTTGGTTGAGCGACTGCCTTCGGCTCAGGTCATGATTCTGGGGTCCTGGGATCGAGTCCCACATTGGGCTCCCGGCTCAGCGGGGAGCCTGCTTCTCCCTCTGATCCTCTTCCCTCTCATGCCGTTTCTCTGTCTTTCTTTCTCTCAAATAAATAAATAAAATCTTTAAAAAAAAAAAGTCAAAGTTTTCTCAGATTACCCCCCATCCTTCCCCTCCGCAGGCCAGGCCTGAGGCCCCAGCGGGAAGAAGCAGGGACACGTATGTCTTTGATATCACTGTGTCCCCCTCTTCTGTGCTTACTTCTCTGAGGCTGAGGCCAAGAGGAGAGAAATGGGAACCAGATGTGTTCCCTATAGTGACTGGCCAGTGGCCGCGATGTGGTTGTCCTGGGCTCTGGGTCTTCACTGCTGATCTAGTTCATTCTCTAGAGCTGGGTTGCCCGTCCTCAGCGCTATTGACATTTTGGGGGTTGGATCATTCCTTGTCGTGGGGGCTTGGCCTGGACATAATTTAGCAATATCCCTGGCCTCTGCTCACTAGATGCTGGTAGCTTCTCCCCAGCTTTGCAACCAAAAATGTGTATAGGCATTGCCAAATGTCCCTCGGGGGCCAAATGACCTGGTCGAGAACCAGTGCCCTGTAGACGTGATGTGGACAAGCAGGGGCCCCACAGGCCTGCCCACAAGACACTCTCTCCCAAAGGGCTCCCCTGAGTTACACATTCTTGCACATCATTGTGTGACAATAGGCAGAGCATCGCCAACCAGCAAGGCTCACCCGAGCTTTGGGATCTAAGAGTTTTATTGGGGTTTCGTTGTGTAGGCACCTTGATTAAATTTCTGGCCTTCAATTGAATGCAATCTCCAGCCCCCTTTGTTCCCTGCAGGTTGAGCTCATATAACATGGTTTATCATCAATGATCTGGGGGCTTGGGGGGCCCAAACATGAATAGCAGACATTCCTATCACTTGGGAAATTCCAAGGATCTAGAGGTGACCTCTGAGGACCCGGGGACAAAGGCCAGCCAAGTTCTTGATTACACAGTGTTTGTAGTGTCAGCGCTGAGAAGTCTCCCAGCCAACCCACCAGCTGCTAGTCTTCTGAACTTAAAATGTGGGATGCATTTTATTCTTGGTAGTGGGGTGTGGTAGGTAATTCTTGGAAAACAGGAAAGATCCCATTGGGCACCTCCGTCCACCTTGTCATACATGCACCAACTCATAACCCTGGGCAGGTGTTACCATGGTCACTGTTTTATAGATGAAGAAACACAGGTGTGGGATGAGGGAGTGCCCCAGGCGATCCAGCAGAACCAGGACTGAGTGCAGGGGCATCGGACCCCAGAGCTGTCCCCTCACGGGCCAGGGAGCCCTGACTCCTGCCCTGACAGGCACAGCGTCCTCATCCCACCAGCTCCCCACACAGCCTCCACAAACACCTGTCTTCCTCCTGCAAAGCCCTCCCTGCTCTCATGCTGTGCTGTGGGCGGGAGGGGCTCCCCCTCTTCTCATCTGGGACATCTCTGGTCTCCAACCACAATCTTCTCGGCTCCCACTCCTTCTGAGAACGTGGAGGACCTTGGGATCTGAGAACTGGACCCCTGCCACAATCTCTCTCTGGCCTAGAACATTCTGCATCCTCAGCTGACCTCAGCCCCCACTCTCAGGGCTGCGGGTAGACCACACCGCTTCTCACATGCTGAAGTCCATTATGCCCATCTGTGCTGTTTTCTCCCTCCTATGGCCACACTTTCATTCAGGCCTACCTTCATTTTTTATTTTATTTTTAAAGATTTTATTTCTTTTAAATAATCTCTATACCCAACGTGGGACTCGAACTCACAACCCCGAGATCAAGAGGCGCATGCTCCACCAACTGAGCCAGCCAGATGCCCCTTGGCCTATCTTTTTTTTTTTTTTAAGGTTTTATTTGACAGAGAAAGAGAGAGAGAGAGAGGGAGAGCATAAGCAGGGGGAGCAGCAGAGGACGAAGGAGAAGCAGACTCCCTGCTGAGCAAGAAGCCCGATGTAGGACTCGATCCCAGAACCCTAAGATCATGACCTGAGCAGAAGGCAGACGCATAACCGACTGAGCCACCCAGGTGTCCCCTTTCTTTTTTTTTTTTAAGATTATTTATTTAGGGGTGCTTGCGTGGCTCAGTTGGTTAACCATCTGCCTTTGGCTCAGGTCATGATTCCAGGGTCCTGGGATCCAGCCCTACATCGGGCTCCCTGCTCACTGGGGAGTCTGCTTCTCACTCTCCCTCTGCTGCTCCCCCTTCTTGTGCTCTCTCAATCTCTCTCAAAAAAATAAAATCTTTAAAAATAAACAAATAAAAATAACGTAACGAATGTGGTTCCTTTTCCCGATTGCCTCCTGATGAATAAATATGTATAAATATTTCCCACCTCCCTTCACTTCATAGTTCATATATGCCAGACCCTGTTCTAACTGCCTGACATGTTTTAACAAGCTTACCCATCACAAAACCCTTCTAGGTAGGAATTATTATATAATATTATATTATGTTATATTATATTATATATAATAGTCGAGAGTCCAATGCTTAACCGACTGAGCCACCCAGGCGCCCCCCTCTGCTCATTTTGTAAAGAATGTCCTCTTGGAAGTTTGAAGTGAGACTTCACTTGACCAGTTTCAATTTTTTTCTTTCTCTGTAAGACCCGTCTGATCCTTGAGGGTCCAGACCCGCTAAACATTTCCTGCAAGAACAAAACCGCTCTGCTCAGCACAAGGTGACATGTTCCATATTCAACCTAATTTTGGTCTTCAAGTCTAAGAAAACAATGATACTGCTGATAAATGAAATGCCGGTTCAGCACGATCAGTAGAAACATGATCTCCTCTGTTCTAAAAACGTGAAGACGGGGTGGGGGGACAGGTTCAGGTTGGGCGGGAAGAATTGTCCAAGAAGGGTCTGAAGAAGACAAAGAGAGGTGTGTTTAGGATTGCTCAGCCTTGGCCCCTGATGGATGAATGATTTGGAAGGCAAGGTCATCTTCGGAACAAAAGAGAACAGTTCAGGCAATGATTCAGGAGTTTTGCATCCACGATGCTCCACTCCCACTTGAACTTTGGAAAAATATGAAGCCTTTCTCTGTTTTCTTTCTCTGAACAGGCCTCAGCAAGCTGAGATGGAATGATCTTTATTTCTAAAAATAATACCAACTTGGATCTCAGAGCTGATTCTCTCTATAGGACACCAGAAACCACGCTGGGGGCAAGAGCAAAATACTGAGCAGACAGAGCCAAGCACGCAGGGAGTGACCTTTCCCAACTTCAGCAAGGACAGTGATAGGGAACAGCTGCTGAGATGACCACTGGAAAACCTGAGATGGAATGACAGTGAAGAGTCCTCAGTAGGACAGAACCCACCTATCGCGGGGATTTTAGTAACTCTTGCTGGAGGCCTCTGGAGGTATTACAGGGTCTCACAAATATCCATACCTCATTGAAGACTTTGGTTCAAGTAGAAACCTTCTGGTGCTTTCTAGTGCCTTCTAGAACTTCTGCAGAAGCTCCTGCCAAACAAGAGCTGATTCCTTGCCCATATCACCAGATTCCAAGCAGCACTGGCAAGAGGAGATCAAAGAGAAAGACATGGAAGCAGGAAAAAGGCCAGAGGCAGAAGAGCCTGAGAAGGTAGGAAATGAACATTAAGGACACAGGTTATAACAAGTCATGGACCAAATAATTGAGAAAGTCACAAGGTGCCTGGCTCAAGTGTGCCACATTTCAGGTTCGAGAGGGTCTAGGCTCTTTAACAGCGAAAACCTCCAAACAGTACAAATATCCAACAATAGCTGTGGTCCATTAATAAACTGGGACATTATCGGGGGGTGGAGTCTCTTACTGCCCCAGGGACTCTGAGAGAGGCTGCAGGTTGCCCAGAATGGGCGTGGTCTTGGGAGCCAGACTCTGGGAGCCAACTCTTAACAGCTGTATGACCTTGAGCAAATAATTATGTCTTCCTTTGCCTCCATTTTTCTCCTATAATATAAGTGAGCAGAGGGGGGCGCCTGGGTGGCTCAGTCGGTTAAGCATCGGACTCTCGATTTTGGCTCAGGTCATGATCTCAGGGTTGTGAGATCGAGCCCCACATCAGGCTCCATGCTGGTGTGGAGCCTGCTTAAGATTTTCTCTCTCTCAGAAAAAAAAGAAAAAAAAAAGATTCTCCCTCTTCCCTACCCACCCCCCCGCTCACTCTCTCTCTTAAAAAAAAAAAAGGACCCCTTTCTCCTAATTTCAGACCCTGTATCAGAGTTCTCCAGAGAAACAGAACTGACATTATATGTAATATAAACATTATACCTACAACATTGTGTTTAGATGGACATCCAAAATCTGATGGAGTAAGGCTGGCAGACTGGAGACTCAGGGAAGAGATGCAGTCTGAGTCCAAAGACAGTCAGCTGGCAAAATTCCCTCTTGCTCCAGGAGGTCAATCTCTGTTCTAGTCAGGCCTTCCACTGATAGATGCGGCCCACCCACACTATGAAAGGTAATCTACTCAAAATCCACGAATTTAAATGTTAATCTGATCCAAAAAATACCTTCATCTGGGGCACCTGGTTGGCTCAGTTGGTGGGATGTGTGACTCTTGATCTCAGGGTTGTGAGTTTGAGCCCCAAGCTGGGTGTAAAGATTACTTAAAAATAAAATCTTAAAAAAAAAAACCTTCACAGAACTATCTAGAATGATATTTGACCAAATACCTGGGCACCATGGTCCAGCCAAATTGATCATCAAATGAACCACTGTAGACCCCTAGGAATTTACACAAGGAAAAGCCTTTTGGAGTTAAGTCTGGTGGGAGATGAAATGAGCAGAAGCTTAGTAGGTACAGCCTTGTCTCAGCTTGTGGTCGCCCAGCAGCAGGCACCGTGACAAGAATGTGTGAATAGTTTATGTGGGAAGTGAAACTAGGGAGCAGCGATAGGGAAGAGTGTGTGTGTGGTGGTGTGCGGGGGGGCCCTGTGTGACTGAGCAGGTTATGGCCCAGGACAGCTGGGGAGACTCAGAGTTGTCCCCAGGGAGTGGCAAGGAGCTGGACTTTCACTCCCTGGCTCTTCTCTGGGCTGCCCTGTGACTCGCCGGACCAAGGCCCTTTGACATTGCTGCTTTGAAACATGGAGAGATCTGTCAGCTCTCACTTTGTCTCCACAAAAATACGCACAGATCATTTCTTTTTTCTTTTCTTTTTTTAAAGTAGGCTCCGTGCCCAGTGTGGAGCCCAGCGGGGGGCTGGAACTCACAACCCAAGATCAAGACCTGAGCCAAGATCAAGAGTCAGGACCCAGTAATGGGACCACGTGGCAGCGACCGCTCGAGGAACTCAAGGACCAGTAGGGGGCACTATGGAGCGACTAACTGGTTACACCCAAGACCTGCTCTCCCCTCTTGCTAAGCACATGGCTGCCCTGCTAGAAATAATGACCGTCTCCGGCCTCGTCTGCAGGCTCACCCCAGGACTGAGTCCACAAATACATGTTGAGCACCTACTATGTGCCAGGACCTGGAATATTTTGGGAGCCATCAGGATGCCACATTAATTGTTTATAAAGTGTGGCTTTCCAACCAGGGCCCGGCAGAGTGGCTCCCGCAAAGAAGGGTGGCGAGAAGAAGAAGGGCCGTTCTGCCATCCACGAGGTAGTGATCAGAGAATACACCATCAACATTCACAAGCGCATCCACGGAGTGGGTTTCCAGAAGCGAGCCCCTCGGACACTCAAAGAGATCCGAAAATTTGCCATGAAGGAGATGGGAACTCCAGATGTGCGCATTGACACCAGGCTCAACAAAGCTGTCTGGGCCAAAGGAATAAGGAATGTTCCATACCGTATCCGTGTGCGGTTGTCCAGAAAACATAACGAGGATGAAGATTCACCAAACAAGCTCTACACACTGGTTACCTATGTACCTGTCACCACTTTCAAAAATCTACAGATAGTTAATGTGGATGAGAACTAATCGCTGATTGTCAAATAAAGGTATAAAACTGAAAGAAAAAAAAGGGTGGGGTGGGGTGGGGCACCTGGCTGCCTCAGTTGGTGGAGCATGCGACTCTTGATCTCGGGGTTGTGAGTTCAAGCCCCATGTTGGGCATAGAGATTATCTATTTTTTAATTTAATTTAATTTTAATTTTTTTTTAAGAGAGAGAGAGAATGCCCACGGTGGGGGGGAGGAGCAGAGGGAGAGGGAGAGAGAATCTTAACCAGGCTGCATGCTCAGCATGGAGCCTGACACAGGGCTCAATCTCATGACCCTGAGATCATGGACCTGAGCTGAAATCAAGTGTCAGATGTTTAACCGACTGAGCCACCCAGGCCCCGAGATTACTTAAAACAAAAAAAAATCTTTAGGGGCGTCTGGGTGGCTCACTCGTTCGTTGAGCGTCTGCCTTCGGCTCAGGTCATGATCCCAGGGTCCTGGGATCGAGCCCCGCATCAGGCTCCCTGCTCCGCAGGAAGCCTGCTTCTCCCTCTCCCACTCTCCCTGCTTGTGTTCCCTCTCTTGCTCTTTCTGTCAAATAAATAAATAAAATCTTAAAAAAAAAAAAACTTTAAAAAAAAGAAAAAGAAAATAATCTGGGGAAAACTTTCAACAGTATAATCCAAATGTTCATTTTTATTTTTTTAAAGATTTTATTTATTTATTTATTTATTTATTTATTTATTTATTTATTGAGAGAGAAAGAGAGTGCACGAAGGGGAGGGGTAGAGGAAGAAGAGAGAATCTCCAGCGGACTTCCCGCTGAGCACGGAGCCCAGTGCAGGGCTTGTTCTCATGACCCTGAGATCACCACCCAAGCCGAAATCAAGAGCCAGACGCTCAACCGAGCCACCCAGGCACCCCCAAATGGTCATTTTTAATGAAGCATCACATTAAAACAGAACATGGCTCTGCTGTTCTTGATCCCAAGCTGAGATGACCCACCTCCCCTAAGGGTGCTTCTGGTGACAGTAGGTGCCCAAATCCCAGCTTCATCCTGAGACAGTCTAGGAGCCTGGCTGTCTTCCGGGGACCATGAGATGGCTCCCAAATGGTTATCCCAAATTCATCTTTCGTGGCCCTTCCTCCCCATCTCATCAGTGGAGTGATAAGGGATGTTTGTAGGAACTTTGGCACTGGGGCTTTGTGAGAGTGAGTACTTCCCAATCTTACATTTTGTGATTTCTTATCGAGACTCCTACAGTTGAGATGGGCTGGCTGCACCCGATGGATCCAGATATAGATCCCGTCCAGAGATAGGGATGCAAGGATGAACAGAGTCCATCCCTGCCTTTTGGAGTTAAGTCTGGTGGGAGATAAACAATCACCCAGCCAGTGAGGACCAGCTGGGGACAGGCTAAGCTGCTCTCCGAGCCGATCCGACCTTATCTGCATGTGTAACAGAGCAGAGGTGGGTGGTCTAAGGCTGGCCAGGTCAGCCAGCGGCCCAGGTGGTGAGCTGGCTCTTCCATCCTCAACATGTGGCCTCCATATCTGGACCAACAGTGGATGTGCCAGGGGTGTCCATTCCTGACAGTGGAAGACCAGGGGGGAGGAGAGGCCTGGGCACTGCACGCATCACTTCCGTTCTCCCTCGACTGGCCAAATGTGGGCACGTGGCTGTATTAGCTGCAAGGAAGGTTGGGCCAGGACCCCAGCTGGGCTGGTTCTAACATTAAAAGGAAGAAAGGATAAATGATATAGGGTCATGACTGGCGGTCTTTACAAAATATAAATTTGCAAGTGTGACCAGTGTCTAAGAATGTATTGCTGGGAGAGCCAATACCAGGGGACTTTGATCTAGTCAGAGAGGTCTGAGAAGGCTCTCTAGGGCTGAGGATGAATAAGAATGGAGTGGGTGGTAAGGAGGAGCGAGAACAGCACATGCAAAAGCCCTGTGGCAACCGGAGACGAGGCCAGTCAGGGTGATGCCGACTGGAAGAATAAGAGGATAAAACTGAAGACCCAGGAATGGGCGAGATCACAAGGAGGTTGTCTTTATTCTAAAAGTGACAGGCAGCCACAGATAGGTTTTTTTTTTTTTTTTTAAGATTTTATTTATTTATTTATTTGAGAGAGAGAGAGAAACAGCATGAGAGGGAAGAGGATCAGAGGGAGAAGCAGGCTCCCCGCTGAGCCGGGAGCTCGATGTGGGACTCAATCCCAGGATTCCGGGATCATGACCTGAGCCGAAGGCAGTCGCTTAACCAACTGAGCCACCCAGGCGCCCGCCACAGATAGGTTTTGAGGGGAGTTACTATCACATCCGTATATGTAAAGTTCGCTCCAGCTTGTGTGGAGAATGCATTACTAAGTATTTCCCAAACTTGTTGAATCAGAAGCATTAGAAAGAAGCATAGACTCCGATCCATCAGGTGATTCTTAGGACAGATTAAGTGGAGGAGGTCCCAGATGAGAAGGATGAGAAAGAGATCACTATGAAGGAACCCACTGGGGGGGGGGCCCCCGCTGACCCTAGTGACAGGCCTGTGAGCGGGGGGGCAAGGGGCTGGGAGGGATGCCAGAGGTAATTCAGAAGGTAGAAAAGACAAACCTTGTTACCCCTCTCCGGAACCCCCTTCCTCTGCTCTCTTGTGTGTGTGTGTGTGTGTGTGTGTGTGTGTGTGTGGTTAGTTTGTTTGCTTTTGGCCTTCTGCAGTAGGCAGAATAATAGCTCCCCAAAGATGCTGACATCCTATCCTCAGAACCTGTGAATAGGTTACTTTATATGGTGATAGGGACTTCACAGATGTGAAGTGAAGGTCCTCGAGACGGGAGATTATACCGCATATCCCGTTGAGTCCAATGAAATTACAAGGGTCCTTATCAGAGGGAGGTAGGAGTGTCAGAGTGGGAAAGGACATGACGATGGAAGCGCAGATCAGAGAGAGAGAGATTTGAAGATGCTGGTGTTCAAGAGGGGGGCCATGAGCAACGAATGCACGTAGCCTCTAGAGAGTGGAAAAGGCAAGGAAACAGATTCTCCTCCGGAACCTCCAGAAGGAATGCAGCCCTGCCAACACCGTGATTTTAGGGCTTATGACCTCGACGACTATAAGGTCATAAATTTGTGTTGTTTTAGGCCACTATGTTTGTGGTACTTTGTTACTGCTGCAAGAGGAAAAACCTGCTAACATATTACATAAATTATTCATTTATGATGTTTGTTCATTTTTTGTTCTTTTAAATCTCTCTTCCCCTGCTAGATTGTACCCCTCCAGGGTAGGAATTTCTGTCTTGGGGCGCCTGGGTGTCTCAGTCGTTAAGTGTCTGCCTTCGGCTCAGGTCATGATCCCAGGGTCCTGGAATTGAACCCTGCATCGGGCTTCCTGCTTGGCGGGAAGCCTGATTCTCCCTCTCCCACTCCCCCTGCTTGTGTTCCCTGTCTCGCTGTGTCTCTCTCTCTCTGTCAAATAAATAAATAAAATCTTAAAAAAAAAAAATGAATTTCTGTCTTTTTTTTCTTTACTAAAGTATCCCAAACACCTAAAACAGGCCTGGCAAATAGCAGGTGCTGAGTAAATGTTAACACATGGATAAGCGGATAGATGTAGAAAGCAAGGGGAAGAAAAGAGTAAAAGATGATAAATCGTGGGATTTATTGGCTGGGAACCTCATGGTCATGTTCACTCACAGGGGGAAAAGAGGAGGAGGTACAATTCAAGGAGACCTGAGCAAATGAACATGGTACAGGGGTTCTGGGGGATACAGATAGGAAAATGTGAAGGGAAGTGCTTTCCTTTTGTTTTAGAAGGGAATATAAGGTGTGGGGCGCCTGGCCGGCTCAGTCAGTAGAGCATGTGACTCTTGATCTCAGGGTTGTGAGTTTGAGCCCCACGTTTGGTGTAGAGATTACTTAAAAATAAAAGCTTTAAAAAAAAAAAAGGTGACAAGGCTTATGGTTAAATAATTTGGGGGTCACCTGGGTGGCTCAGTCGGTTAAGCCCCTGACTTTTGGTTTTGACTTCAGGTCATGATCTCAGGGTCGTGGGATGGAGCCCGGCCACAGGCTCCTGCTCAGCTTGGAATCTGCTTGAGATCTTTCTCTCTCCCTCTGCCCCTCGCCCTCCCCACTAGAGCACTCTCTCTCAAAAATAAATAAATAAAATCTTCAAAAAATAATAAAAATAAAAAAATAATTTGGCTTAGGCTATTTAGCTCACGTGCTTTAAAAACATTTATTTTATTTTATTATTATTTTTTTTTTTTAAAGATTTTATTTATTTATTTGCGAGAGAGAGAATGAGAGACAGAGAGCATGAGAGGGGGGAGGTCAGAGGGAGCAGCAGACCCCCGCTGAGCAGGGAGCCTGATGCGGGACTCGATCCAGGAACTCCAGGATCATGACCTGAGCCGAAGGCAGTCGCTTAACCAACTGAGCCACCCAGGCGCCCCTATTATTATTATTTTTTAATTTAACCTGTCCCAAGGGGAGGGAGAGGGTGGGTGGGGCAGTAATTCTGGAAAGCCAGCAGAATGTAGACCAGGCTGCTGCAGGCCCCAGAATAGTTCAGTTTCCGAATCCTAAAGCTTTAGGATTGTGAGCCTTCCTGAGGTGATGAGTCACAATCTATTGTTGCCTCAGGCCCAATGTCACAGCAGGCAGAGTCCCTAAAAGATATTTTCAGAAGACGGTACTGTGTGTGTTGAGAAGCACAACACCGGCCTCCCTCCCCAATCCTGGGGCAGCTGATAACTAGTGATCCAAAGGCTTCCCCTCCTTTCACTTCTTGGGTCTCATTCAACATGTATTGATTGCGTGCCTCTGGAACCCATAACACTGCACTAGACACTGGGAAATCTGAACCCCAAACTATACACAATCTTTTTTTTTTTTAAGATTTTATTTATTTATTTGACAGGGATAGACACAGCGAGAGAGGGAACACAAGCAGGGGGAGCGGGAGAGGGAGAAGCAGGCTTCCCGCAGAGCAGGGAGCCCGATGCGGGGCTCGATCCCAGGACCCTGGGACCATGACCTGGGCCGAAGGCAGACGCTTAACGACGGAGCCGCCCAGGCGCCCCAGCTGTACACAATCTTGCCCCAAGAGGGTTTACATCCTAGTTGGGAAGACAGATGGTTCACAACGGTAAAATGAAACACAAGCATCTATGATACCACAAGCGTGGTATCATACATACAGTATGATACGGTACAGTCCGGGGGCGGAGGGTGGCTTACTGGGATTGAGGTGATCTAGCACGCAGACGCTACTCCCCATAGGTCTCTGAGGGACGGGGGCTTGTGCAAGAGGAGGAAGAAGGGCTTCCACGATTGAGAGCAAAGCGGTAACTGGCAGGAGTCCTTTGACCCGTTCAAGGAACTCTGCCTTAGGTGCAGATACGAGGTTAGAGCCTGTTTGGGGAACACAGAGCAGGCTCGGGTCCACGCACACCACCTCTGGGGCACCGCAGCAGCCCGCGGAAAACAACGCCGCCTCCACTTTTCAAACCAATCCCAGCTGGGCGCTCGAGCCTCGCCCCGCGCTCCGGCTGGGTTAGCATAGAGGCGCAGAGCTAGATCGTCAACCTCCACGGCCGCAGACATTTTGGATGCTGGCAGAAAAGCTGGCAGAGGCTGGGACCACTCTCAAGTGAGGTCGCACGGCCCAAGAACGAGAGGGCAAAAGAGCTCCCGTGGGAGCGACAAAAGCAAGCAGCGGGGCGATTCGTGAGGCTCCCCTGGGCACAACAAGCTTTGGAAGAGTTGTCCACCGCCCTGCCCTCATCTGAGATGGCGGCCCCGGGGACGCTCTAGCCGGTGCCTCTCCGCGGCCCAGAGGGGCGGTGTCCGGGCCGCCGGCTCTGAGGTGGCCGATACGCCGGTCGCGGCGAGCGTGGGTTCCGCCCCAGCCCTCGGCGGCCTCGGGTGCGAGGACCGTGAGGGTCTCGGGCCTCTCGCCTCCCGTGCCTGGGGTCTCGGCGCCTTCCCCCGCCGGACCCCGCGCCTCGCGACCGCCCGGGTCAGAGCCGCTCCGGGCGCGGGCCGGACGATGCCCAAGAAGCTGCTGCTGCTGCCCCCGCTCTCCGCGTCCTCGACCCTCCGCGCCCCGCGAGCCCGCCCCGCCGCCCGCCCGGCCATGAACGCCGCCCGCACCGGCTACCGAGTCTTCTCGGCCAACTCCACGGCCGCCTGCACCGAGCTGGCCAAGCGCATCACCGAGTAAGGGGCGGGGCGGGGCCCTGACCGGGGGGCGTCCCGGCGCCCCTTCCCTCCGCGTCGCCCTGCACCCGGGCCGCGGAGTCACGGTCCTGCGGGCTCTGGACCGGGCCGACTCTCGCGGGTGGCCCTTCTGCGGCGGGGACGCGGCCGGCCGACTCTCTGACTTCTCCCCGCGCGGGGTTCCTTGCACCGCTCGCCCCCTCGCCCTCGCCCCACTCCCACTTCCCGGGCCGGGGTGGGGGGAGGCTGTCGTCACCCCGGAGGAAGCGCCTGGACCGGGGGGCTCTGGGCGCGGCTCCCTGTCCCACGGCGGGAGTTGACCTCGGAGACAGGTCGCCCCCACCCCCAGGTCTCCTCGGTGGGCCCGAGGCCCGCAGGTCCCGGAGCTGGGACACGCACGACCGGGCCTGGCGGCGCCGGGGACCTGCCACACTTGGGGGACGGCGGCACTAGGGGGGCGGCTGCGGGGCCTTGCGGGTGGAAGGCGCAGGATGCCCCAGTGAAGCAGAGGTGGAGCGGAGGGCAGGGAGAGCAAGGCGACCCCAGGGGAACAGATTTGTCGGAGTTAGTGGTAGAAATGATAAGTCTGATTGTATTTCCTAAGTCGACTTTAGACTCGATCAAAGTCTTTGCCTCTCCGTATGTTTTTAACCCAAGGAAGCCAGTGATCTCAAGTGGCTTCTGGGGTCCGACAGCTCTGAGATGCCTTTTCAGTCTTGCCTCTTACTAGCCCTGTGTGGCACTGGGCAAGAGACTTGATTTTCCCGAATTTCACTGGTAAGATAAGGACGGTGCTCTCTAACTGGGCAGGAACATCGTGAGCATGAACAAAATAATGACGATAAAGCATGAAACAGAGCAGAGGCTCACAGTGGCCCTCTGAATAATACCTCTTTTCTAGTTGGCTCTGTTGGAGAGTCCCAGAGCTCTAATGTAAAGGAAGGGCCTTAGGAGCCCTTTCCAGATAAACTTGTGACAAACGCAAGATATAAAATGAATAGCTTGTTTTTTAACATTCAAAGTCATTTTTGTATCTTAAGCGATTTACATCAGAGTTCCTCTGGGTTTTTTGGAGTTGATAAATAATTACAAGAATCGGTTTTTAGATTCTAGATGGAAATGTAGAAGGGAAACTTTAGTCATATTTTCTCAGTAATACCCATGTTCTTTTCAGTTGGAGTTTTAAGTGAGTTCAGAAGAGTAAATCCTTTTGCAACCTACTACCTAGTTTCTGTTTCTAACCCCTGATAAATGTCTGGCTTTTTGAGGCCAACTAAAATGCTAACTTTAAATGTAAAGCTCATATTTGTTTATTTTGGGTCAGATTTACGACAGTGACCTTGCTGAGAGAGGAGGGCACATTTAAAAGGTCAATTGTTTTGCTTTTTAAATATTAGGTTCTTCCCTACCTTGTTCCAGAAATGTGTTAAATTACTGTAAATAATATTTGTAAATACTTCCTTTATCTGTTTCATATATGGAGTTTCTGAGTAAGATTTTATTTGAAAAAAGGCCTTTACCACTAGGCAAAGTTTGAAGGTCCCTGAGGTTATGATATTTTATTTCCTGATTGCTTTTGGATCTGAACTTCCAAGCAGGAATTTTCACAAACATTTTGGTTATGCACTTTAATCAATAAAAAAGTTAGGTGGGTTACATTCCCAGGATGTGTATAAGTTACACATGTGTTAGAATTAACCCCCAGTGGGGCGCCTGGGTGGCTCAGTTGTTGGGCGTCTGCCTTTGGCTCAGGTCGTGGTCCTGGGGTTCTGGGGTCGAGCCCTGCATCCAGCTCCCTGCTCGGCGGGAGGCCGGCTTCTCCCTCTCCCGCTCCCCCTACTTGTATTCTCTCTCTAGCTGTGTCTCTCTCTGTCAAATAAATGAAGTCTTTAAAAAAAAAAAAGAACCCCCAGTATCCTTCATCCAGTTTCAATTTAGCAACTTTTTGTTAATCTTATTTCATTTACTTTCCCCATCTCTCACCTTTTTTTGGCTGGAGTTTTGTTTTATTTTGTTAAGTAAGCTCTATACCCAACATGGGGCTTGAACTCATGACCAGGAGATCAAGAGTTACATGCTTATTGGGGAGCCTGGGTGGCTCAGTTGGTTAAGCGACTGCCTTCGGCTCAGGTCATGATCCTGGAGTCCCTGGATCAAGTCCCGCGTCGGGCTCCCTGCTCGGCAGGGAGTCTGCTTCGTCCTCTGACCCTATCCCCTCTCATGTGTTCTCTCTCTCTCATTCTCTCTCTCTCAAATAAATAAATAAAATCTTTAAAAAAAAAAGAGTTACATGCTTACTGACTGAGCCATCCAGGCACCCTAAGGAGTATTTTTTTAAATTATGGTAAAATATACGTAACATAAAATGTACCATTTAACCATTTTTAAGTGTATAATTCAGTGGCATTAAGTACATCTACAGTGTTGTATAACTGTCACCAAGATCCATTTCCAGAACTTTTTCATTATGCCAAACAGAACCTCCATATCTAACTAACTCCCCAATCCCTTCCCTCCCAGTCCCTGGTAATTTCTGTTCTACTTTCTGTGTCTGAATTTGCCTATTTCTGAGTACCTATTTTAAATGGAATCATGCAATATTTGTCTTTTGTGTCTGACTTAGAATAATAATTTTTTCAGGGTTCATATAGCATGTATCAGAATTTCATTCCTTTTTAAGGCTGAATAGTATTCCATTGTAGACCTGACTGGAATAAGTTTATTTTTTTATTTATACTGTGCACACTGCTTGTTAATTGTTTATTTATCAAGAGAAACTATTTCATACCCCAGGATTCATGTTTCATAGTTGGGGAACACAGGTCAGTGACAGACTTCATGGAACGCAACCCAAAGAAATTCTTTATGTTCCAACATCACTTTGCACTCTGAAAGATACCAGCCTTCTTCATCTCAAAATCGATCATGGAATCGTAATTTCTGTAGAAATCTATGTATGTCTCCTTTCTTGGTTCAGCCACAGCAAACTTGAGAGAAAGCTGCTCCCCGCCGGGTTACAAGAATGCTCCACGGTCTGAAATGGCGGGCGCTTGGCCAGAAGGCCTTGCATCTGAGGTGTCATCCAAGCCCTGAAAGCCGCGGTAGTCCCTCTCAATACAAACCTCAAACCCCATGTCCTTGCTCACTGCTCCACAGCATACCTGGCTGGAGTATTTCTAAACAGGTTCCATCCCCGTGTCATAATATTTCACTCGTCAAAGTGGTAATGCTAGCTGATAATTAAAAAAAACGACCACAGGGGTGCCTGGCTGGCTTAGTTGGTAGATCATGCAGCTCTTGATCTCCAGGTCGTGAGTTTAAGCCCCACGTTGGGTGTAGAGCTCACTTAAAAATAAAATCTTTGATGCCGTTAATTCCTTTTTTTTTTTTTTAAAGATTTTATTTATTTATTTGACAGAGAAAGACACAGCGAGAGAGGGAACACAAACGGGGAGTGGGAGAGGGAGAAGCAGACTCCCCGCCGAGCAGGGAGCCCGATGCGGGACTCGATCCTGGGACTCCAGGATCATGACCTGAGCCGAAGGCAGTCGCTTAACCAACTGAGCCACCCAGGCGCCCTGATGCCGTTAATTCCTTAATATCATTTAATACTGATCCTTGTTCATATTTCCCTCACTCTCTCAAAAAAGGCTTTTTATAATTGGTTTGTTCTAATCAGGATCCAAACAAGATTCACACCGCATTTGGTTAATGTCTATATACTTCTGTATATACTCTATAAAGTATATATATATAAAGTATATATTTACTCTATAAAGTCTATATGCTTTTGACAGTTGAGGCCTTTACCTCTGGCTTGTGGTTTTGCAACTAGCGCTAATAACCAGGCGTTTGTGTGGGAATGATTTTGCAAGACCGTTATGATTCAGAAAACAATGAACTGGACATGAAACTTTGGCCGCAGACCCCAGTAGAGGAGGGTGTCACAAAGTGGTGGGCGCTTGAAGCTGCTTGTGGAGGGGTAGCAGATGTGTAGTTCTTAATGCGTTAAACTTTCTGAACTTTCTGTTTTTTTGGGAAAGAATGCTGGTCTAGTTATTTTAGCCTTTTTGTTGAACTACGCATATGAACTGGAGGGTTTTTTTTAAAGAGCATTCTTTAATTGCCTTTCCCCCCCACATAGGCGTCTTGGTGCTGAATTGGGGAAATCTGTGGTCTATCAAGAGACCAATGGAGGTGAGTTAAAATGATTTCTTAAACATCCTTTTTTTTTTTTTAAGTTTTTTTTATTTATTCATGAGAGATAGAGAGAGAGAGGCAGAGGCAGAGGGAGAAGCAGGCTCCCCGCGGAGCAGGGAGCCCGATGCGGGACTCGATCCCAGGACCCTGGGATCATGACCTGAGCTGAAGGCAGACGCTTAACCGACTGAGCCACCCAGGTGTCCCGCTTAAACATCCTTTGTTCTCTGTTTAGTCAACAGATATGTTTTAATTTAATTAATTAATTTATTTATTTATTAAAGATTTTATTTATTTATTTGAGAGAGAGAGAATGAGAGAGCACATGAGAGGGGGGAGGGTCAGAGGGAGAAGCAGGCTCCCCGCTGAGCAGGGAGCCCGACGCGGGACTCGATCCCAGGACTCCAGGATCATGACCCGAGCTGAAGGTAGTCGCCTAACCAACTGAGCCACCCAGGCGCCCCACCAACAGGTATGTTTTTAAAAGGCAGATATTACATGCAACACAAAAACATTTTTCTCTTTAACATCAGGTCTAAGCCATTACGCTCTACTTCCCTCCAAGTCTTGATTTCTTTCTTTGTTCTCTTTCTTAGTTTCCTTCCCCTCTTCCCAAGATAGTGCAAGTGTCCTGTCATTTTACAATGAAAAAAGGAGAGATGTAGAGAATATGTTTTTTTCTTCTATATTGGGCTACATTTGATAAATACCTTTTACATTTATCTGTCTCATTAGGTCATCAACTGGTATCAAGAGCAGTCTGTTACCAGGTAGTAATGACTTATTGAAAAACCATCTTTGAGTTCTTTCATCCGCAAATTTTGCTCTCAGGTCTCTTGTAGACTCTCATCCTGGGTTAATAACCCATTTTTGCTTCCGTTTGCATTTCTGTGGAAAATTGTAACATTAAATGATAATGCTTGAAAGCCCTTTGTTGATGGCCAGTGTCCTAGCAAATGCTGCATCATCAGTCTCCCTAGTGTGGCCACATACTTCAGACTATAATGCCCTGCGGAGACCAGTTAATATAAAATAATTTGGAGCTATTTTTGCGAAGCTGAAACCTAGGTTTATGACCCTGTGCTTCCTTTTTTCTTTCTAAGGTATTAACTATCTATGATAAATTACTAAGACATAATGATGTTCAGGGATCTAAAAAAACAAGGTATTTGAAAAGGGAAAGGTAACTTAATGGATAGTTTAGTGGAAAGCACTTAACACCCAGGATGTTATAAGTTCCATGTGTGTTATAATTAGCCCATAGATATCCTTCAGCCAGCTTCCACACTTAGTAACTTTTTTTTTAAGTTTTATTTAAGTAATCTCTACAACCCATGTGGGGTTTGAGCTCAGGACCCCAAGATCAAGAGTCCCATGCTCCTCCTCTGACAGAGCCAGCCAGGCGTCCCCATACTTAGTAACTTTCTACTTGGTGACTAGAAACTTTATCTACTGCCAAGACAGGAGATGTTGGTATTTAAAAACCTAAAGGTGGGGGCACCTGGGTGGCTCAGTCCATCAAGTGTCCGACTCGATTTCTGCTTAGATCATGATCTCAGGGTGGTGAGATTCAGCCCCGAGTCGTGCTCAGTGGGTGGGATCTGCTTGAGATTCTCTCTTCCTCTCCCTCTGCCCCTCCTCCTGCCCTCTCTCTCAAATAAATCTTTAAAAACAAAAAACCCCTAATGGTGAATGCAGATAGGTGAGCTAGTCTATTTATCAATAACGATCTTAATTTATGGTGATGGCATTTGGGAATCTCCTGAAAATAAGCACCAGAGGAGGAGAAGATGGTTTAATGAAGACCTTTATCAGGATGCCTGGGTGGCTCAGTCAGTTAAGCCTCTGACTTTTGGTTTTGGCTCAGGTTATGATCTTGGGGTCCTGGGATTGAACCTGCCTCAGGCTTTGTGCTCAGCTAGGGGCCTGCTTGAGATTCTTTCTCTTCTCTCCCTGCTTGCACACACTCTCTCAAATAAATAAATAAATCTTTAAAACATCTTTAAAAAAAATGAAGACCTTTTTCTCCATCCTTCCATCACTGTTCTAGGCCTCTTCTCCCTTCCTCCCTCTCCTTCCCTCTCCTCCCCTCTCCTTCTCTCCCTCTCTCTGGCTGTTACAGTAGCTTGTTAACAGGCTTTCCTGCCTCCATTTTCAGTCTCCCTAGGCCATTCTACTCACCTCCACCAAGGTGTTTCCAAAATGCAAATGTTTTTGACTTATCCCTGCTGAAATCCTGCGGGCTAGAGTCCGGTCTCCTTAGCATCCACACAGGGCCCTTTGGGATCTGAGCTCTGCCCTCACTGCTTATCATCCATCCTGTCTGACATGTGCGCTGTGACTCACGAATACACCTTCAGTCTGTCGGCTTCTCACACCTCCGCTGCCGCCCTCCGGTCTGGACCACTGTCCTTGCTTGCCGGGACTCCTGCAGAACCAACTAGGGTAGCCTTCCTGTGCCACTGTCGCCGTCCAGCTTTCTTCACACAGCAGTCAGAGATCACACCCCCTCCCATCCTCAACTCCTCCCCCAGTGGCTCTCCTGTCACCCTTAGAATGAAGTCCAGACTCCTGCATGGTCTGGCCCCCGCTGGCTACCTGACCCCTCGCTCTCCTCCTCATTCACTGCGTTTTCCAAGCGGGTAACTGGCTAGCCCTCTGCGTGGCACACTCTGCCCCCATATCTCTGCATGTTCCATGCTCCCTTCCTCGGTACACGTTCCAGCTTGTGGTGAAGCCATCGTTCCCAGCCCTATTATTCTCTCTCCTGGTCTTTTTCTTTTTTTTAAGATTTATTTATTAGGGGCGCCTGGGTGGCTCAGTCGTTAAGCGTCTGCCTTCGGCTCAGGTCATGATCCCAGGGTCCTGGGATCGAGCCCCGCATCGGGCTCCCTGCTCCGCGGGAAGCCTGCTTCTCCCTCTCCCACTCCCCCTGCTTGTGTTCCCTCTCTCGCTGTGTCTCTCTCTGTCAAATAAATAAATAAAATCTTTAAAAAAAAAATAAGATTTGGGGCGCCTGGGTGGCTCAGTTGGTTAAGCGACTGCCTTCGGCTCAGGTCATGATCCTGGAGTCCCGGGATCGAGTCCCACGTCGGGCTCCCTGCTCAGCAGGGAGTCTGCCTCTCTCTCTGACCCTCCCCCCTCTCATGCTCTCTATCTCATTCTCTCTCTCAAATAAATAAATAAAATCTTAAAAAAAAAAAAAGATTTATTTATTAGAGAGAGTGTGCACGAATGGAGTGAGGGGCAGAAGGAGAGAATCCTCAAGCAGACTCCCCACCGAGCAGGAACCCTGATGCAGGGCTCGATCCCACGACCCATGAGATCACCACCTGAGCTGACACCAAGAGTCAGACGTTCAACCAACTGAGCCACCCAGGCGCCCCTCTTTTTGTTTTTGTTTTTTTTAAGTAGGCTCCACGCCCAATATTGGGCTTGAACTCTTAATCCTGAAATCAAGAGTTGCCTACTCTCCCAACTGAGCCAGTTGGTACCCCATCTCTTGGTCTTTTTCTGGCACATTGGCCTGAAGAGTCTGCCAGCCTTTGGCATTGTGTTGTCTCTCCTAGATCGGTCTTCATCCACTTGGTCCAGGTCCTCCACTTTGGGACCCCAAGGACAGGGCCTGACCCAGAGGAGGCCTTGGCATTTGTTGAAAGAAGGATGTTAACCTTTGACCTCCTTATTTGCTGTAGACTTTTCCCCAAGCCTCTCGTCTTTATTTTGGTGTTGGATTTTCTTTTTTGAACCTTGAGATTTTCTGTGGACCTGTTGGTGTTACTTTTGCCTTTTGGCATATTTTTGGCTTATTTTCCCTTTAGCTTCACATTTTTTGTATACGTGTCATTCTGAGATCTATTGAGAATTTATTTTGGTACACTAGATGAAGTGTTGGTTTAGATTCATCTCTACTCCCTCCAGCTGCTGCCTAATTGTATCATGAAGTGCTTTTCTTAAGCAATAGAACTTTTTTATTTTTCAGAAACAAGAGTTGAAATAAAAGAGTCTGTTCGTGGCCAAGATATTTTCATTATACAGACAATACCCAGGTAAGAGCACTACTTTATGTATCCCTTTTCCTCTAAAAATCTTAGTGATGCAAGTCACTATGTTATCATATAAACAACAATTGAGTTTCTTTCACTATAAATGTGTTTGCATGTTCAACTGAATGCTTACCAAAATCCAGTTGTAGGCTTTTAACATTCCTACCCTGTTTGTCACATTGTACTTTTGATCTTCCTCTCCAAGCTTAAACCACTCAAGGGGAAAAATACCTTCCTTACCTCCATATGCACTGAACCTAGTCCATGTCTGCTCCTCTCTGCTAAAAAGCTTTTTGTTGTTAAATACAATGCATAGCTGCTGCCGATTTGTACCCATCAAGACAGTTTTTCACTTTATTATGTTCAGTTAGTCAGCATATAGTACATTATTAGCTTTTTTTTTTTTTAAAGATTCCATTTATTTATTTGAGAGAGAGAGAATGAGAGGGAGGAGGGTCAGAGGGAGAAGCAGGCTCCCTGCTCGGCGGGATGCGGGACTCGATCCCGGGACTCCAGGATCATGACCTGAGCCGAAGGCAGTCGCTTAACCAACTGAGCCACCCAGGCGCCCCTACATTATTAGCTTTTGATTGCACTGTATTTTTTTTTGCACAGTGGCCCGTTTCTAGCTGTCTATTGTAGATAGCATCTGCCACCCCTTCCCTTAGGGGAAATCCTAGCCTACCTGAGGGTGACCTTCCCTGTGGGATTATCTCCTCTCATCCCCTCCCAGGGAATGGGGTAGTTAGGCTATGTGTGTCTTTGAAAAATGCAGACCTTCATGTCTTGGTTAATTTAGATTCCTGAGACTGTCAGTAATAAGAATGGCGCCGAACACCAGCAGTGTGCACCCACTTACATGTATCATCTTTCATCCTTAAACCACATCGGGTTTGGAAGCTATTCTGAGCCTCAGTGACAATGTGACTTGTAATAAGAAACATATTTGGGGGAACCTGGCTGGCTCAGTCGGTAGAGCATGCAGCTCTTGATCGCAAGGTTGTGAGTTTGATCCCCACTTTGGGTGTGGAGCCTACTTAAAATGTAAATAATTAATTAATTGTTTTTTAAAAAGATTTTATTTATTTATTTGAGAGAGAGAATGAGAGACAGAGAGCACGAGCGGGAAGAAGGTCAGAGGGAGAAGCAGACCCCCCGCTGAGCAAGGAGCCCGATGTGGGACTCGATCCTGGGACTCCAGGATCATGACCTGAGCCGAAGGCAGTCGCTTAACCAACTGAGCCACCCAGGTGCCCATTTAATTAATTAATTTAAAGAGACGCCTGGGTGGCTCAGTTGTTAGGCGTCTGCCTTTTGCTCGGTTCATGGTCCCAGGGTCCTGGGATCAAGCCCCAAATCGGGCTCCCTGCTCAGTGGGAGGCCTGCTTCTCCCTCTCCCGCTCCCCCTGCTTGTGTTCCCTCTCTCGCTGTGTCTCTGTCAAATAAGTAAATAAAATCTTTAATTAAAGGGCTCCTGGGTGGCTCAGTTGTTGAGCAACTGCCTTCGGCTCAGGTCATGGTCCCAGAGTCCTGGGATCGAGCCCCACATCGGGCTCCCTGCTCGGCGGGGAGCCTGCTTCTCCCTCTCCCACTCCCCCTGCTTGTGTTCCCTCTCTCGCTGTGTCTCTCTCTGTCAAATAAATAAATAAAATCTTAAAAAAAAAATCTTTAATTAAAAATAAATAAAAAAGAGAGAAAGAAATATATATTTGGTCTTCCTTTCCTGGTGCTGAGTTCCTAAAACCCTTGGAATTTCCTAAGGGATAAGAGCAATAAAGGTGTCTTTTGTATTTAACAAGCCCCCTTTCAACCACACCTGAGGTGGTTTTTGGAAAGCACCTAGATAAGCTGAGATGGGGGCTTTTCGCTAGGGGAACCAACAGCCAGGGGAACCAACAGCCCGTTAGAGTTGGAACTTTCAGCCCCTCCCTTCCCCTGGGGGGTGGGGTGAATCAGTCATCAGTAGCCTATACGGAGGTGCCTGCAGCAAAAACCTGCAGGCGTCCTATTTGTCTTAGCGGTGATCAGGAAGATTCCAGGAAACGAAATTGCCTTTGTAGTATTGGTACATAGGGCGCAGTGTTGATGGCTACTCCTCTGTCGCCCGCTAGTCCTCCAGCAATTTGGGTTTTGTGCTGGTTGCCTCCTGGTCATGGCATTCTTCTTGCCTAGTGCTCTGCTCGATGCTGCACCTTGGGAAGGAGGAGGAGACCTGTGGGTCTTTCCCGGGAGTAAAATGCTGCGTAGTGAGGGCCCTGGGACACCCCTCGAGGCTGCCCTCTGGTGTTGTGCCTGTCACCCTGGCTTTTGTCCTTGGCGAAGGGTAAGGCTGCATTGTCCTCACTGCCACTGCTGCGGCCGCCTCCCCGATAGCTCTGATACGGGGGCTCACCTTCCGAAACCACTCAGAGCTTGCAGCCTATTTCTTGTGACCACTCCAGTGAAGGTACATCTTTGATTGCTGAGGGTGGAATTGAAGTATTTGGAAATGGCAAAAAGCCATTCAGAAGGAAGTGATTTTGTTGCATGAGTGAAATGTGTGATACTCGAGGAGCTTTCAGTTATACTGAGCAAGGAAAGTAAAATGGATATGAAGCTTACCAAGTGTTTCTTGAAGGACAATTTCCCTGTTTATGTTACAAGCTCCAGTGTGTTGGTGTAACGTAAGAAGGGTCACTAAAAGCACATTTACAACTTATTTGTTGCAGATGGTTAATTCTTGGGGTCGGGGGTGGGGGAAATCCTACCCCATCACCGTATCGTTGTGACTTCCATCTATGGTCTTGGCCTCGCTTTGCAGTCCCGCTCTGTTCAGTTGATGTATATAGACCGTGTCTGTTTTCTTACATTTGTCTTTGTCTCTCAAAAATGACAGAGCAGTAAGGGTCGAATTTAATATAGGATGTGCTTATCTTAGGGGAAAGAAAAACCAGTCAGTTGGTAAACGATTAAGATTGTCCTACTTAGATACAAAGGCCACAAGAACTAGCCAGGATGTACTTGGAACAGTCTTAGGGAACAGATAAACAAAGTAGAGGCTGCCAGCCAACTTTTCTTCACCCTGCTAGCCCACAGATTAACTGCCTGGTGTCCAATTTGTCTAGTGTCTGGCAGTGAATGGGGAAAGCCAATGTGACAAAGGCTCTTTTGTTGCCTTCCTGACCAAAGGGGTGGGGCATGGGAGGCTTTCCTTAGCCTTGGGCTGGAGGATGTTGAATCCCTTGGCATAGGTCATTAGGAAAAGGAACAAGTAGAAAATGAAACCTCATGGCAGAAATTAGTAATTAATGGAAGGAAAGTTACGCTGAAATCAAGGCCCTTCCGAAATTGTTCATCTTGTTACGTTAACATCTTACTATCTGGGCCCACCTTGTGGTGTGCTATCGAAACCTCATTGTAGCCTATGGTTGTGTGTTATAAATGCTGTCACAAGGCCAGCTAAAAGCCCACCACCTGGACAGATACTCTTCCAGAATCTATTAAATTAACTTCAACTCTGAGTATATTGTTGCATTGACATCTGATGTAAGAAACCACGGCCAGGGGGCGCCTGGGTGGCTCAGTCGTTAAGCGTCTGCCTTCGGCTCAGGTCTGGGATCGAGCCCCACATGGGGCTCCCTGCTCCGCGGGAAGCCTGCTTCTCCCTCTCCACTCCCCCTGCTTGTGTTCCCTCTCACACTGTCTCTCTCTGTCAAATGAATAAATAAAATCTTAAAAAAGGAAGCCACGGACGGTGGAGCTTTTATGCTGCCACACGCTATCACACCAGTGGAAGGTTAAGAAAGCTCTGATTGTATTTCTAACATTGACCGACAGTCTGTATGCAGAAGAGGATTTCGGCTATAGTGTATATGATGCCCGGTGTTCGGTCTAGATTTGGACTCCTGAGTTATTTACACACTATCCTTCAAGGACTGTGTAGCCTTCCAGCTGAACATTCAGAACCCACAGGCATCAGTTTTGATGGGGGAAGGGATGGGGGAAGGGACGCTCTCCCCTCTGTGGAATCAAGTATGAAAGCCTTTGGGAGGCAGAATATTGAGTTAGATGTGCTCCTTCTTGGGACAGATGATTACCACAGGGTGGTCCAGTGTGGGTCTCTGGCATTTTCTTGAGATGTCATCAGCCTTGTTTGCCATTTTATCTTCACCACCTAACACTGTGCCTGATTCATGTTGCTCAATAAATATTTGTTGAATGTATGAATGAACTAACATTGATCAAGTATAATGAATTCCCAAGTACCTTGAAAGTGTTTGGTAAGTGTTTTGTCCTGATTTTACCAAACGATTGTGTGTCCTCTAACCTTTTGATGCCAGACTTGGGACATTATTAATTTGGGAGGATGAGGAGGAAAATGCTCCAATATATTTCAGAGGAAGGAAACAACTGGAAAATAGTGTAACCTGTCAGCAATCCAAAAGGAATGTTGTAGTTGTCTTGAAGTCAAATCCTGAATCAATTATATCTACCCTCTGGGAGAAACGCTTTTATGACAGAACCCTGAAATACTTACAAAAAGTCCAAATTACAAAGGTGAGGTTGGGAGTTCTCTAAGTTGAATGTGGACGTGGAAAACACCGTCAGAGGACAACGATGTCTCCAGTGTCTCACTCCCGGATGTACTAAGGATGGGCGCCCTTGGAGAGAGAGGCAAACAAACTGGGAGACTGGGAGGATATGGTCTCTCTGTCCTTCAGGCTAAAAAGCAATCTCGTGATGAATATTTCATTTAACTACTTAAGCATTATGAAGTCTCTGCTATGTTGATGGCAAGCTTTCCATTTTGCTCCAAATGAGGGCAGCCTCACTGCTATATATGGACAATTCAAGAACTGACACCTGAGAGTCTACTCCTCACATAGAAACTACATGGGAAATGATCCTCTTTCTCAGGAAGGCAAGGGAGATACACTCCTGACCCAAAAGAGGGGGTGTTTGAGGACTCTTGGATAATCCAAGGAGGAGTGGGAAGAGGCTAGAGAGGGAAGGTTGAGCATTGGAAGAGTATCCGAAGGACTTCAAGACTCTCACCAATTTTTTTTTTCCTGTCTTTGGAGGATAGGGGAAAGTGATCTGAACTGGGTTACGAGGCCCCCGGGCAGGGTACCTCACCACAGCCATTGAGCTCACTTCCCTGGCTGTGAGAGTCTGTTCCAAGCTCAGGCTGAGGCATCTGCCAGGCCCCATCCCCAAGGGCCGGTCCACTGCATCTCCTACCCAGTCCGCCCTCAGGAGCAACGAGCTGCATTCTCTGAAAACTCACCTCTTTTGAAACTAAGGGAGGATCCTGTTAGGGCCACTTTCCAGGCAACGTGGGGTAGAGTGACGCAAGGCACTCAGCTCCTGAGGGCCCCACTGATGAGCTTCCCTCCACCCTAAGGTTCTTGCCTTTTTTAAGGGCAGAGCCCACCTTAGGCTCGATCAGTCGTGGCAAGGGGTAGCAATCCACATTCCTTAAAATCGGAAGTAGCCTTTCCTTTGAATATCTTCCAGATTCATATTTCTTTCTTTGTCTCTCTGGGTAATCTTTGTCGGGCATCTGTGTATCTTCAGAAAAAAGGAATGAGGAGATTTTTGAAAACTTAGATCCAAGACCTCCCCATCCTGCCGCCTACCCTCTACCCTGTGAAGAACAAAGAGAACAAATCCTTTCTGGCCCTGGCAGCTCAACAGCAGGGCAGTGGGTTTCCCTTGGCATCCATAGGAAGCGAGGGGCTGGTGTGCTGGCCTGAGCCTACGGTCCCTGGGACAGGCCCAAGGTGTTGGCTCACCCTGGCTGCCAGCTGACATCTGCTTCATGTGCCACCCCAGTGACCATGTCACCGACAGAAGATCCAGGCAAAGGTGAGCGTGGATAACTGGGCACTGGATTTACGTGACTGCAGATGCAAACCACGGCTCAAAAGAAGAGCTAATAAGTTTTCCCCTGGATTGGTGAGGTGCCGTCATCAGCTAGTGTGATGACAAAATGTCCATGATGCCCATCTTGGCAGCCCAGGTTGAAATGCTGCCGTTTCAATGAACCTGACCCCAAAATACAAATTTTTCCTGTTTCAGAGATGTGAATACAGCTGTGATGGAGCTGCTGATCATGGCCTACGCACTGAAGACTGCCTGTGCCAGGAACATTATCGGAGTCATCCCTTACTTCCCCTACAGCAAGCAAAGCAAGATGAGGAAGAGGGGTTCCATTGTGTGCAAGCTCCTGGCATCCATGCTGGCGAAAGCAGGTGAGTGTGGACACAGGCCCCGGGGTTCCCGCCCTGTCATTTAGGACTCTTTGTGCACGAGATTAGGCCCTACCTCAGAGAGCTAATGTGGGACCTCTGTTTTCTTTAAGTGTTGTTCACTAATTCCTTTCTTCCTGTTTACTTTTGATAGTTCTGGTTAGGGATATGTGAGCCAAGGTATAAACTCTTAGTTTTCCTTTCCTCTTTGTCTTACTTGACAGTGACGTTGTCTCTTCTCTAATCCTGGGCTTTTTCATCATCTGTGCCATCTCTTCTCATGAAAACTTTAGCTGCGATCCTGGCGTCTGTATGGGATCTTTTGAGCTGCAGGTGTAGATTTACCTATTTGCCTTGGTTATTAGCTAGATTCTATTTATGTACATAATATTAAAACTGGGTTTTTCTTTTACTGCTTCTCCAGTTTATATAATCCTCCTTTTCCTCCCTCTCTGACCGTCTTTCTGTATAGCAGCCCATTCTCATTGCTTTTATTCTGTGTTTTTATAGTGGTAACATACTTTCTGGCCTATGAGTCCAATGTAATAACACTTGATAGCAGTTGGGATTTTATTTGCCTGGCATGTTTACTTAAAAACTCTAATATACATTCAAGTCCTTTCTTTTTTTTTTTTTTTTTTTTTATTTGAGAGAGAGAATGAGATAGAGCATGAGAGGGGGGAGGGTCAGAGGGAGAAGAAGGCTCCCTGCCGAGCAGGGAGCCCGATGCGGGACTCGATCCCGGGACTCCAGGATCATGACCTGAGCCAAAGGCAGTCGCTTAACCAACTGAGCCACCCAGGCGTCCCTAATATACATTCAAGTCCTGAGAAACATTTGGATTCCATTTTCTCTAAAAATGTATAGTGTTTGGGGAGGAATGGGTAATACTGGTTCTTTGTTCTAGAATGGTTGCAGTGACCTTTGTCCATTTGCAATGTTTTTATATATGTACCTTTTATTTGTTCAGCACGACTGATTATAAGAGTATGTCTTTATTGTTGTTCTATAAGAGTACTCCTTCACTCATTCTTTTATGACGTTTAGAAATTGTTCCAAACTCTTCGATATGGATTTTTCTTCTAATACGTGTATTACTTTGCTTTTGTGTTCTTATTCCTTCCGCTCCAGCCACAGGCCTTTAACATTTCTTCCTAGATTCTTTAATCAAGGCCTTACTATTTTTACATCCATTACTTCTTCAGTGTTTATTAATTCCATATTAATATTTTTGCTTCTGCCTGATTTTTCTTAATTTTCAGGACTAAGCTAGTTATGATAGTAGGGGAGAGCACTTTTTTCTCTGCTTTAGCTCTCTGTCCATGTGGAAGGTTATAGGCTCTTTTACCTGAGGCTTGACAACATTCTTTAGTTCATTGAGTGTTGTTAAGGTTACCAATGAAGTCTGTAACTAATGTGCTTGTTCACAATATATTCCCTGCTCTCAATCTTCGGTTAGGAAACAGGAGTGGGCGTCTAATTTGTGTCCACTGTAGCCATTAACTTGTAGGGGTGAACTTTGTAATTTTTTGTTTTAAAATTTCAGGTTTAACTCACATTATCACTATGGATCTTCATCAAAAGGAAATACAAGGCTTTTTCAGCTTTCCCGTGGACAACCTTAGAGCCTCACCTTTCCTGCTTCAGTATATCCAGGAAGAAGTGAGGAGCCACCAGCAAACACCCCATTGTCCTCAAAAGAGACCCTATGTAGTTTTTTTCTGGTATCAGATTTCAATATTGAAAGGCACATCAGATGATCTTTCCCTTAAGTCTCAATGCCTGAGGCAGCCAGATAGGGTCAGCATGTAGGCATGGAGGATCATTTTTTTAAAGCCATTAAAAACGGATTTCCTTCTAAGTATCTTTAGCAATTTGCTTATGTTTTCTTAAATGAAGGTGTTAAGAAGTAATTATTTTTTATCTTCTTGAAGTAGCAGTACTTTTGCAATGATGTTAATTGTTAAGTGTTAAATTTTAGACGTGTCCATGAAATTCTAGTGTTACTTGCTTGCTAGTATGGATCATTGTTATGAGAGGAAAAAGTGTCATACCAGCACCCAGGTGTTAGTTTGTGATAACTTCTCAGTATTTTCTTATTTTTCCTTCAAATCTAGATTCCGAATTACAGGAATGCAGTCATTGTGGCTAAGTCTCCTGATGCTGCCAAAAGGTAAGGAAGTTGGACATTCATAAAAATTCCTTTCGGGAGCTTCTCAAGTCAAAATGAGCTGTTTTGGAACTCAGGGTCTGTTGTCACATTGCCTGGAAAAACTCATTGGCTCCAACTTCCCCCATGTTATTGTCCTGTTCCCCACCAGGGCTTTATCGCCATTCTCCAAACAATACAAGGCGGTCCCTGAGTTACTCGGTTTTCCTGTGGGAGAAAAGGAAGTTCTTCTTCCTTCAGGTTCTCAGGAAAAGGACAGCGGAGGGCTATGAGCGTTTTTTAGGCAGTAGTTTTTTAAGAGATCTTTTTGAACAAAGTTCCATCTTCTGAAGATGAGTGTTACAATATTGGACAAAGGGTAGAACCGAAATTATCTAGAATCAGATGCTGGCCCACGTCTCCTGTGCCTCACTGTTCCTCTTGAGGCATTTACATTCTGGTCTGGGCCTCATCTTCTGATTTGTCTAAATCATTTGCGTGTCCCTAAAAGTTTGAATTATGTTTTCATTTGATGATTAATAGTGATGAGATGGCAACACTTGGGTTTTCTTCCCGTGAATTTCCCCGTTTCTTGTCTTTCTCGTAGGGCCCAATCATACGCTGAGAGACTCCGTCTGGGGTTAGCTGTGATTCACGGTGAAGCCCAGTGTACAGAGCTGGACATGGATGACGGTCGCCATTCTCCCCCGATGGTCAAAAATGCTACTGTCCACCCGGGTCTGGAGTTGCCGTGTAAGATGAGCTCTATTATTTCACTTGCAAATTGAAGAAAGTTTTGAGTAATATGAATGGTTAGGAGTTAATACATATATGGATGTATGCTATTTTGGTATTTTTTTTAATTTATTTTATTTTTTTAAAGATTTTTTTTAATTTTTAAATTTTAATTTTTTTAAAGATTTTTATTTATTTATTAGAAAGAGAGAGCACTGAGCTGGGAGGAGCGGGAGAAGCAGGTTCCCCTCCAGCAAGGAGCTCCACGCATGGCTTGATCCCAGGATCCTGGGATCATGACCTGAGCTGAAGGCGGATGCTTAACCGACTGAGCCACCCAGGCTCCCCTAAAGATTTTTATTTTTAAGTTATCTCTATACCCAACATGGGGCTTGAACTTACAGCCCTGAGATCAGGAGTCACATGCCCTTCTGACTGAGCCAGCCAGGCACCCCATCTTGGTTTTTTTAGATAATTGAATGGTATTACATTGATTTCCCCTTTTGTAAAAGGAGGTGGCATTACAGTCACAGACTGTGTAAGGACAATTGAACTAATCTGGGTAGCACTTAGCATTCAGAGAGTATGAAGTAATTTTAGCTTTAGTGAAAAAATTGTAGGTGTGAAATCTTAAGCTTTTATATTTTGGTAAGGTGGGCGATAGCAGCCGTTGATTATACACCAGGCTTTGGTGATCCAGGTAACTTCTAACACTTATTTTAGTAATACAACCCTTTGACCTGATCCCTAAGTTGTTATTTTTTTAATTTTTTTTTTAAAAGATTTTATTTATTTATTTGAGAGAGAGAGAGGAGGGGGAGGGGCAGAGGGAAAGGGAGAAGCAGACTCCCCGCTGAGCAGGGACCCCAGTGTGGGGCTCGATCCTGGGACTGAGATCATGACCTGAGCTGAAGGCAGATGCTTCACCGACTGAGCCACCCAGGTGCCCCCTGACTAAATTGTTATTAATCCAGGAGTGTGGAGGCTATTTATTTCCATGGATTTTGAGTGGAATAATAACTGGCATTCTATACTGGAAGATAACAGTATATTTTTTAGAGGAAGGAGATTATTTCTTTTTAAAATCTGTATCTATTTGCCATAGCTCAGAAACATACAGAGATTAACGGGGGGGCGGGGAATACCAGCATGGTTATACCCCAGACAGGCTCCTGTCTACGGTGTAAACTTTGGAGGTTTTTTATACAAGAGAAACAAGTAATCAACTCTTTTAATTTAAATTTTTGGTATTGTAGCATTTTATTTGAGGATTTCATAATTAAAGTTCTTGACTAGGCAATATATTTCCATATTTCAAAATTTAAGAAGTATAAAATTCTTTATAGTAAAAAACTTTCCTACCCCACCTAAACTTTTCTTTCCCCCTGCCCCCCAACCAGCTACTCTGATACCCAGTGTAGTTGGTCTCTTATATCCATTTAGAGGCTCTATGCATATGCAGGCAAATAATGTATTTCTCTTTGTCTCATTTTCACACAGCAGGAGTATATTAAACCACATTGTTTTACCCCTTGCTTTTCTCATTCAAGAGCTCCTTCCCCATCAATCTGTACAGCTCTCTCAGTCTTTTACAGTTTCGTGAGTGTTCTATTTTATGGATAGACAAAAATTTTCTTAATCAGTCCCCTGTTGACGAACACGTGAGTTTTTCCAGTCTTTGGCTATGAAAAAGCGCCAATAATAAACATCTTTTGAGCCCTTCTGTGTCAAGAGTTTTCTAAGCTCTTTAGTAGATCTTCAGACTTCACACAATCTTGTAGGTACTTGTGTTATCCCTCATTCTGCCAGTGAGGCAACTGAGCACAGCCGGGAGCTGGTGGAGCTGGGGTTTGGAACGAAGCTTTTTCTTTTGAACAAACTGCAGTCTTAGAGAAAAGTTGAAAGAATAATACAGAATTCCTCTCTACTCTTCAGAGGCCCCAGATTTAACATTTATATACATACTCTTTTCTTCTGAACCATTTGAGATGAGTTGTGGACATAATGTCCTGTATTCCTAAATGCTTCAGTAAATATTTCAAAAAACAGATACTCTCTTACATAACCACAGTGTAATTATCAGACTCAGGAAACTGACATTGTTACGATACTATCACCTAATCTGCAGACCGTATTCATATTTTACCAGTTGTCCCACTGCATCCTTTAGAGCAAAGGAAAATCATTTCTTTCTGGCCTAGAACCCAATAAAAATCACACATCGGACTCAGTTGACCTTTCTCTTTAGTCTCATATAATCTGGAACGGCTCCTCTGTTCTTGGTCTCTTATGACCTTGATTTTTTTTTTTTTTAATTCTTATGTTAATCCCCATACATTACATCATTAGTTTTAGATGAAGTGTTCCATGATTCATTGTTTGTGCATAACACCCAGTGCTCCATGCAGAATGTGCCCTCCTCAATACCCACCACCAGGCTAACCCATCCTCCCACCCCCCTCCCGATATTTTTTTTTTTTTAAAGATTTTATTTATTTGACAGAGAGATAGCGAGAGCAGGAACACAAGCAGGGGGAGTGAGAGAGGGAGTAGCAGGCTTCCCGCCGAGCAGGGAGCCTAATGTGGGGCTCGATCCCAGGACCCTAGGATCATGACCTGAGCTGAAGGCAGATGCTTAATGACTGAGTCACCCAGGTACCCCATCACCTTGATATTTTTGAAGAATACAGGCCAGTTTTTCTGTAGAATATCTCTTTATTGAGGCTTATTTCTCATATTAGGTTGAATCAGTTATTACTATGATTGTGATCAAGTGGTGATGTTTCCAATTCCCCTTCTTCCCTATTCATTCACTTATATCAGAGTGGATTCATAGAATGTTAATTTATTCAGGGTGTTCTAATCCAATGCTATTTATTGTAATGTTCATATTGTCTTAGACTTGGCCAGAGGGAGCCTCTTCAAGCCCCTCTCTGTGTTCTTTTGACATGTTCGTATCATTTTTTGATACTTCCTGGTCCAACTAGATGTTCCATATTTATCTTGTACTTTCTTAGCTGTGGAATCATCATTTCAACGAGCAGCCCCAGTTCCTTTAGTGGAAAGTGGTATTTACAAACCAAGATGTGGGCTTTGGAGTATGCACTCAGTCACCACATGTTAGTCCCTGTGACTCACCTTGACTTATGTTCTTTCATAAGTGACTCAGTGTACTTACAGGATAAAGACCGAGAAATAAAATTACTGGGTCAAAGGTTATTTTGATAGATATTGCCAAATTAGTGTAATATTTTATATGGTGCTGTACAGCAGTGTGTTCCCTCATAGACCTGTTAGTGTGTTTACATTACAACTTTTACAGTTGCCATAGGATCATTCTCTGATTCCTTCTTACAGATTTGGGCAAGGGAATGCTTTAAAAAAAATGCTAGTTTTGTGTAATTGTACTTTCCAAATTAAATATGCTTTATATTTATATATCAGTTATGCTTCCAGTATGTTATAATAGTTTACTTCATAGTAATGAGAATGAGGGGTGCCTGGATGGCTCATTCAGTTAAGCATCCGCCTTCAGCTCAGGTCATGATCTCAGGGTCCTGAGATCCAGCCCTGCATCGGGCTCCCTGCTCAGTGGGGAGCCTGCTTCTCCTTCTCCCTCTGCCCCTCCCCCTGCTTGTGTGTGCGCTCACTCATTCTCAAATAAGTAAATAAAATCTTTCAAAAAATAGTAATGAGGATGAAGAGGTGCCTGGGTGGCTCAGTCGGTTAAGTGACTGACTTAGTTTTGATTCAGGTCATGATCTTAAGGTCGTGGGATCAAGCTCCCAGTTGGGCTCCCAGCTCAGCACAGAATCTGCTTGAGATTCTCTTTCCCTCTGCCCCTCCCCCTGCTTGCCCGCACGCATGCACTCTCTTTCTCTCAAATAAAATAAAATAGTCATGAGGTTGAAGATACTGGAGTGCTAGGACAAGACCAAAAGTATTCACTCTCAGAATCTTTGGTTTTGTGTCGTTCCCCCCCCCCCCCCCCCCCCCCCCGCCCCGAGGATATTTCACAATGTTTGAAGGCGTTCCTGGTCTCTCCACCCAGCTGGAGGGAGGGTACCACGGGCATCTTGTGTAGATGCCAGAGAAGCCGCGGAACGTCCTTCAAGTGTAACAAATAGTTCTCTAGGCCAGAATGTCGGTAGTGCCGAAGTTGAGAAATCAAAAGTGGAGTTGTATAAATTTTTCTGTTCTGTAAGGTAGAATTCATTCTATCCTGATGGCAAGGGCATCTAATGACCTTGAAAGGATTATATGTCATTGGTTCTCTAAACACTGCTCTGTGCTTGCCACAGTGGTGAAAATTAAGAGTTTGGATCGCAAAAAGGAGAGAAAGTCACCTTTTTTGGCTTGATTTTCCTGGCTTGATAATTTTACAAGTGAAGATGTGGTTTTCACCACTAAAGTGAAAACAGACATTAGCTCCTCTTTTTTTTAATTTTTTTTATTCTTATGTTAATCCCCATACATTACATCATTAGTTTTAGATGTAGTGTTCCATGATTCATTGTTTGTGCATAACACCCAGTGCTCCATGCAGAATGTGCCCTCCTCAATACCCACCACCAGGCTAACCCATCCTCCCACCCCCCTCCCCTCTAGAACCCTCAGTTTGTTTTTCAGAGTCCATCGTCTCTCATGGTTCATCTCCCCCTCCGGCTTCCCCCCCTTCATTCTTCCCCTCCCGCTACCTTCTTCTTCTTTTTTTTTTCTTAACATATATTGCATTATTTGTTTCAGAGGTACAGATTCAACAGTCTTGCACAATTCACAGCGCTTACCAGAGCACATACCCTCCCCAGTGTCTATCACCCAGTCACCCCATCCCTCCCACCCCACTCCAGCAACCCTCAGTTTGTTTCCTGCGATTAAGAATTCCTCATATCAGTGATGTCATATGATACATGTCTTTCTCTGATTGACTTATTTCGCTCAACATAATACCCTCCAGTTCCATCCACGTCGTTGCAGACATTAGCTCCTCTTGAGCATCTACTAGATGTCAGTTTTGATTTGCTTGCACGTGGATAAAGTCATGAGCTTGAGAATAATTTTAGTTCCAGTCCTACTGGAGACTTTATTTCATTCTATCTCTTTTTAATGTCAGTCTGTTGATAAAGTTTGACCTTCCACTGAACTAAAAATAGACCAAAATCAAAATGGATAAGGAATGAGTAATTCCTCTTGGTCCTTTCTCATCCTATATTCTAAGAGAGGAAGGTTTGGTTAATTGACTCTGGGGAGAGAGTGTAAGAGACTGTGTAAAACTTAAGGATGGTTGTGAATGCAGTGTTATTTTATGTAGAAAATGCTAACTTTAAAAGCAAAAGATAATTTCCTACTTCCTTCAAGATTTGAGGTCACTTCATAAATTGACATTTTCACTACAGTAAGTTGATGTAGTTTGTGATTCCTGGCCATAAGTAATGGTACACAATTCATTTTATTCTTAAACAGATTGGGTTTTGTTTGAGAAAATGAAGAAAGGGAACAGAATCTTAAACATAGGGTAGTTTTAGCATCCTTTATCCTTAATCTCCAGTACATATCTTACTTCTACTGAAAATTTTGAATTTTCAGAGTTTTATTTTTGGGGCAACGTATTAGAAAATTTGGGACTTTTTTTTTTAAGAGCCTATGGGGGGGGCATCTGGGTGGCTCAGTCGGTTAAGCGGCTGCCTTCGGCTCAGGTCATGATCCCAGGGTCCTGGGATCGAGCCCCACGTCGGGCTCCCTGCTCGGTGGAGAGTCTGCTTCTCCCTCTCCCTCTGCCTGCCTCTCTGCCTACTTGTGCTCTCTCTCTATCTCTCTGTCAAATAAATAAATAAAATCTTTAAAAAAAAAAAAAAAAGAGCCTATGGGGTACTGTTCATTTCCCTTCACCCTACTAATAAAGTCTGTTTCTGTTTTTTAGTAGCCACCAAATTGTATGTTCAGTTTTATCCAGATCCTAAAACCAGTAATGAGCAGAGAATGAACATACCGGGAGAGAGGCTTGCTTTTTAAAAGCCTTTTAAGCTTCTGTCCTGGCCATGCCTGTGTTTTTTCATTCCAAACTGATAGAAGCTTTTTGGGAGAAGGAGAATTAACAGAAAAGTAAACAGGAGCACTGTGACATGTTTTCCTCATCAAACTAGAGTTGAATTTTTCTTGGTCTTTGATGAGGGATACTGGTTTGCAATTTTTTTCTCTTTTTACAGAGGAAAATGGTCAAGAAAAGGGACCACATCTCTTTGAGAAGTGGGTAGGTCAACACAGCCATCTACCCAAATGGTTTTATTAATTAATTTTTAAAAAGATTTTATTTATTTGAAAGAGCATGAGCGGGGGTGGGGGGGTGCGCAGAGGGAAAGAGGGGGAGGGAGAAGCAGATTCCCTCACTGAGCAGGGAGCTGGACTCCGGGCTTGATCCCAGGACCCTGGGATCATGACCTGAGCTGAAGGCAGACACTTGACCGGCTAAGCCACCCAGGTGCCCCCCACATGGCTTAATTTAAGACAGAATTTAGGGAAGCCTTTCCTAATGTTTGTGGTTTATCTTCTCCTTCTTTTAAGTGGTAGTTGTATGCAGAGCTTTTTGACTGCCCAAATTCAAAAAATTGCCCTTGTTTCTGGGATGGGAAATCAGGAAATGTTGATTGAAATTTGCCAGTAAAATAGTGCTGGACTTCAGCTTGGCCAATGTGCTGGTATGTAGAAAGGCACACCTGTTCTTTGAAATTCACAGTACCTGTAGATAGGAATCTGCTAAAGTGGTTTATTTGCTGATAGTTGCTAAACTAGAGAATTACTTTGAGTTTTATTCTTGTGTCCCTCTCCCACTGCTGGTTTAATATTTCAGAATAATAAAAAGCTTTAAAAGAATACTTAGGCTGTTCTTCTGAAATTCTCTCTTTCTCTTTCTGTTTGCTAACCTTCTTTTGAGGGTAAATTCTTTTTTTTTTTTTAAGATTTTATTTATTTATTTTGACAGAGAGAGGAACAGCAAGAGAGGGAACACAAGCAGGGGGAGTGGGAGAGGGAGAAGCAGGCTCCCCGCAGAGCAGGGAGCCTGATGTGGGACTCGATCCCAGGACCCTGGGATCATGACCTGAGCCGAAGGCAGACGCTCAACGACTGAGCCACCCAGGTGCTCCTTGAGGGTGAATTCTTACTTCCCTTCTCTATCCTGGAGTTGTCTGTACATGGATGGGCCTTTTCCAGGTATAAATTAGGTAGTGAGATAGGAAGCCCATACTTTAAGGGGCAGTCAAATCACAAAGAAATGGGGGCACATGGGCGGCTCAGTCGGTTACAGGTCTGCCTCCCACTCAGGTCATGATCTGAGGGTCCTGGGATCGAGCCCTGCGTTGGGGCTCCCTACTCAGCGGGGAGTCTGCTCCTCCCTCTCCTTCTGCCCCTCCCCTGCTCATGCGCACGCGCTCTCTCAAATAAATACATAAAAGCTTTAAAAAAAAATCAGGAAGAAATGATGGAGTCATAGTTACTGTCTTCACGTCCCTGATTTTCAGGAAATTTATGATGTCAGTCGTGTAGTTATGTGATAATAAGGTTACATTGTCCAAATAAAGTCACTTTGGAAGAAAATGAAGTAGGGCGCCTGGGTGGCTCAGATGGTTAAGCGTCTGCCTTCGGCTCAGGTCATGATCCCAGGGTCCTGGGATCGAGTCCCGCATCGGGTTTCCTGCTCAGTGCAGAGCCTGCTTCTCCCTCTCCCTCTGCCACTCCCTCTGCTTGTGTTCTTCTGTCTGTCTCTCTGTCAAATAAATAAATAAAATCTTTAAAAAAAATAAAAATAAAAAATAAAAGAAAATGAAGTAAAGCTGGCTCTCTGTCTGGCAGCCTTTACCTGTTTGGTTTTCTACAGAGTGGCGTTTATTTTATGTTATCAGTAATTATCAGTGATATTTTACATTTATCAGTCTTAGCGAGAGTCAGATTATTTCTCTTTTGCCTGGCATTGCAGTGCTGCTTCTGTGTGTGGTAAGATCTTCCTCACTCTGCCACTCAGTCTTTAGACCTGTGCTGTCTGAAGACCGGTGGCTGGTAGTTACATGTGGCCCTTAAGCTCTTGAAACATGGCCAGCTCGTCTCAACTGAGAAGTGCTGTCTCTGTGAAGTGCACACCAGATATTGAAGACTTAGTATGAAAAAAAGGTAAAATATCTCTAATAGATTTGCATCTCAGTTACATACTGAAATATCTTGGATATACCAGGTAAAATAAAATCTATTAATTTCACTCATTTCTCTTTACTTTTTTTTTTTTTTAAGATTTTTATTTATTGTGAGAGAGAGTGCACACAAGTAGGGGGAGCGGCAGGCTGAGGGAGAGGGAGCTGGCCAAAGGCACTTAACCACCTGAGCCAACCAGGCGTCCCTCTTTACTTTTTTTTTTTTTTTTAAAGATTTTACTTTTGGGGCGCCCTGGGTGGCTCAGTCGGTTGAACGTCTGTCTGCCTTCGGCTCAGGTCATGATCCCAGGGTCCTGGGATCGAGCCCCACATCAGGCTCCTTGCTCAGCGGGGAACCTGCTTCTCCCTCGGCCTGCCTCTCCCCCTGCTTATGCTCTCTCTCTCTGACAAATAAAATCTTAAAAAATTTATTTTTAAATAATGTCTACACCCAATGGGGCTCAAACCCACAACCTGAAATCAAAAGTTGCATGCTCCACTGACTGAGCCAGCCAGGTGCCCCTCTTTTTACTTTTTAATGTGGCTTCTAGAAAATGTAAAATTACATATGGCTCACCTGTTTGTATTGGACAGCACTGCTCCAGAAAATCTATTTCTCTTTTTTTTTTTTTAAAGATTTTATTTGACAGAGAGAGAGACACAGCGTGAGAGGGAACACAAGCAGAGGGAGTGGGAGAGGGAGAAGCAGGCTTCCCGCTGAGCAGGGAGCCCAATGCAGGACTCGATCCCAGGACCCTGGGATCACGACCTGAGCCAAAGGCAGATGCCTAATGACTGAGCCACCCAGGCGCCCCTAGAAAATCTATTTCTGGGAGACCCCAGATTCATTTTGGAGAATTCCGCCCCCCCCGCCTTATTGATTGATTGATTGATTGGGGGGAGTGGGCAGCAAAACAAGGTTTATTGAGTGACAGCAAAGTGATAGTACAAAGCTCCTGAGGAGGGAGGAGACCCAAGAGGGTTGCCCTTTGTTTTTTGTTTTTTTTTAATAATTTTTTTTTCACTGCTTCCAGGGAATGGGGTTGCAATTATATTTATTTAGTGACACATGACTAACTAGAATCTTGTGGTTTGTTTTATTTTGCTAGTGATGATGGCCAAAGAGAAGCCACCGATAACCGTAGTCGGAGACGTTGGCGGGCGCATCGCAATCATAGTGGTACGGTCGTGTGTCCCCCTCCGTGTGCACGGATGGCACTGCTGGCCCTTTGTGGCTTGTCCACTTTGGGATTACATTTCTAGTAAAGATGATGGAGTTAAATGGATCCGTCTGTCCTTTCTCACCCAAACTCCTTTAGGACAAGTAGAAATTTTTATGTAGTTGAACAGGGATTATTATAACCTACAGATAGATGTAAAAAGAGCATTGGATCTCCTGTAAGAAAATTCCAACCCCAATAAATAAGCTTTGTCTTAAGGGGTCTAGGTTCCACCAGAGCAGCTGACCTACCCTACTCAACCTCCAGCTTTAGGGCCACGTGAGGAACTAAAGATGAGCGGTTCCATTTTCACTAATGAGAACAAGTGTCTCATTCTTCGTACTTCAGCATGATCTGTTTGCTCCCCGCTCTAAATGCCTTTGCTGGGCCTGATTACAATGGTTTGCTTTATTTCTGTGTTCTTGTCATCTCACTTTGTCTTGAGAAAAAGTAAATGGGACACCAGGTATGTCGGGTTAATCAGAAGTGTGCGACAGGGAAATGAGTCTTGGCAGTCTAGAACTCCAGCTGTGCATGTCACATGTGACTGCCAGGCTTTGCTGCTCTTTGTACTGACAGCCACGCAAAGCACAGTCCACACGGTTGTTGCCCCTGCCCGACGTGCTATCTTGGGCCCAGGCAGGTGGCTCTGATCTCCACTTGGAGATCCTCTGAAACAAAGTGCAGAGAAGAGCAAAGAGGAGTGTGTTTATAGAGACAGAGGGTAGCTCCTTACTACTCACTCTGGTCTCTCCTCAGGATGACATTATTGATGATGTGGAAAGTTTTGTTGCTGCTGCGGAGATCCTGAAAGAGAGAGGTGCTTACAAGATCTACGTCATGGCCACTCACGGCATCCTGTCTGCGGAGGCCCCCCGCCTGATCGAGGAGTCCTCCATTGACGAGGTCTGTCTGCGCTTAATGGGCCTAGACTTTGCTGCTCTCTTTTCTGTGAATAGTAAAATGATTCCATCAGTGTTGCTTAACCCCTCTCCGGAGGACCTCTGAAGTAATTCTAGCCCCTGGTGGCTAGCAGTGTGTTGGGACAGATGTATAGTTAGGAATAGATGTCTATTTTCATAAACGTTCGCTTTACGTACTTCGGTATGGTTCGTGTCTCAGTATAGTTCGGTACCTTGGTAGCATTTCTCTCAAGACTTGGATTCTTCCCGTTCTGCACGGTGCCGGGGCTCGCCCTACCATTTCTGCATAAGTAGACCGTGACCTTCGTAATCTTATGTTTTGAACCATGTACCTGTTTCTTGTATAAGGTCAGTTAAGTTTGGTTTGTAAAAACTATACTCGGTGGAATAAGGTTTTGTAGTTTGGAACTTGGGCTGTGGGAACTAAATGTGGGACAGACTTTTCTGGGTGACCACGTTGGGGACACATCAGTAACAGTGCTTATCTTCCACTGCTGCAATGACTAGGTGGTGGTGACGAACACTGTCCCTCACGAGGTGCAGAAGCTGCAGTGTCCCAAGATAAAGACTGTGGATATCAGTCTGATTCTTTCTGAAGCAATTCGGAGAATCCACAATGGGGAGTCCATGGCGTACCTTTTCCGAAACATCACTGTGGATGACTAGCTGTCCCTGTTGCCTTGACCGTGGAACTCATAAGGCAAACGTGTGGAGAGCAGTGCCATCAACCTATGTACACAGGGTTTCCTCTCAAGGGAGGCCTGGAAATAGCCTGAAGTCAGATAGTCTGTCTCACCAAGTTGGGTAGGTAGGAGGCATTAAGATAGTCAAGGGGAAGACAGAGCTGATGGATAAATGGCCTTAAATGTCTGCCATCACCATCCTGTTCCTTAAACAAAAGTTACAGACGCTTTCCTGAAAAGAATCCCCAAATTTTGTTGATACTGAAAAGGAGTTAAGGGCAGATAGTCTTAGCTCTGTAACATTCGGGTATTTCTACCGCAGGGAAATGTGTGTCAGCATTGAACTTGGTTAGGGAAGCTGAGTGCCCTGGTACTGTTTCCATTCTAGTTGTCCTCTTCCCCGTCAGCCTCACGTAAGTCTTTGTAGGAAACCCTCTTTTTCTTTGAGAAGCTGCTGTGCCTACAGCCACTGAACAACAAAGCCTTTGTGGCATTACCCCAGCGAGGAGGTCAGATTAGAGAGTACACCCTATCTCTGGATACCTGCGTTGCTCTTCAATGGCAAATAAAAGAATTTGTTGTCTTGCAAGTCTGCTCACTCTATTGCAGAACCGCCTGCTCCCCTGCCTTAGAGGTGACTGACTTCTGTCCAGACGGTGCAGAAGACAACGGGTGCAAAATAAAGGGTGTTCCAGGTCCACGGCTGGTCCCGAGCCCTGGACAGGAGTCTCCGCCTGTAGGTTCCATCCCCTTCCTAAACATCAAAGTCAAATCCTTGTTGGAATAATGGATTTAAAAATCGAAATTTTTAAAAAACGGAACGAATTATACTTTTTCCTGTGTGATAGGTGACAATGTTAGGCATTGCTCAGGACTGCACTTGACCTTTCTACCCAGCACTTAAAATTACTCTGGTTTATAGCACATTTGTCAGGTAGGCCTTTTAAACCTTCAGCCTGCTCTGGGCAGGACTGAATGTAATGGGAAGGAGCAGAGCCTGTCTGTTGGGCAATGAGCTGGAATTGCTTCTGTTCCTGAGGGATAGTAAAGGACAATTCGCTACTTTGTACAATTAAATTTCTCTGCAGGGACGTTTCCTTGACATTTTCACCCCTTTCCTAATGACTTGAAAAGTTCCCAAGCCACAATCAAGACTGAGCACACTAGCTTTTTCAAGCACACAAGTTGCCTTCTCTTCTGTTAATAGTCCAAGTAGGGGCATTTTGAGCAAGAACTTAATTATCAGATAGCATGGTGGTGGAGGAAGAGCTGTGGACTATTACTCAGGAGACCTAGTTTTATTCGTATGGCCAGGCAGACGACTAGTCCTTTCTGGGCCTCTCATCAGGTATAAAGAGGGAGGTTTGGAACTGACAGCTGAGGGAGGTCCTTTTCAACTCCAAAATTCCATTTATACATCCAGTTAATGTTTATTTTCCTGTGTCTATAAGAACAGAGGTGTTTCTATGTACTTATTTAGTAGAATATATTTCCTGGGATTAGAAGTAGAATATATTCAGATACACCCTTTCCATGGGCCCTTAGTGGGTCCTAATATGTGCCTGGCATGAGGCCAGGTCTCAGGCATATGCAGATGAAGTCGTGAGGATTCCGGGAGTTAAGATTCCGGCCTGCGCCAGCACAGTAGTAGCAGGGATAACATCCTTCTGGAAAGTCACCGAACCTAGAATCAAGAAGCTCACGTTCCACACCCTCTAGGACCGTGGATGCCCCACTATAAGGCTTTAACTTTGTGATCCAGCCTTTTGTTTTATGGGGTAAAAGCCTAAGTGCACAAGGCTGCAAAGAATCTGTTTTTGTTTTTGTTTTTTTTTTAAAGATTTTATTTATTTATTTGACAGAGACAGAGACAGCGAGAGCAGGAACACAAGCAGGGAGAGTGGGAGAGGGAGAAGCAGGCTCCCCACGGAGCAGGGAGCCCGATGTGGGACTCGATCCCAGGACCCTGGGATCATGACCTGAGCCGAAGGCAGTCGCTTCACCGACTGAGCCACCCAGGCGCCCGAATCTGTTCTTTTGATGGTATCAGCAAGCACGTGAAGGCCCCACTGAGTGTCAGGCGCTGGGACTATGATGGTGAACAAAAATCCTCAGGTGTTAACCTTCCTGGAGGTTCCAGACTGATGTTTAACTCCACTCCCAGGCAACACTTGGGGACGAGGGGCACGAAGGGTTTCCATTACATTTTACCAACACAGACTAAAAGTTTGAATTTGAGAAGTAGTTAAAATAGGAGTACATGGTACAGATTTTTGTGCAGGTTTTCCTTAGCTTTCCTGCATGTAAACACTGACATTTTACATTTTCTGGAAGAATCTGGTGTGGGGAAGTCAAGCCCCAGTTGCTGAGAGCACCAAATTCCTCTAGTCTTGTCTAATCCTGCCTTGGGATGAGCTGAAATGCTGGCACCTGACCAGATGAGTCTGTTTTGAGATAAACTAAGCCAGGGTGGCACAGTGAAGGTCTGTCATCTGGTGACGCATTGGAGCTGCCTGGGTGGCGAGTGGTCTTTTCCAAGTTACCCTCCTTTCTGATGAAGCAAAATGAGATGGGAACTGTCCCCAAAAGGCCGAGGTCTCAGGACTGCATCCCTTAGATAATGTGCCACTGCCCTAAATAATGAAAACAGGCTAAGGACACACATGGTGTCTCTTACATGCCCTGTTCTTAGTGGCTGAATGAATGGGAGGCCTTCCTAGGTTAAGGGACGGCTGGAATCTAGGTGAGCCATAGGACGCCTCGCCTCCCCAAACTGCTGTGTTCCCACAGCAGTGCCTTGAGCCAGCCCCGTAGCCCCTTTAGGAGCGATAACTGATAGTAACAATTTGTGGTGCCTTGGGGTATGGCCAAGCCTTCCCCAGACCCCGCTCGGATGGGCTCCCCTTGCGAGTTGGGGGGTGGCTTCGCGTATGGGCAGGTCCCGGCCGGCTAGACGGCGCCAGTTCTTCCGCAGAACCCTTGGGGGCGCGCGGGGTCCCGCGCTACCGGGCAGCGAACGGGCAGTCCCTCCCGTTCCAAACGTCCGCTGGCCGCGACCCGGCGCGAGGGGAGGGCGGCCCAGGGCTGTAGCTCGGAGACTGGGCGGCGGAGGGTAGGCGGGTGTCCCCAGGAGCAGAGGGTGGGAAGCCCGGCGGCCGGCAGACAGTGACTGGTGCCCCGGAGAGCGCCTAGGGGCGCGGGGGGCAGTGAGGGGGACATGGCTGCCCGGCCGGCCGAGGGCGCGGACCGCTGCTGAGAGGGCGCACGATGCCGCCGGCGACGGCGGCCGCCACTACGGTCTCCCTCCGGGAGCTGGCCGACCTGGCCATCGGCACCCCGGAGGTGGGCGCCGTCAACTTCACGGCCCTGCACACGCTCATCGTGGCCATGCTCCGGAGCCTCAACCTGCAGGAGGTGCGCATCGACTTCCAGTCGCCGTCGCCGTCGCCGGAGCCGGAGCCGAGCCGCGCCGTGGAGCGCCCGCAGGCCGTGCTCAGCGCCCCGCAGCTGGCTGTGTCCAAAGAGAAGCCGCGCGGCAGCTTGGCCAAGCCAGCGACGGTGGCGGCGGCGCTGGAGAGCCAGGTGAAGGGCCTGGGCGGGCAGGTCCAGGACCTCAGCAGGCAGCTCAAGACCGTCACCAGCCAGGTGCAGGGCATCGTGAGCCACGTGCAGCACCTCACGGCTCCCGTCGGCGAGCAGGACGCCCGGGACTGGCTGGAGGAGGAGGCGGCCGAGCGGACGCCGGCACGGGCACGAGCAGGGTCGTTGAAAATCGCAAAGGGCGAGCGGGCCACCGTCTCCCAGGTCTCCCAGGTGAGCGCGGAACCGGGGGGAGCGGGCGAGGGGGAGGGGGCGGAGCCCACAGGCCGCTCCCCGGGGGCGGGAAGGGAGGCGCGGGCGTGGTGGCGGCGCGCCAGGCCTCGGAACGGCCCCGTGTCCACCTTGCAGGCCATGGAGCTGCTGCACGATGTAGTGGAGGACGTGAAAACCCTCAAAGAAGCCCAGGAAAAGGCGCAGGAGCTCCCGGAGTCGAGCCTTGCGGTGAGGGACGGCGGGGACCCCACCTCGCGGATCGCGGAGTCGCCCCCTTCCCCTGCAGTGCCTGTCCTTAGCACTCCGCCGCCCCTTCTCAGACCCCCAGCCACACCTTCACTTGGATCTTTGTTTTCTTGGAGAAAGAAGTAGAACCCCCTTCAGATGAACAGTAGGGCCCCAAAGCACTGGGCAGTGCTCTTATTTCAGGCTCTCCGGAAGCCACCCAGGGGCTTAGCGCTGGAAGGAGGAGGAGGGGCAGTTAGGAAGAAGCCCAGGGAGAGGCTGAGGGAGGCCACGGGGGCTCCTGCCCCCGTTCTGCCCCTCATCCCAGGCCTTGAGCCCCAAGTGGGACTCACCTTTGCCCTGGGAAGCTTTTCTTTTCGAAGTGTGGTGTTTTTAGATTGATTGATTTTTTGACCAAGGGCTTGTTTTACCTTTAGATTCCTACTTTCCGGAGGTTTGCAGAAGTCATATGGAACAACTTTAGTTTAGCAATTTGTTTTGGTAGTGCCCGAACAAGCAGGGGAAGCAGCAGACTCCCCATTGAGCGAGGAGCCCGATGTGGGACTCTATCCCTGGACCCTGGGATCATGACCCCAGCGGAAGGCAGACATTTAACCGACTGAGCCACCCAGGTGGCCCTTGTTTTGGTTCTTTTGGGATGCTTTTCTCTTTAAACCACACAGCCATTCAGACACCCTTGAAGGACCTGATCATTTTTGTCCTTGAGAGGCGAGGTCAGCCTCATTCTGCAGTGCCAGAATGTTTCAATCATGGGTAGGATGAAGTGAATCCCGGGAGCAAAGGTTCCCACCCCTGGGTTAGCATTTGCTCTTGGCACGCTGTCCCCCACCACACCTCACTTTCCTGCCTCTTGTTGGCTGGAAAGAAAACAATTTAGCTGACTTAGCAGCCCCCTCTCTACTCCCTGCTCCTGTAAGATCCACACACCGCCTTTCTTCTTCTTCCCTGTGTGTGTGTGTGTGTATGTATGTATGTGTAGGGGCCACAGGAGGGGCTGTTTTGATCCTCCATCTCTGAACTTTTCTTCCAGAAAGCCCTCCAACGGATTGATGTACTAGAGAAGATAGTCAGAGAACGGGATGAATTCCTGGTAATATGGGCGAGTTCTGTAACAAAGGGCCCTCAAGCGGGCAGTAGGGGAGGATGTCCAGACTCCCACCCCAGATGTCTGTGTCCCTCCAAAGTTGGGTGAGGCCCTCTGTCCCTCTGGGCACTATCCCTGGATTGAGGGGAAATCCTTTCCATCCCTGCCCGGTATCCCACCAGGGGCCCACATATGACAGGAAACTGGCTGCCCAAATCTCACTGGTCACTTGAAGGACAGTGACTTCTCCTCAGGACTAGGGCTGTGGATTCTGTTAGCTCAGTTCTGTTCCTAAAGCTTTCTGGGATTAAACTTGGGGTGTGTGTGTGTGTGTCTGTCTGTCTGTCTGCCTGCATGTTGTCTATTACTATCAGGACCTAGTGAGCCGGAAGATGAGTTTGATGCCTGCTGGAGAAGAAGTCACCATGGTCACCTGGGAGGAGCTGGAGCAAGCGATTACGGATGGCTGGAAGGCCTCACAAGGGGTGAACAAATTGGGGACCTGGGCACTGGTTTCGGGTGGGGCTCCCCTGGACCTCTCCGTCTTCGCTACTGCACAGTATTCCATTGTGTGAATGTTCATAATTTCATGCTTCCTATTATGGATGTTTTAAGTGTTTTTTCCAGTCTTAGAACAAACCATGCTCCAATGTGACATTCACGTGTGCAAGCATATTCATAGGGTATATTCCTAGAAATGGAATGCAGATTTGTGATTCGGCTCACTTTTGCCAAACTGTCTTCCACAGATATGGTTCTAATTTAGACCCTCCCCAACAACGTGGGAGAGAATGTGTTTCTTGAGTCCCCACCAACACTGTCTGTCTGTACCCAATTTTTTCCAATTGGATGGAAAACGGTACCTGAGTGAGGTTTTTATTTGCTTTTGTAGCTTTTCAAAGTTCCTTACAGTCTGGTCTGAAATGCCTGAGTCCCTTTATGCTTAGTGGACAGAGATGACCAACCTTGGGAATAAAATGTCGTTAGGGGGCCCTGTGTTGATGACTTTGACACACGAATGTATGCATGCATCTGTCCGTCCCAGGGCAGTGCACAGGATAACTAAATCATTTTTATTATTTTTTAAGATTTTATTTATGTATTTGAGAGTGAGAGGGAGGGAGAGAGTACGAGCACGAGCCGGGGGGAGGGGCAGGAAGAGGCAGACTCCCCGCTGAGCAAGGAGCCTGATGCAGGGCTCAATCCCAGGACCCCAGGATCATGACCTGAACCAAAGGCAGACGCTTATGACGGAGCCACCAAGGTGCTCTCCAAATCGTTTTCAGATCCCCACCCTTTCTCTATCTGAATAAAATGGGTATTATCAAATGGCCCTCGAGGACGAGGATCAGCTGCCCTTTTGGTCTGGATATTCCCCTTCTGGCTTTGTGCCTCTGGGTTACTCAAAAAGTTTCACCCCCCAGTACCCACACCAACATGGGGAAGAGAGTGGACCTTTTGGCGCCACCAAGTGGCCATCTGGGGCACGTCAAATATCACGTGGATGCAAAAGACACCCTGCTGGGCTCTAGGATTGCTTTTTGAATGGGGCGGGGGGCATCTTCAGAGGAAAGCAGCATCAGAAGGACCCTGCAAGCAAAAGGAATGGCCTAGAAAAAGGTTGCCTCTGCTTTCGCTGTTTTGTTTTGTTTTTAAGCCAAAGCTCTTTACACATAGCAGTATCATGTTTTGAGTGAACTACACATTTTTTTAGGGTGCCGGCAGGACACCTGCCAGACCTAGAAATAAGCATGACAGAAGCCCCTTTAGACACTTTCACTTCTCCAGAGGTAAGAAAGTGTCTGTTTTTTGACAGTTGCTCAGAATTGTCAACAGCCCCAGGAACAAAGGAGAATAAATATAAATATTCAAAGATTCTTTTTTTTTTTTTTAAAGATTTTATTTATTTATTTTAGAGAGAGAGAATGAGAGACAGAGAGCATGAGAGGGAGGAGGGTCAGAGGGAGAAGCAGACTCCCTGCCGAGCAGGGAGCCCGATGCGGAACTTGATCCCGGGACTCCAGGATCATGATCTGAGCCGAAGGCAGTCGCTTAACCAACTGAGCCACCCAGGCGCCCAAATATTCAAAGATTCTTGAGAAGCAAGAGAACAAGCTCTGGCAATGACAAGTTCAGCCGCTGCACAGACCATCATGAACGCAGCGGAGAGTTTCACCGTCTGGAGCTGAGAAAATACAACAAACACGCTTGGAGACCAATGTTTCTGGCCCTGTTGGCGGAACCCTTTAACATAAATATGAGATTAGGATTTCGAGACTCAGCGTTCTTAAGGTCGACCGAGTGTTTTGGCAGAGGGGTGGTAGTTCTCAGGCAACGGAGAGATGCACCATCTGCCCACGTCATAAGTAGAGGGTCAGGACAGAAGCTAGGACGGTGAGTACGGGGGTGATCAGCACAGAGGAGTAAATCCCGTCTCTGGAACGCCGGACGCGGGAGGGGTGTTGTGTTTCCACCTGGAGGAGGAAGGCTGTAAGCACACATGTAGCAGCCACAGTTCCAGGAGCTCAGAACTGAGGTGGAAGATGCCCGTCCCAGGACGTGAGTGCACGTGAGGACACAGACCAGTGCTTTCCAAGCGTGGATCCTGATGGGCAGCAGGGCGTTCTCCACAGCTTTGTTCATATGCACAAAGATGACCATGATGCTTCTCCGTCTGCCTCCCCTCCCCCTCCGCGTGCTACTTCTAAGGGTCAGAAAGAATGAAAGGCACACCATAACCAGGAAGAGCTAACCAACCCTAGCACGCTAATCCGAACTTGCTTAAAGGAAGAAAAAGCTGCTTCACTTTCCTGTCATCAAGGTGATGCATCTGAGTCTCCAGCTAGAGCCATGGCGATGGGCGTAACAATGGAAGAATCTTTCAGTGACAGTTTCACCGGGTCCACACACCTTGAGCACAGATGATCTCTTGCAGAAATAGCATGTCCGAGGTAAAGGGCATTTTCTCTTCGAAGCCTTGTGGCCTCTACTTTATAAAGTAGCCAAAATTAAAACTTATTTTCAGGATTCCATTGAGGGTAGGTGATCCCCTGTTCAGTTGTGATCACCATTTAGATATCTTGGGCTTCGGAACCCAAAGAACAGTGGAGCAGTTTAGGAAGGGGCTTCACAAGAGTCACCCTACTTCCATCTGCCTGGCCATCCCATGGCACATCCCCAGGGAAATAGAAATAAACATTTTATGGTGTCTTGGGGTCATGGAAATAGCAGGTTCCATGCTTGGGGGGATCTCATTTAAGGCAGGAAGGATAGAAAGCTTCAGCTCAGGAGGAAGCGCGAGATCCATCCTGTGTAGAGAGGGGCTCATCGTACATTCTCATTGTTCAGATCACAACCTAACAGGTTCGCAGGAAAGGAGGGGCTTAACTGTACTTTGACTCAAAATAAACCCATTGATTCAAAGATGTATATTTCCCCTCACATTGTATTGTTTTTCAAAAATTTTTTCCCTCACGTTTTAGTGTCTCCGAAATCGGGTTGTATCTTTGAGTTGATGTTTTGTAATTAATTGGCAGCATATTCCTTGTCTTAGGAATTGGTGGTGCATTTTAAATGACACCACCTTGGGCTTGCTGAAATAAGGAGAGATGGCACGAGGCACTCTTTGATAGGAAAGTCCCACGAGGTTGACCATCTTGGAAGGTGCAAGAGTTGAGAAGTTGTCTTAACATAGAGCACCTGGCATCACTGCCTCCAAAATCCCTGGCTTGTTGGTGTGGGGTGTGAGGGACAGAGCAATAGAGGGCTGGGTTCCGGGTTTTCCCAGCTGGAAGGGGGCTGTGTAGTTCCAGTGTGTTGTTTAGAAATCCGGATGAGTCCGAAGCACAGTTCCCATTAGGAGGTCAGCTCGGGCACTCATGACTTTCAGTTCCCATGATCCTCAGAAACAATGTGGGTGTCCTCGAATGCCAGCAACAAAAACAGCCAACTTTTCTAAAACCCCATTCCACCCCTTCCCCCACCCCTGTAGCTGTTATGTCCATTTTTCTAGGATCACAGACTTTTGTGCATTCTGTAAAACCGTGACTTTGCTTTTAGTCACCGTGGTAAGCTGAATAATGTCGGTTTACACAGAGAAGGGGACTCAGCAGACGTGAAGTAGTTAGGGATCGTGAGATGGGGGCTGGTTCTGGATCATCTGGGTGGGCCCGGTGGTGGGATCACAAAGGTAACGATGAGAGGGAGGCAGGAGATTCGACCACAGAAGAGGGGGAGGCGATGCGGCCACAGAAGCAGAGACTGGAGCGACGCGGACACAAGCCACTCTTGAGAAGCCGGAGGAGAGGGGACGCAGGTTGTGCCGAGAGCCCACGCCATCGCCAGCCCTGCCCGTCACCTTGACTTCAGCCCAATGCAACTAGCTCTGGGATTCTGACCTTTTGAACTGTTCGTGTTGTGTGAAGCCACTAAGCTGCGGGGTAATTTGTCAGGGCAGCCATCTGGAACATATTAATACAGTCCCCTTCTTCCTCTTGGGGCAGTTGGTGAATGACTGGCTAGTCAGGGAGGTTTAGCAGCACTCTCCTGCCATTTTCTGTTGCTCTTGTTTCTGAGTGTCGGGCAATAACCTGGACACAAAGTCCACAGCAGTTGCTTCTTGGAGTGTCTTTTAAGACTTGCTTTAAGATTCCCACCCTCTGTTGTGCACACATATAATCCCCTCGGGTTGTGGGCAGAACCTGCGGATATGGTGGGGCATCTCTCCCATAATCAGGTTGTTAATAAATTGACTTGAAGTTTAATCAAAGGAGGGATCGGGTGGTCCTGACCTCATCAGGTGAGCCCTCCTCGAGAAAGTGAAACCAGAGGGTGGCCCCTATGGAGAGGGGGTCGCGTGGCTGGGATTGAGAGTGGGCTCTAGGAGGTAAGAGCTCCAGCCATGAGGAGCTGAATTCGGGCAACAACCCCGAGCCTCAGATAAGGCCGCAGCTTAGCCTGGATTGCAGCTGAGGCCCCAACAGCGAACCCGATAAAACAAGACCAGACTCGTGACCCACGGAAACTGAGATAATAAACCCGTGCTGTTTTCGATGTCTACATTAGTGGTAACTTGCTCTACAAGAGCAGTAAAGGAATCTAGGACCCTGAGCTAGTGTTTTTGTTCAGTGATTTTGGGGGCAGCATCAACTAGTCCCAGAGCTGGGCCGGTAAGTCTCACCAGTGAGGCAGCTTTGGACCTCAGGGGGAAGTACCGTGCCCCCAGCCTGGCAGGCTCCGACTGGGTGAGGTCCGACGAGGTTGTGAATCTTTCCTGCTTCCTGGGATCTTGTAGGTTCTTTGTGAGTAGTAAGAAATTGTTTTGCTGAGATTTCCAGGTCTTCCGGTGTCCAGGGAGTCCACAGTCACCCTGGGGTGGTGCCAGTCTCACCCTGGCCAGAGTCCCCTACCAACAGCTGTGTGTTTGTGGCTTTACAGAGGTTGGTCACTGCAGGTGACATTTAAGATTAGAAGCATTGGGTGGGGGTGCCTGGCCAGCTCAATTGGAAGAGCATGTGACTCTTGATCTTGGGGTTGTAAGTTCAACCCCCATGTTGGGTGTAGAGATTACTAGAAGCATTGGGTGGGCCGGGGGTGGGGGCTGGCTGGCTCAGTCAGTAGAACACGCAACTCTTAGATCTTGGGGTTGTGAGTTCGAGTCCCACGCTGAGGGTAGAGATTACTTTTAAAAAATTTAAAAAAAAAAGAAAAGATTATAATCATTGGAACCTGGATCCTGACTAAAAAATGACTGTGATGGGGATCACAACATAGCCTCTGGTCAGGATTAGATATGCCTAAAAGGGGGTAGTGGGGAAACTGCTATAGCTGTGGCTCATGGAGACATCCCCCCTCCCGGCATTTAAAATTTGACTTAAAAAAAACAAGACTTTGTTTTTAGAGTTTTAGATTCACAGCAAAACTGAGTAGAAGGTATAGGAGCACCTAGCTGGTTCAGTCAGTGGAGCAGTGACGATAGATCACAGGGTTGTGAGTTCAAGCCCCACATCGGGCATGGAGCTTCCTTAAAATAAATAAATACATAATAAGTTTAAAGGGACACCTGGGTGGCTCAGTGGGTTGAGCATCTGCCTTCAGCTCAGGTCATGATCTGAAGGTCCTGGGATCGAGCCCCACATTGGGGTTCCCTGCTCAGCGGGGAGTCTGCTTCTCCTTCTGCTCCTTCCCCTGCTTGTTCTCTCTCTCAAATAAACAAAATCTTAAAAATAAATAAATTTAAAGAAATGGAGTAGAAGGTATAGAGGTTTCCCTATTTATACCTTCTGCCCATATACACACACATAACTTTCCCCACTAACAACGTCCCTCATCGGAGCAGTACATTTGTTACAACTGGTGAACCTACAAGGACACATAATGTCACTCAGAGTCCATAGTTTTAATCAAGCTTCACTCTTGGTGTTGTACAATTTATGAGTTTGGACAAACGTGTAATGGCATGGACACACCATGATAGTACCATACACAGTAGTTTTTCGGCCCTAAAAATCCTCTGCTCTGTCTCTTCGTTCTTCCCTCCCCACTCGCAGCCACTGATCCTTCCACTGTCTCCATAGTTTTGCCTTTTCCAGAATGTCGCGTACAGTTGGAATCCTACGGTATGACGGCTTCTTTCACTTAGCACTGTGCATTCACGTTTCCTCCATGTCTTTTCATGATTCGATATAGCTCATTTCTTTTTAGTGCTGTATCATATCCCGTGGTCTGGGATGGACCACAATTTGTTCATCCATTCACCTACTTGAAGGGCATCTTGGTTGCTTCCAAGTTTTGGCAATTACGCATAAGGTTGCTGTTGGCATCTGTGTGCAGGTTTTTGTGTGGACATAAGTTTTCAACTCCTTTGGGTGAATACCAAGGACTGTGATTGCTGGTATATAGAAAGAGTGTGTTTAGTTGTTTATAAGAAGCCGCCAACTGTCTTCCACGGTGGTTGTGCCATTTTGCATCCCCACCAACAATGAATGAGAGTTCCTGCTGCTCCAGATCCTTGTCAGCATTTGCTGAATTAGTCAGTGTTCCAGATTTTGACCATACTGATAGGCGCGTAGTGGTATCATGTTTTAGTTTGTATTTCCTTGATGACATTCCTGATGGTAATTTGTGTCTCTTCTCTCTCTAATTCCTCATCAGTCTGTCTAGAGGTTTATCAATTACATTGATTTACTCAAATAGTTTTTCATTTTATCGATTTTCTTTGTTGTTTTCTCTCCATTGTTTTCTGCTCTGATCTTCATTATTTCCTTTCTTCTGCTTGCTTTGGGTTTAATTTGCTCTTCTTTTGCTAGTTTCTTGAAGTGCAAGCTGAGACTCTTTTCTATTTCAGTATTGGCATTTAGTGCTATAAATATGTCCCTAAGTATTGCTCTAGCAGCATCCCTCAAGTTCTGGTATTTAGTTCAAAATACTTTCTTATATCCCTTTTGATTTCTTCTTTCATCCATGATCTATTGAGCAGTCTGTTATTTTGTTTCTAAATATTTGGGGATTTTCCAGGGATCTTTCTGTCACCCATTTCTAATTTAATTCCACTGTGGTCAGAGAATATAATTTGTACAACTTGAATCCTTTTAGATTGATGGATGTATATTTTATGGCCCAGAATATGGTCTATTGTGATAAATGTTTTGTGTGCGCTTGAGAATGTGTCCTCTGCTGTTGTTGGGGAAAGTATCCTATAAATGTCGATCGGGTTAAGTAGGTTATAGTGTTGACAAGTTTACTGTATCTGTTAGGGTTAAACTGTGTGTCCTTCCCCACCCCTCCCAAAAGGTGTTGAAGTCCTAATTCCCAGTACCTGTAAATGCGACCTTATTTGGAAATGGGTCTTTGCAGATGATCAAGTTAAGATGAGGCCATTAGGGTGGGCCCTAATCCAATATAAGTGAGTCTTTATAAAAAGGGGAAATTTGGACGGAAAGACAAGACACATGGAAAGAGAAGACGATTGCCCATAGATGGTAGGGAGAAGACAGCCATCAATGAATGCCTGAGGCCACCAGAGGCCAGATTCTCCCTCACAGCTTTAGAAAGAACCAACCCTACAGACACCTGGATCCCGAACTTCGGGCCTCCAGAGCTGGGAGACAATACATTTCTGTTGTTTAAGTCACCGAGTCTGTTATAGCAGCTCCAGAAAATGAATACAATGCCCTTGCTGATTTTCTGCCTGCTTGTCAATTAGCAAGATAAAGGTACTGAAATCTCTGACTATAACTGTGGATTTGTCCATATCTCCTTGTAGGTCTGTCAGGCTTTGCTTCACATGTTTTGAAGCCCCATTATTAGGTGCAGAGACATATAGGATTGTTATGCCCTCTTGATGAATTGATCTCCTTATGTTAAGAAATGACCTTTAAAAAAAAAAAAGATTTTATTTATTTGTAAGAAGGAGAGAGAGAGAGAAAGAGCACAAGTAGGGGAAGCTACAGGCAGAGGGAGAAGCAGGGTCCCCGCTGAGCAAGGAGCCGGATGCAGGACTCAATCCCAGGACCCTGGGATCGTGCATGACCTGAGCCGAAGGCAGACGCTTAACCTACTGAGCCACCCAGGTGTCCCATGAAATGACCTTTTTATCCCTAGTGATATTCTTAGCTCTGAAATCTACCTTGTCTAATATTAATATAATGATTCCAGCTTTTTTTTTCTTTTACAAGTATGAATATGGTGTATCTTCTTCCATTCTTCTTTGTTTTACCTATTTGTGTCTCTCTATATAAAATTTTTTTCTTGTAAGTGGCGTATAGTTGGTCTTGCTTTTTTAACTAATCTGACAATCTCTAATTTAAAAAAATTTTTATTTATTTATTTGAGAGAGAGAATGTGTGTGAGCACAAGCAGAGGTGGAGGGGCGTGAAGAGGAAGAGGGAGAGGGAGAAGCAGACTCCCCACTGAGTAGGGAGCCCAACATGGGGCTCAGTCCCAGGGCCCTGAGATCATGACCTGAGTCAAAGTCAGATGCTTAGCCAACTGAGCCACCCAGGGACCCCTGACAATCTCTGCTTTTTTAGTCAGGCTGTTTTGATCATTTACATTTAATGTGATTATTGATATAATTAGGGTTGAATCTGTCACCCTATTAGGATTCTATTTGTTCCATCTGCTTTTTGTTCCTTTTTCCTTCTTTTTTCTACTTCTTTGGTATTATTTGAGTGTTTTTGTTTTTTAACCTCCTTTGTTGGCTTAATAGATACACATCTTTGTTATTTGAGTGGTTGCTTTAGGGTTTATAGATTTATACCTCTTTAACTTATCACAATCCACCTTCAAGCGATATTATACCACTTCACAAATAGTATAAGGACTTGACAATAAAATATTTCCAGGTGCCTTTATTTCTGGGGTCAGAAAACTTTTTGTGAAGGAGCCAAGTAGATATTTTAGGTTTTGTGGGTCATACGGTCTTTGTCACAGTTGCTCAACTCCATTGTCATTGCGTGAAAGCAACCATGAACAATCCAGAAATGAATGAGTTTGCCTGTGTCCCAGTAAAATGTCATTTACAAAAACAGATGATGGGGGGCGCCTGGGTGGCTCAGTTGGTTAAGCAACTGCCTTCGGCTCAGGTCATGATCCTGGAGTCCCAGGATCGAGTCCCACATCGGGCTCCCTGCTCAGCAGGGAGTCTGCTTCTCCCTCTGATCCTCCCCCCTCTCATGCTCTCTCTGTCTCATTCTCTCTCTCAAATAAATAAATAAAATCTTTAAACAAAAACAAAAACAGATGATGGGATGGACTTGGCCCATGGGCCATTGTCTGCCAACGCCTGCTTTATGCGATTGTTGTCATGCATTTTACTTCTACATTTGTTATAAACCCCACAATACATTGTTCTTGTTCTGTTCAGTCAATTATCTTTCAAAGGGATTTGAGTCAAGAAAAACATTTCCAGTCTGCCTGAAGGATTTCGCTCAACATTTCTTGTAGTGTGAGTCTTGCTGTTGATGAATTTCAGCTTGTATTTATATGTTTGAAAACATCTTTATTTTTCCTGCGCTTTTGTGTTTCATTTTGTTTTCTAGTGGCCTTAACATATGGTCTGTTGTGGAAAATGTTGTGTGTGCACGCAAGGGTGTTTATACAGATCTTGTTGGGTGGAGTGTTCTGCAGATGTTTGCTGGTCCCGTTGGTCTGTGGTTCAAGTCTTTTATTTTATTGTTGATCTTCTGCCTCTTTGTTCTATCCCCATCAAAAATGGAGTATTAAAGTCTGCAACTATTATTGTTGAATTGTCTGTTTCTCCCTTTAATTCTGTCAGGTTTTCTTTATGTTTGTTAGGGCATTATTGCTCGGTTCATATATATTTGTAAAACTATTATGTCTTTCTAATGAATTGACTCTCTTATCAGTATAAAATGTCTTTTTTTGTCTCTATTAACAATGTTTGATGTTAGTACAGCCACTCCACTTCTCTCTTGCTCTTTTTTTTTTTTTGAGTAATCTCTGTATTCAACGTGGGAGTCAAACTTACAACCCTGAGATCAAGAGTCGCTTGCTCCACCAGATGATCCAGCCAGGCACCACCCCCAGCTCTCTTTTGATTACTGTATGCATGGTTTATTTTTTCTATCCTTTCACTTTCTATCTGTTTCTTTCTTTTCTAACGTATGTCTCTTAAAGACAGCATATAGTCAGATCATGTGTGAGTTTTGTTTTTTAGTTTTGCTTTTCATTTCATGTTTATTATCAGTGCTTCACTACAGAACATTTTGTAATGATTAGTAACATATGGATACCAAGAGTTTTTTTCAAGCGCCAAGTGCCAATATTTTATGGTAAATATTAATGTTCCAAAAACAAAATAATCACACATAACACAATATCAGGAGATGGTTATGCCATCAGCATAATTCACCCAAATTATAAAAAGAGCAAAACTTAAAGCCATGCACATCATGTCACCATTTCATAAAACTTCTTTTTAACTTCTACAAACTTTGCCAGTATAAAAAAGGCCCTAAAAAACTTTGTGGTGGGGTGCCTGGGTGGCTCAGTTGGTTAAGCATCTGCCTTGGGCTCAGGTCATGATCCCAGGATCCTTGGATGGAGTTCCACATCAGGCTCCTTGCTCAGCAGGGAGTCTGCTTCTCCCTCTCCCTCTGCCTCTGCTGCTCCCCCAGCCCCCTGCTTGTGCTCTCTTTCACTTACTGACTCTCTCAAATAAATAAATAAAATCCTTTAAAAAAACTTTGTGATAACATAAACTACAAAACTCATTTTGGAAAAGTTAGAGGAGTTACTTTTCAAATTTTGGCTTTAAGATTCTTTGGGTTTTTTTTTTTTTCAATCTGTCAAAAAGTGTGGTGAGGACTGTATTGAGAGAGGTGAAGAAAGAGGAGCTTCCAGTTGATGGGTTCAGTGTGTCTCAAGATACTCAGTAATGCAAAGGAAAATTTCAAGGGCAAGAATATATTATAAATAAGAGTTTTTGAGCAAGATGAATGGATAAGCAGTTCTTGTATCAGTTGCATCCACAGGAAAGAGGTCTTAAAGAATGCTTGCTTACAGAAGTTTCTGTAAGACAGTGTTGGCTATCTCCAATATTCATCTTTTACTGAAACAATATCATAAGGGTCCATGTACTTTTCTCTTTTTTATTATTTTTTTATTTTTAAAGATTTTATTTATTTATTTATTTATTTGACAGAGAGAGATAGCAAGAGCAGGAACACAAGCAGGGGGAGCAGCAAGCAGAGGGAGAGGGAGAAGCAGGCTCTCTGCTGAGCAGGGAGCCCGATGCGGGACTCCATTCCAGGACCCTGGGACAATGACCTGAGCCGAAGGCAGACACTTAATGACTGAGCCACCCAGGTGCCCCTCCATGTACTTTTCTAAAAGCTCATCTACTCTATCATTTTGATATCCAGTTTCTAGAATGTCTTCAACATTGGCTAGTCCGTCTGCAATTCTCAAGCCTCCTTGGGAGTCTCCCAGCAGAGTTGTGTTGTTACTGTCTTATGGTTGATTTGAGATGTTCTGTGTTGTTCAAAGCCCTACCATGTTTATTTAATTCATGAACTAGTTCTCCTTTAAGTCTTTTGAACACCCCATTTTCATCAGAATCCATGGAGTTAGTCATGACTCTGACGTTTGGATGATCAACACCAGCCTGAGGGATAACTTCTAGTACATCACCCATATCAGCTGAAAATTTGAACACAGGGAGACTGTGTTGTTGGAGCTTATTGAAGACATTCTCGTATCCTTCCTTGAACATACATCAGATTCTGCCGTAATTTCTTTCAGTTTAGCTTTTGGTAGAGCTTGTTCAACAAGCAAACCCTGTGATTTAGGTCACTGTTGAACCATATAAGGGTACTTCTCTTCTATTGGAGGAACAGGATCCATTTTACTAACATAATCTTTTTCCTTTAGTTGTAGTAATACTTTTTGGCCTCCATCTGTAACCAGCTTATAATTGTCAATGATATTATGACATGTTGGGCATCCTTTCCCTTTGTAGAAAAATCTACTTAGTGTCATGCCAAAGTCTATTATTATCTGAAAGGTGACAGGTCCTTCTTTGATAAGACCACAGATAATTTCTTCTCTTATAGGGTTCTTGATGTGAACTGAGCTTTTTGGAATTTTGACCTCATTTTCACACACACAGCAGATTCTTAATTAGTCACTTCTTGGTTATTCAGTTGTCCTCCAAGGCACTCCGAGTTCTTCTGTTCTTGATTGTCCTAGAGCCACAGCACAGACAGAAAGCAACATCCAGAGATGCAGGGCTTGGATATAGGCATCTCAGTGATCTTGGGCTTCTGCCTCATGTTTCTCTTCAAGGTGAATATGTCCTGGGCCAGCAGCACTCCTGCCACCAGGACACACATGCGAGTGCTGGCCATGGCTGCCTAGTCCATGGAGAGGGTCTCATGTGCCTCCAGGCCCAAAAAGAAAAGGTTGCACACAGTGAGTGTGGGCCCCCTGGATCATGTTTTTATTTTTTATTTACTTTTTTAAAAAAGATTTTATTTATTTATTTGACAGAGAGAGACACAGCGAGAGAGGGAACACAAGCATGGGGGAGTGGGAGAGGGAGAAGCAGGCTTCCCGCTGAGCAGGCAGCCCGATGCGGGGCTCGATGCCAGGACCCTGGGATCATGACCTGAGCCGAAGGCAGACGCTTAACCGACTGAGCCACCCAGGCGCCCATGGTTGATTTTTTTAGTGGGTCCATAGCAGTGTTCAGTGTAGAGCCGATTATTCTCCACTTTTGAGGTAACACCTTTCTGAGTACTCTCCTGAATGGAGTTTTTTCCAAACTGGCTGATAGAAACAGGCACTGTTCCCAACCCTGGGAGAGTCTGGGCACTGTTCCCTCCAGCCTTGCAGATGGCTCTTTTCCCAACCTTGGGTAGTTTCCTCACATATACATGCTGATCATTTCTGTGCTGAACACCCAGAGAGGACTCTCTACAGATCTCCTGAATCCTCTCTATGTGTATCTCTCTTTCTCTCTCTCTCTTTTCTCTTTTTTTTTTTTTTTTTAAGATTTATTTATTTATTTGAGAGTGAGAGAGAGAACATGAGCCAGGGAAGGAGCAGAGGGAGAGGGAGAGAGAATCCTCAAGCAGACTCCCCCTCCCCGCTGAGTTCGGAGTTTGACACAGGGCCCGATGCCAGGACTCTGAGATCATGACCTGAGCCAAAATCAAGAGTCAGACGCTCAACCGACTGAGCTCCCCAGGCGTCCCTATGCTTCTCCTTTCTTTCTCATACTCTGTCCTGTGAGCTCTTGTTTCAGTCTCCCTAAATGCTCAGGTCTGTCCCCTCAACTCAGGGAGTCCCACTCCTGGAAATGCAGCCTGAAGACTCTATTGAAATGGCAGTAAGCTGAGACAACAGTAGGGCTCACGTAGTTGGTCTCCTCTTCTTTCACGGATTGCTAGCCTTTACTAGCTGATAGCCAGTGTCTAGAAAACCACTATTTCATCGTTTTGAGGTTTTTGTTTTGTTTTGGTTTGGTTTTTGGTTTTGGTTGTTACAAACAGGAGGTCCAATTCCTGTTATTCTATGTGGGCTAGAAATGGAAATATCCATAATTTTTTAATGGATTCTTAGTATTCTACTCTATAGGTGTGCCCCCTACATATATCAGTCCCCTACTGATAACCTATTTTCATAAACAGTGCTGCAGACTCCGTACGTATGTCCTGGAGCCTTTGTAAGAGTCCTTAGAGAAAATCTTATCTATGGAATTTCTGGGCCCTAGAGTTTGTGCATTTACATTTCAGATATATTGTTTACTTGCCCTGCAGTGATACTTCTACCATCGGCAATGGGCCAATGATGGGACAAACTTTATATTTTAAACTTAATAAATTACTCATGTCTTTTATTTGTAGACCCAGCAATAGTTGGAGTAGATCGCTTGTATTATGTGGTGTTCCTGCTGTCTTTTATGAGGGGGATTAACATATTATGATGTCATTTGCAAATGTGCAGATTCTCAAAGCCTTGGAGACCTATCCTTCAAGAATGTCAAAGTCTTTGTGTCCAGCCCAGTTTTGGGGACCAGAGGGTGTGTTTTTCCAAAAGCCCTAAGTCATCCTAGTCAGATGTCCCAGATTTTCTTGTCTTAGAGTGAGCGAGTCCTTTCTACTTGTAGTTAACTGTCTTCTTTCTTCCTCTTCAACCAGAGCTCAGAGACAACAACAGGACTCCCTAAACGCAAAGGGCGCACTTCCGTAACATCAAATGATATACTTCACGGTGGAGTCCCCATCAAGCGCTCAAGTGCTGACCCAGCTCTGGATTTTCCCAGTGGTTATGGCTCAGATCAGACCTTATCAGGAGTCAGTGGCATAGGAAAGCCCTCTGAAGGGGTTACCAGGGAACGAAGCAGAGGTGTCTCTGCTACTACAGTCCCGGGTAGAGAACAGCATCCAAGGGCCCGTGATGAAGGTGGCCTGGCAAAGTCCCATCACCCGCCTATGTCCCAGTTCAGAGTAGAATCAGATCGTCACAGGACAAGAGAACTGCCGCCGCATAGCTTAGCCCATCTAAGAAAAGATGAACAAGAGGCACACCCTGGTCCAGTTCAACAGGACTTACCTGCAGCCACTGTGGCCAGAGATCAACATCATCAAGTATCCCCAGATCAGCATAGGGGGGTGTATCCAAGCCAGGGTCAAATCTATCCCAGGCTAGTTCAGCATGGATTAAGACCACTTGGCACGGATCCGCTTGCATGGCACCGTCCTAGCACCTGCCCACACGGTGTGGTACCCCTCAGCATGGGTCAGTTTGGTGTGATGCCACCTGGAATGGAGGAGCAGGGCTTGGTACCACCTGGCATGGGTCAGTATGGCATGGTGCCACCATTGGTACCTGGCACAAAACAGCAAGGAGTGGAACTACCTAGTACAGCTCAGCCTGGTATGGTTCCACGTAGCACATATCAGTATGGCATGGTACCTCCTGGCACAGACCAACAGCCTGGTGTCGATCAGCACGGATTGGTACCCTTTAGTATAGATCAGCATGGATTTTTAATATCTGGCATGGATCAACAAGGATTAGTACTGCCTGGCATGGATCAACATGGATTGGTTCCACATCTTACAGATCAACATGGTTTGGTATCCCCTGGTTTGATGCAAGTTGCTGCAGATCAGCAAGGTTTTATACAGCCCAGCCTGGAAACATCTGGGTTCATTCAACCTAGTACAGAGGAGCATGATATAATCCAGCCTGGGGCAGATCAACACAGTTTGGTACCAACTGGTACAGATCAGGCTGCTTTGGCCCAACCTGGTGCAGGTCAGCGTGGTTTAGTGCAGCCTGGTGCAGGTCAGCGTGGTTTGGTCCAGCCTGGTGCAGGTCAGCGTGGTTTGGTTCAGCCTGGTGCAGATCGGCATGGTTTGGTGCAGCCTGTTGTAGATCAAAGTGGTTTGATCCAGCCTGGTGCTTACCTACCTGATTGGGTACAACCTGGTGCATATCCCAGTGGTTGGGGACAACCTGTTGCATATCCATCTGATTTGGTACAGACTAATGTATATCCATCTGTTTTGGTACAGCCTAGTGCAGGTCAGCCTGGTTTGATACAATCTGGAATGGGTCAGCAAGATTCAGCCCAACTTAGAATGGATCAGTATGCTTTGGTGCATCCTGAAATGGATCAACATGGTTTGGTCCAAGTTGGAATGGATCAGCATGGTTTATTCCAACCTGGCACAGGTCAACCTGGTTTAGTGCAGCCTGGTGCAGGTCAGCGTGGTTTGGTCCAACCTGTTACAGGTCCACGTGATTTGGCCGAACCTGGAGTAGCTCAGCATGATCAGGTCCAACTTGGAATGGATCAGCATGGTTTGGTGCAACCTGGTGCAGGTCAGCCTGGTTTGGTCCAACTTGATGCAGGTCAGCCTGGCTTGGCGCAGCCTGGAATGGATCAACGTGGTTTGGTCCAGCCTGGTGCAGGTCAGCCTGGCTTGGTCCAACC